>NW_027305503.1:808687-1129281 GCF_039555335.1 Amphiura filiformis
GTGGACTTACGGTCTTCTTGCGCTCAGGTCTTCAAATATTATTGTTTTCTTACTTATGTACACAAAATTAAAAGCGAATGAAACTGATACCAAAGCTATTTAGCTACCTCTTTAGGGCCATGGGTCAGTTGCATATTATAATAGCCAAATGCAGAGCCAAAATATTGATTGCTCAGTTCCAGAAGTAGATAAGTGCTATGTATGTATAGCTGCCATGTGTAGATGAGTAAATTATTATGTGTGTAAATTGCCAAATTTTCACAGGGCAGCTATTGCACTTACACACTTCTGGCACTGAGCAGTCGATATGTACATTAGTAGAAAAATCTTTTTACCCTGCGTCGTTATTGACTGACTTATTGTGTGCAAAATCTCACCCTGAACATGTCATTACACATTACGTTTCACTACCTGAAGAGAATTGATCAAAAATTGAATTCCCTCCTGAGGTTGGTATCTGCCAATGAGTTGACCAGATCACACGGATGTCATTTTAGCTAGAGGCAGTATATGGCATACACGGGTCGATGGGTTACATAGAAATGACCTTGTGTGGTATTTAGTTCTCAGGAAGTGAGTTTTGCCTGAGGTAATTTGTGGATAAATGTTGATCCCTCACTACAAGAGTTATTACCGTCGATTTGGTTGAAAAAGGAGGTGAAACATGATCAAATCTCTCCAGGTAACAAAACGTGATGACAGAAAGTGAGGAAATGTACTTTATCTAAACGCGAATATTCTTTCAACAAGTATTCCTTATTTGATTTTTTTAAATTAATTGTTATCTTCTGACGAATGCTTGTTGCAGAAATTACATTTTGATATCGAATGTCCGGTGAAAATATAAATTTATTATCGATTGTACGTCAATAAATATTCGTTATAAATTTATATAAACCAAACTGGAAGTAGATTAAAATAACGAATACTTGTTGAATCAAATACTCGACGCTAAATAAAAAGTATGTGAAGACGCGAGCAGCCAGTTTGGTTCCCCGTGTTTGATCGAATAATTTGCCACAAACCCTGTAAAAAATTGCAGCCAAAATGTGAAGAGCGCACATTGGTCTTGCTTGAAATCACAGGATGCAAATGACTATGATTAAAAATTTTTAAAAAATTCAAGAAGATAACTATTAATGTTGACCTTTCATATTAAAGATATAAATGGAGTTTTCATGCACTTTAAGGACGCCTGCATATTATTAGATTTGTAATGTTTACTTCGATGACTGTTAAGTTTCAAAAATATTAATTTTTAATAATTTGCCATAAAATATCGCAAATTTCAACAACAAAAAATATTATTTTATATCAGAAGGACATTCCTCGTATTCACAATGCAACTTGGTGTGTCTTATGTGCTCTCAGATCTCACAAAAATATACTCTGCAAAGGTGACCGAGCCTACGTACGTCGCTATCTTTTCTTGCCAATTAGTTCTGAAACGTGTTTTAACATAAAAAGTAGTTTTGATGCGCCTATATATGTAATGAAGGAAAATATTGGTCCCCCCAAAATAGTCTTTGGGCTTGCGAAGATTACAAAATCCAAAGCGTAGCAACTATAGTTTTCAAATGAATGAACAATTATACCCTAAACTGAAATAGTGGTTAGTTCTATAGGCCTATGCGTAAAAAGAAAATTACATCACACAAGACGCTTGTATTTGATATGGGTAAAAGTCATTTTGCCCACTTGCTAACAATGGCAGCGCCACTGGGGGAGTGGGCATGGGATGAGCAATTGCACACCAGTCAGAAATCTTATTCCCCTAACATACCTAATATAAAACAAACAAAAAATACCATTTCGTGGCGATTTTGACATCCCTGAAATTTACTTTGATCTCCATGCCTCCCCCCGCAAAAGTTTCTAGAGCCGCCACTGCTTGTTAAGGATCATTATTGAAAGCTATTTCGCATACGGACTAATTAGTTTTCTTTTTAGCGTGATGTTAATATCTGGAGACAAAATGTTTTCTGCTAATTAGTTTTAGTAATATCCTTCACCATATTCACTGTAGATAAGATAACACAATATCAGGGGCGTAACTGCAGGTGGTACAGGTACTGGGTGTACATTCTTAAATCGCATTTTAGAAAAGTTATGACTTTTTGGGTGTATCCTTACACTGCAAAAACTCGGGTGTTAAAAGTAACACAGGTTGTAGAGTCAATAGAGGACCGCACCCAGTGGTGTTGATTTTTAACAGTTCTGGTGTTATTTTTATACTTTACAGGCGTCACAAGTGACACCAAGAGTGTAAAATAACACCAAAAGTGTTAAAAATAACACCTCTGTGTGCGGTCCTCTATTGACTCTAACCGGTCAGGTGTTACTTTTAAACACCCGAGTTTTTGTAGTGTGGTGTAAGATATTCATGAAGTAGACTAGTGTAAAAACGTCGGTGTTAAAAGTAACACCGAGGGAGTTGATTTTAACACCGGGGTGGTGTTCTGAGAGGTCCACACTTTTTGGTGTTAATGAAACACTGCTAAGTGTTATTTTTACACTACAAAAGTGTTATTTTGACACTGTATCCTGGTGTTAATTTGATCCTTTTTCCGGTGTTAATTTCCTATTCAACACCGCTGGGTGTTGATTTAATCCTTTTGCCTGAATTTCCTATATTCAACACCACTGTGGTGTAAATTTAACACCACTGGGTGTTGATGGAACATATTTAACACTATGGCGGTGTTCTGAGAGGTCCACACTCTTTGGTGTAGAAGTGACACTGGTACAGGTGTTGAAATTCTTATCTTTAATCATTGTTAACATCTTAATGAATGAGCGTGAATTATTTCTGTTGCTTCTGTTGGTTTCCACCCAAATAATAGATCACTTAGATCTACAAAAAAAGTCCATGCAGTGCACATTTAAGATTTTGTATTGACACCACGTGGTGTTAATCTAACAATCTAACACCGTAAATTAACACCAGAAGCTTCAACACCAGCCCGGTGTTGCATATTCAACACCGGATTTTTTGCAGTGTACTTTCTGTGCTATGCTACCTCTCTCCACTTTTACATGATGGGTCTGCACCGGAATTGTTTCTATAAAATTGGATGATTTGAGCATGTGGTCGAGATATGAGTTTTCTGATCTCAAGAAATATTGTGCGGTTCAACCAATTTTATTATGATGTCTCCAGAATGAACATTGTACCAACCCAGCAAACACACACACAAAATCTCAAAGATTGTGTATACGTTCTTAAAACGTTATTGTAAAGAATTTTGTGAAAACATTTTTCCATCCCGTTTCATGAATGTTATTAAAACGCTTTTATACCCTTTATATAACCCGGCATTTTTACCCTTTCTGTAAACGTTTTATGTTTGCTGGGTAGTTATCTCAGTTAGAAATGTCGTTCCCGTGCAGCTTTTTTGTTTTAGCGCACGAAGATCAATGCGGTATAGTTCCCGAAAGCCTTTGCGAACTTAGCTCAGAATACGTCATCGTCGTTGGGCATAATAATTATTAGTGCGCGCGCAGTTCAACATGCGCAGTACATTGTACGCATGATGACGAAGACGAACACTAGCATGACTGGGTCCCGCAAAGTCAATTGGAGTATCGCATACATTGAATCATCTTTAAAACGAGTGTGTGACATGCACGTGTCCACAAAAGAGGTGTATTCTTTCACAACTCAGCAACATCCCCTTAATCATCTTGGTTACGCCTCTGCGCACTTTGGAGTCATATATAAATCGTATTGTAGATATTCTCTTTAACTCATCATTAGAACGTCTTGTACATTTTTCATTGTGTTTTACAGTGTGTAAAATATTGAAGAGAACAAATAAATTGGTGCACTTTGTATAAAATGCACTGTATTTTAAAGAATGCAACACTTGATTGTGATCTCGTACATGTACATTCTGTAATACAAGGTACTACAATATCAGAAACAAGAAGCTCGAATACTTTAATGGCCTAATTGGAAATGCCCCCCCCCCATCTCCATAGAATGTTGTACATGTAGGCTTCTCCATAGTCCACTTGCCCATGTGCATATACAGGCTGAGTCAAACAGAAGTAAACTCATGTTTGAGAAGCTGTAACTCAAGATCTGTAAAGAATCTGCTAAAAATGAAAATACCACTGGAAAGAGCAAATTCTACACGTTTAAATAAAAAACAAATTGTTGCAATTGCTCACAGCAAACTCAAGTTATACTCATTTGAATACAACCATCCATTTTTGTAGCTGCACACGGTTTCGGTTCCCAAGTAGGGGCCTACCTATTATATTGATTGGTAAGGCGCGATATTCAAATGCAAATAAAGTTCTGTGGCAGGTGTGGTTTCGATCAATAATTCCTACATGTTAAAGGGCTCTTTTCAATATGAATTTTACCTCATTGCACTACATTATAATAAAACGGGCCAAATGACAACATGGCACCACAATTTACGGCACGGGATTGCACGTTTCTGTCGACGAAGTATCATGAAACTAAGAGTCCCACTGAAGTTCAGCGTCTTTTTCGTCTCCAATTTCCTACAGCTAACCGGGTTTCATGTATTAGGCAACGGTATATAAGAATGTAAACAAGCTCAATGTGCATGGGACACCAAGGAACAGACAGCCAGAAGCTTCTGGCAGACCACAAACTGCTAGATCACAAGTGAACATTGCTAGAGTTAGACATGCGTTATCAGCTCAATCCTTTACCCAACATTCCCCGATCAAGCTTCTGCCGGATCGTTCGTAAAGACTTGAATTGGTATCCCTACAAACTATAGTACCGTCATGGAATTTTATTGAATATCAATTAAAAGCAAAAGTTGTCTTTTCAACAATAAATCCTGTTAGCACTTTGCTGATTCGTCGAAATTGTAATGGATGAAAATCAATCAGCCGTGTGCAGCTACAAAAATGGGTGATTGTATTCAAATGAGTATAACTTTAATTTGCTGTGAGCAATTGCAACAATTCTTTTTATTATTTAGACGTGTAGAATTTGCTCTTTCCAGTGGTTGTTTTATTTTTAGCAGATTCCTTGCAGATCTCGAGTTACATCCCCTCAAACATGAGTTTACTTCTTTTTGACTCAGCCTGTACACTGGATACAAACCTCTGATTTGTATTAATTTGAGCACAGGTGATACATTCTCCACATCTAAATCTTTTGGTGACCATACTCCCTCTGTTTGCTTGCTCCCCAAGTGGACTACTGACTGTGGATTGCGGTTATAATTCTTAACACGGATTGTCTATGGAAAGCTGTCCAATTTTCCGGACTACTAAAATTATAGGGACTACGAGTATGGTCACTGAAAAAATCTGATGTGGAAAATCTATCAATCGTTCGCAAATTAATACAAATCGATGTTTTATGTATAAATGAAACAGCTAAAGTGTGTTCATGTACTTCTGGCGAGTGGACTACGGAAGGTAATGGCAAACGGCTTTGAAAAGAAATGATTGTCCTCTGTAGCCAATATATAGGCCTACGTTTATGTACGTAAAAATGTCAGTGGGATTCATCCGTATGTGAAAATTACTACGATATCTCTAATACTAGACAAAACTTGCATTTTTATTGTTTCGATGTACATGTTAATTCCCAGCAAACACAAAAACGTTTTAAAAACGTTTTAAATAAGTTATATTTTGGCTTTTGGTTTAGGTAAAAACGTTTTAATAAAATTAAAATGTCGGGTTATATAAAGGTCATGATAACGTTTTAAAACGTTTTGTATGAAAACACACTGCAACAATATCTTTAAATGTTTTCAAAAAATGTTATTGTAAACTATTTTTGCAAACATTTTTGCCAAATATTGTGTCAATACTTAAATAACATTATGTTAAAATATTTGAACTCAGCAAACACAGAAATGTTCTTAAAATGTTTTCTTCAAACCTTTTAATAACATTTAAATGTCGGGTTATATAAAGGTCATTAAAACGTTTTTAAAACGTTATTGAAAATATTTTGGGCAAACATTTTTCGCAAAATATTTTTTCAACCCCAAAATAACATTCTGTTCAGAATGTTTTGTATCAAGTTTTCAAGAATATTTTTGGAATGTTATTAAAACGTTTTTATGCCCTTTATATAACCCGACATTTAAACGTTTTCTGTAAAACATTTTTGTTTGCTGAGCAGTAGATTATCAAAAAATGTTTTTAAGGTTATGAAAACGTTTTATACTCTTAATATACCCTTTATATAACCCGACATTTAAACGTTTTCTGACAACCTTTTATAACCTTTTGCGAATGATGTCGAAAACGTTTTGTGTTTGCTGGGTTATTAGTAGCAGTCAAAATATCGACCTGTTTTAATGCCCTGTTTTGTACATCTGTATAATACGGTTAAAGGGTGTCTCTGGCAATCATAACATTATGCCTTATATGTTAGAAAAATTATTATCAAGCACGAATCACATGGTTTTATTTAAAACAAACTTATATTGACGAATAAAACGAATAAAAACGGTCGGCTCTCAACACGCGATACTCAAAATTCCCGCGCCGAAATTGTCTAAGTGCAATGACGTAATGGTTATTTGTACTCAATTGTCGTCAGCCTTCATTGTATTACTAGGACGTCATTGCACTCGGCCATTTTGGCGCCCGGGAATTTTGAATATCGCATGTTGAGTACCGGATGTTGTTATTCACTTTTATGGTCACTATGAGTTTGTTTTAAATAAAACCACGTGATTCGTGCTTGATAATTATTTTTCTCACATATAAGGCATGATGTTGTGATTGGTGGAGACTTAACACTATAACATATTTTGTCATTTATATCACTACCGTAAACACTGGCAAACGTTTGCCTAATGGCGCACCTGGGCTCCTTTGCCTTGGAGTAAATTTCATGTACAAATAGAGAGCTCCCTCCTCTAAAAATCCCAACAAGAATTAAGGGTATACATTGTATGTGGTGGGATTTTTATGGTAGGGCACTTTTAGTTTGTGTCTAAAATTCCTGATATGTCGAGGGAGCCCATAGCGCCATTTGGCGAACGTTTACGGTATTAACACACAACATAACCCCGGTGGGGGGTACTCAGTACAAATAACCATACGGGGACGTGCCGCAAACATGGGTAGGATTTTCAGCCTTCTGGTATATCAATGACCCCTTTTTCAAAGCCTATTTTGGTATATGAATGGGTCCTTTTTTCAAAATTTTGGGAAAATTTGTAAAAACTAAGACAATTTTGGGTAAATTCGGCCAAAAATTTTGACTTTTGGTATATCAATGGGTCCAAATTTCTTGAAAAATTGGTATATTTATGGGTCTACTTCCAAAATCTCAGCGGCACGTCCCTACCAAAAACAAACTTGAGTACCCCAAGCCCCCCCCCCGGAACATAACACGTCTAGAGAGACATTTTAACACGCACAAAATATTAATATCGTAACATGTTTATATCAGCAATAATTAACATGCTGGAGCGGTAGTAATTAGTGGTAAAATGCCCCTGTAAAGGGGCTGCACAACATCTTGTGTAACGCCTCCTATTCTTGTACGTGTAACATATAGCGTGTTGAAGTTTAAAAAAACAAAAAGTGTTATCAGTATAATTATTAACACTTTTTAGAGTGTACTGTGTTTTGAATTTGGAAGCAGACTTGTACAAAAACCCAAGTAAAAACACAGAAATGTTAATTTTAAGAAATTTAAGTCAACGTTTTGGTAAACTTTAATACTTAGAATAAAACTTCCTTTTAATTTAATAACCTTTCTTGAAAATTTACTTTGACCTTTGAATGTAACCTCTGACCTACGGCATAGGCCTATGACCCCTATTAAGTGTAACTTGGTTGGGGACAAGAATTTCTTTTCATTTAAAGGGTAGCTAATCCTGGCTGCATACCGTATTCTAGACTGTGATCATGATGACGGAAGACCCTCAACAAACACAAAACGTGTATTAAAAGTACAAGGTTACCAGAAAACGTTTAAATGTCGGTTAACTGCCATTAGTGTTGGCAAAATATTTTTGGAAAACGTATGCAAAAAAGTATTTTACAATAACACTTTGATATCATAAACAAATTCTTGTCTTTATCAAACAAAATATTTCGAAATGTTTTCAATTTTCATGACCATTTTCATGTTTATTGACACCAAGATGAATATGTATAATGCTCTTTAAACGTCTTGACTAAAACCATCAAAGCTTGCTAAGAACACGTTTTTGTTTACTCGGTCATTAGAACTATAGTCCAGCTGCCGGCCATTTTTACCTCGTTTTGATGTCACGTGGTTTTAATTTTGTATGAATTTTACTTCTCAAGACAAAAAAGACAAGAAACTGACAAAAATATCCCTCTCGTCAAAAGAGTTTTGGGAGTTGAAAGACAAAAAGGTCGAATGACACATTGGGAAAAATCTGAGAATACTTATGGTTGTTTATAACCATATGTCTTTGGACATTTGGCTTCACTGAATGAAGGGACTGACATTAACCCCCATTATAATGTATATTAATTTTTAATTGGTTGTCTTGAGAAGCAACATCTTTGACCCAGAGTCAACAAGTTTTTCTCAGTAATTCTAATTACCATTAGGCATACATCAAAACAGAATTCTCTCTTTGTCTTGCACCTTTTGTTCCATTTCACGCACATGCGCATACAAATCAGGAGTCACTTTCAGCGTGTATTTCATATCTCCCGCTACTCCCGGATATGGCATCGCATCAGATGCTCCGCACCGTTGAATGCTGGGATACCCGCAATTAACTAACGGATGAGTTGCAGTTACAAACAGCAGCCTATCATAGAATTCCACCATGTCGCCTTGATACTTGAGCATTCCTTCCGTAAGTTCACGTATCCCAGACTGCACTTGGCAATTGCTTATCACTTCCATCTGAGGAGGGAACTTTTCTTTCAACATCGCGAGCCATTTTGTCTTTGGCATTACTATTGGTATAGTCTCAACCTCCCATTTCACGTCAACTTTTATAGCTTGTAAATTTTTGATTATCTTAATGTATGGTTCATCCACATCCTCGTCGCTAAATCTTCTAGACGCTTCAGAGAAAAATGGAAGCGTTGCCATGGGACCCGGTCGATGTATAATCAAAATCCGTCCAAATTTGGTCAAAGTTTTCATGATGTGAGAAAAGGTCTCTGCGGGATGTGTAAAATGCTCCACGGAATCTTTCAGCAGGATTTTATCAAATGGCGGTTCCTTGTCGTCGGTCATATCGTCGGCGAGTTGTCGGAAGTACTCCTCAGCACCGACGTGTGCTATTTTAAAGGGTAGCATTCGTTGGTTAGGTGTCTGTTCGTAGTGGATTAGACCAGGAAAGATGTTGACCATTGGTTGCATTAGACAAAACTTGTTCTTGATCTTACTGGCTAGACTACCTAGAAGAGTGTAAAAGTTTTACAAAATTTAAAAAAAAATATTTATTAAAGGTCCGTGACCCGATCGACAGCATCATCCCCCGATTTTTTTCATTGTTGATGAGGTTTTGGTATCACATAATAGATACTATTTTTCTCATTACTATCCTGAAATTTGACGCTCCAAGTCGATGTATTTCCGGAGAAATCATGAATCACAGCGGTTTTTACAGGTATACCAGTTTGTAAACAATAAAAATTACTTCGGATCATGGGAAGAGAAAAAAGCGAACTACGCTAAGTGCGGAGGAGACGGTCCGCCGTATATAATTAAAACAATTCCTTGATTATTTCAGTTGGTGAAATAGCTCAATTGGCTAGCGCGCCGTTCTTTTACCCAAGAGGTACCCGGTTCAAAACCCGGTATCGGAAGGTTTTTTTCCTCTCCATTTTAACCCAAACTTTTTTATATTAATTTGAAATGTACATATTGCAAGGGGAAATATATTTTGTTTCCTTTTTTTTCTGAAACGGTACGAAAAAACAAAAAACAAACAAATATTTTCCGTTCAATACGGCTACGGGCCGGGCATTGCAGCATGTCAGCATTCGTCATACGAACGGGAATTGTTGTTGTTGCATGCCTACCCAGAATGCAATTCACGTATACAAGGTATTGGATTGCAAATTTAGCTATTTATTCACATTTACGCTGAAAATGCTCTCGTTTTTTCACAAAGCAGCATAAAGGGGGAGATATTTGATATTATTATGTAATTTTAAAGACAATCCATATCCAAAACCAATAGGGTTACCCCCTTTAAGTTATCAACATACATAAATAGGCATGCCATTATATAATAAAAATTCCTTTAAAAAAGGAATGTGGCGCCCAATGTGAACTTGGACGTGATATGGTGAATTCCATGGTGTGTAGATTTGGTATTATAATGATTTTTCTACATGTAGGGAAGAGTAGAAGATGATCAAATGCAAGAGAAATGTGTTTGATTGGGGAAGGTGTTCTGACAATCCAAATATAAACTTAGTCCACCTCAAATGACCTGTAACAATTTGTGATTGACATTACTTAATTCACCTCGGATGACTTTGATATGACATTCAACATTTTCGCGCTTACACCAATCATATATCCATAACAATTTAACTCTTACAACTTCCTGTCAACTCTCTAATTTAAAACTTTAAATTTCAGTCTGTTTGCCTTTTCTGTCTTGTGCCATTTAGTACACTACAGTTTGTTACAATAATTAAGATAAGCAAACATTGCTGGATAGATAACAGGATTTAGTTATTTACTTAATCCAATCATGGAGTAACCGCTATATAGATTCTATGGTAATTAGCAAACAAAAGCCATCAGTTTAAGAAAGCTCGTTAATTGATCTTAACACTATGGACCATAAGAGTCTCATCCCAATGGCATAGTCCAATAACCTCAATTACATAATCATAGTGCAAAATTTGACCTCAAGTTGCAGAGTATGAGTTTGTGTACAAAGGATGAATGTACAAATGTATTAGGGTTTAAGAACTGTTCCCATGATAGATGAGCATGTTGTGGATCCTAGTGTGTGGTCAAATGTCACCGTCTATCGGGTTCTAAGGCACACGGTAAACTGGTTGAACGCATAAAGGTCAGGATTTATTTGGTGTTTTTATAAATCCTAATTTTGTATTTTAAACAAAGAATATACGCTCACCATTTTATCCCGTGCATATCAGAAAACAATAATAAAATAAAATCCAAGCAAATTGTGGTTTTATTTCTGAGCTGGGCATAATTTTAGCAAAACAATTGCGAAGGCAATCTAGCAAGAGTGAAATTAGAAGCCGTTCACAAGTCATGCCTATATTGTGGCCCCTCCGTAGAGGGCGCCACAAAAACAGTATCAAATATATTAAGGGGAAACAAAGTATACAAAAGTGCAGAATGTCGGTTGGGGCGAACTCCTTTTTAAAGGCAATTCTTGTTCAGAAATTCTTGTTAAGAGTTCTTGTCCTGCTCGAGCAACTTGCTCCCCCGGGGGGGGGGGGGCACTCCCACTTTGGAGGTGACACGTATGTAGGGCTGTTAAGACCCCCTTCAGTTTCAGCGTCGCTCTCACCCAAAGACCCCATATTTTTTTACGAACACATGTTCTGTCACCCAAAGACCCCTTATTTTTCCATTTGATCTGTCACCCAAAGACCCTTACTTTTCAATTTGAACAGCAACTTTCATTTATCACTGATTTTGTTACCTATTTTTGAAAAAACTAAGAAATTTGCAGCCTTTTTGAACTCGATTTTCGAAGTTTTTTGACGCTGTTCACAAGCAAACTTCTGTACAAATTCAACTTATGCAAATGAATCAACCACAGCTCATTATAACCCAATGACATCACCAGCTCAAATTACATCCCATTGAAATATGTAACTGTTGTAAGTGGAACCAATATTACTCAAATTTCAAGGCCTTTTTGTAAAAAAATTTCAGAGATTTTCAAAGTTTTTTAACGGAAGTTTAAGGTTTATTCAAGCTACTTGTGTAGAAAGTACAAGTGGAGACAGTCAAATGTTGATGGACAAACATAATATGCATGAGCATTTTTCATAGTCCAGAACCAATTTTCTTGAAAATCCATGCACCTGATTGGTCAGTTCAGTGCATGGGGTTGTAATGTGAGCAGCTCTGTGTGTACTGTTGGTTGGTGGTTTCCCAACTGTGCAATTGAACATCATGGTGGTGGTACCTGGTGTGTTCTCTTAATTATTTGTACAGTGCCAATGGTGCAAGTTTGATTAGTGCTGTTTTTTGTCATTTTCTCACCCAATGACCCCATATTTTTTACATTTTGCTCTCACCGAATGCCAAAAATCATGCTCTCACCCAATGACCCCATATTTGTTACATTTTGTTCTCACCGAATGCCCCTTAGTGCGAAAGTACCAGCCCTACACCTATATCCATTTCATATTGAAGTGCCCCCCCGGGCTTGATGTATTTATATATTTTCTGTATCTCTGAAGAGAGAAGGAGAGGAACAGGAGTATACAGGAGAAGCATGTGTAAAACTTATTAACCCTTTTCTAAACACATCCTTGCTAAAAACATGACCAAAAATTAAATATACACTGTACACCCATCACATTGCAGTATGTAAATGTATGCACAGAAGACTAAAGTCTTAGTTCCCCTGCTGGTCAGTTGCTACTGTTTTTGTTTGTCTTTAGCTGTAATACCTATTGATTGATAATGTAGGCCTACGGTGTACTATCGAACAATTGAACATTAATGGAAATTTGACATAACATAATGTCATGAAAATGTAGTAATACCAGCAAACACAAAAATGATTTTAAATATTATAAGCGTGTTTTGATTTTGATCGTGTTATATAGATGAGTTGACTTCTGACGTCAATGCCTGGCAGTTTTCGCACGCATCATCACAATTTCCATTGTTTTTTTGCCTGGCAGTTTGCGCGCGCATCATATTTTGTTCAGGGCTCGTGTTTTTTAAAACCCCCACCACATCACAATAAGGCTATAAGTGAAGTGGTTGCATGGGGTTCACTCAAGCATATCGATATACCAGTCCCTTGCCTTTGTCGATAAACATTGAGGTCAACTCATCTAGGCCCGTTCGTGCTTCACTGTATTTGCGGTAAATTGCGTTACATGCATTGCAGTCTTAACAGGAGTTGCGGCAGAAATGATCGATAGATAGGTAACGCAACGCATATGCATTAACGGATGTTTGCTGGGCTGCCAAACACAGTTTTTAGAGTGTAATCAGCTTACCTTTACTAGCGCCAACATACGCAAATCTATCATGCGTATCCAACTCCAGATGTGTGTGAATCAACCGATATAGATTCTCCTCATAAACATCACCAAAACTACACAATTCCTTGTCTTGGTCTCCTGGGCTTGGGATCTGCAGCTTGTTTTGCCAGTGTTCTGTTATAACGCTAAATGGCTGAGGACTTTGTGGTAAATTGCGCGGTGACGCTAATGGTAGGCCTACTGCGTTCGTCGACGACATGTTGGAAGTCATTGTTGAGGATTGGTAGGTATAGTGACGATTTGTTTTGCTTAAGACCTTTGATGGTCGGAGTTGGTTTATTAACACAAGAAGTGACCACTGCGAAAACTGGAACTGATCGAAGTACGAATGTTTATTTGCTTGCATTCATCAACTGTTGCATACGGGATTGCATCTTGCTCATCTTATTAAATTGTTGCGTCTTAACAAGTTTGTGTATCTTGTAGTCTCGCCAGCGTAATGTAAATATGGAGAGATCGTGTTCAAATAGTAATCTCTATAGCTATCTATGCGAATTAACTTCTTATATTGACAGTTGTCATAAATGTGTTATTCCATGTTTGCATATTACAACACGGGAGTCTGCAGAAAGGAAATAAACCCTGAGAAGAACTGTGATCTTTACTTCGTAAGTATTAATTAAAAGAAAACAAAGAAGTTGTGTACTGCTTTCTCTGACTAGATACGAAGTGTGACTGTTATTCAGCTCGTTATCAGGGGTCTTCTGAAAAGAAAAAAAAGAGAAAAGTTAAGTTAACGAAATCTAGGAATGAAGGGGGGGTAGCCTAAGTAAGAATGTTGTAATTATCCGCATGGTGGTTGAATTTCAAAAAAATAATCCTTAACCAGGAATCAAATAATGGTCAAATTTTTGCCTAAGGATTTTACTTTATTTTTATTTTATTTATTTTTTTATTATAGGCCTATTGTTTTCTCTCTATTTCCTAAAGTATGCCTCGAATATTTTCACTTTACGATGGTCAGTCAAATATGAAAGACGTTTTCGAAAATTATTATAAAAGAAGAGAAAGTGTAATTAAGGGAACTGGAATGAGCGTTTTGAGCGTTTCGACAGCATTTTTTGTGGGACATGAGAGCACATCAAACATATCGAATTGCATTCTGAATACGAAGAATGTCTTTCTGATATCAAATAATTTTCATTTTATGAAATTCACGATATAATACAAATTTTATGACAAATTATTAAAATTTGATATTTTTCACATTTTATAAATTTAATGATATAGTCTTAATGTGTATGTAGCTGGGAGGAAAAGCCGACGATCAATTGAAAATTTTGACCTTTCATATTCAAGATATGGATTATTTTCCCAAAAAGACCCTTTTTTTTGTGTTTTGGGGAAAAAAATCCATATCTTCAATACGAAAGGTCAAAATTTTCAATTGATCGTCGGCTTTTTATCCCACCTACATACACTTTAAGTATAATAATCAAATTTATAAATTTTACTTGAAGTGCTGTTTAAAATGAAAAATATAAATTTTTAATGATTTGCCATAAAATGTGTATTACATTGCGAATTTCAAAAATCAAAATTATTTGATATCAGAAGGACATTCTTCGTATTCAGAATGCAATTCGATATGTCTGATGTGCTCTAATGTCCCACAATAAATACTGTCCAAACGTTCATACCCTTCCCTTAAGGGTTTTACTTTATTTATTTTATATTAATGATTTTTGGTTTGTTTGTTTTGTTTTATTGTTTTCCTCGCTCTTTCCTAAAGTATGCCTCAAATATTTGCATTTTACGACGCGATGGTCAGTCAAATATGAAAGACGTTTTCGAAAATTATAAGTAGGTATTTTCCCGCGATGAGAGTTGACTTTTATTGATTTTGTATGTTTTTTAATACTTTTAGTCGATTTTTCAAATAATAATAATGATACTTATCAATATTATATGAATTATTATAATATTATTAATATATAGCAATAATAATAATAATACCGTAACAGCAATAATAATAATAATACCGTAACAACAATAATAATAATTACACTACTGTCTGTTCAATTAGCTTAGATTCTTGTATTTTTAAGATATTTGAAAAAATAAAAAAATTTGGTCAAAGTCATCAAAGAAAAGTGTTAGCACAGCCTTAGACCCAATGTGATTTTAACTTTTCAAATTCCAAAGTTCAATTTAAAACCCCATTTCTTTTCAATTTTGCCTCATTTTAGGCAGTTACTTGGGTCCACCAAAAGGGTTCGCGACCTTTTCACAAATCGAGTGGGACGGTCCATTTTCAACTTAGGGCATAGACCCTATCCAATTCAGCAAAACAATCTGTCCACCAATATGTCCTGCCATTTCAATTGTTATACCGTTCCGGTTATTGGATAGGGTCTATAGGTGATGATGGTCCACCTGTTTTTTGTTGCACGAAATTATATGCGCGATTACGTTTTATGCATAACATTATGCTGAGCATTATCTTTTTCCTAAACAATGACATTAAAATTATGGATTTCGTTCTTATTTCAACTGGTTTACAATGTAAATTGAGTTTTGTTTAATACCATCATTTCTTTTGCAAAAATATATATAAATACGCAAGGAATGTATTTATATAAGTTGGGCCTATTCTGGAAAACCTTAGTTCATATTCACATTTTTATAATAACGTAATGTTTCAACAGTGGGGTTTCAACACAAATTAGGCCTACTGGCAAATATAGCTATTTAGCTGGACAATACTTACTGATGCGGATGGTCGAATACTATCTGAGCGCATCTAATTATTATGGCATTCGTCCCCATTGCACTAAATGGATTGATTCAAAAAAGTTTATGGTACCCGACGTTCTACGGCTTTTTATAAAAATATCGCGGGAAAAGACCAAAATTGAAAAGAATTGGGGTTTCAAATTGAACTTTGGAATTTGACAAGTATAAATCACGTTGGGTCTAAGGCTGTGGTAACACTTTTCTTTGATGACTTTGATCACAGTGTTTTATTTTTTCAAATATCTTAAAAATACAAGAATCTAAGCTAATTGAACAGATAGTAATAATACCGTAATGTATAATAATAACTAAATTTAAAACTGAATGCACGTGAACAACATTAAAAAAAAAATTTAAATTTAAAAAATACAAATGATTTATTAATATAGTGTACTACATTGTACTTGTTGAGTAGTGTTCAAGTATTTTTTTTATCATGATGCTTCTGATTTTTGTTGTTGTGTATCGTTAAGGCGCATGAAAGTCGATTCCGAGTTTATCGTCCCCCGCCCGCGTCACTTTTTGGAAACCAAAAATACCCGCGTCAAATTTTCAAAAATGCCAAAATAATTCATTATTTTCAAATTATCAGTGTTTTCACCAGTTTTAGCAATTGGAAACATGTATTTTTGTTTGTAAAACATATAAATTCATATCTTGGAAGCAAAACCAGGCTCTTATCTAACTTTTCTAGTCCCTGCCCATATAAAAACATGTTTATAACTCACACATATGAGTTTGGGTTTAAATCAACATGCATTTTAGGTCAATAATGAAATCTGATGAAATAATGAAAAATTAAAAAGTCACCTCATCAACATGGAAAAAAAAAGGGACGATAAACTCGGAATTGACTTTCATGGGCCTAATAGGCCTTTGGGGCACGTTTTCATTGCTATGTTTGTTTGTTTTTGGCCTAAAGCTGCGATGCTCTCTATTATGGTCTTTGTGCTCTTAATTTAGCTGGGTAATTTTAAAGCATGGTGATCACAGAAACGTATACTAGTATTTGTATCTAAAATATAGACAATATGGAAGGAAATGATAAGATAGATATGATCTGATATAATTTTTTATAAATATGTTCAAAGACATGTACCCGAATCGGCTATTTTATTTATTTTACAGACACGCGACGATAGGGCAAAACAATTAATAATGTAGGCGTAAACTTTACACACATCGACACACAAACATCATAATGTAGGCTACATCCATGATCCAGACACGTACCCCTCTAAGGTAACTCAGTTAAAACCATTGTGTTTTCGTTAATTAACAACGCTAACAAATTAACAACGCTACCAATTAAAACCATGTTTTCCTCAATTTCTAAAAATCCAGGTCACTGCAACTATCGTGTTTAGAAATTCAACACTTTTCTTGCACCACGTTTCTAAACATGTTTGATTCCTAAACACGAATGTCAAATTTCAAGACATCATGTATTCAACTCCTAAACATGTTTGGAAACGTGGTATAGGATAGTGTTTAAAAAAGTGTTTAATTTCTGAACGCACTTTTTACAGTGTATGGTTTTCTTCACCACAGAATAAAACCAAAGAAGATATAACCAAACTCGGAGCATAAACTTAATGTTAGCGCATATAATGGTTCAACAGAAAACAACTAAAATTAAAATAACACAGCCATTACATCACTAGTGGAAATTGTAAAATGAGAATTCTTTCAAAGCGATGAGAATTGGACAAAACTATGATAATTGAAATTTTCTCATCCAAATGAATGAAAAATACTAATTCACCTGTCAACAACCTGTCACAGATGGTCGTTTGACACTGAAATTAATGTGAGCTTCAATGTTCTCATAAGGAATTAGTATGATTACTTTGTTTTGATGCAAAACACCTACATTGCGTTATTTGTGTCCAAATAGGTTAATGTAAAATCTAAGGAAGCCATAAACCAGTATCTTGAGACTTTGCTAATTTTAATCTATAATCTCACAGATTTTATTATTGATCATAATTTTTTTAAACAAATTTAACTCGATAAACTGCGCCGTCGTAGGTGTCATCTGAGATTGTAAAAAGGGATAAAGAACAGAATTTTAAAGGAAAAAAATCGGCGACAATTGGACTCGAACTCTCACTAGACCTCGTGATCGCAAGGCATTAACGAAACCACTACACTGCAGTAGGGCCGTTGTCAGTCGTGCAGAGTTATTTATAATAAGTATAACAGGTTGATGGCCGAACGGTCGACACAAACAGTGTTAAAAGAAATTAATGTAATTGTCTTTATTTATATTTTGTCGACCGTGAGGAAAGTGCACGAATCAAAATTCCAAGTTTATTTTCTTAACCCTAAATACATTGCCAACAAATATATTCGTAGTAAACCGATACAATTATGTCTATTTGAGACGTTTCAGTTCAGTTTTGTACTACGCCACGGGCCATACGTACATTGAATAACTTAATATACATTACAAATCGATTAAATGTTCATAGAGTTCCTCGTGTTGCAACGGTAGAGGATCTGACTATAGGCTATATTGAGGGTCATGGGTTCGAATCTTCTGTAGTGATATTTATTATTATTATTACTTTTCCTCTTCTCTTCTGTAAGATATGTTTAAAAACCTTTTTTTATCTCAACTTATTTATTCAATTTATACAACTGCATTATCGGCATATATTTATACCAAAGATCTATGAGTGGATTGGAAGGTGAGCGGGTCTTTTGGTGAATCTCAATTCTTTCTTTCTTTCTTTCTTTCTTTCTTTCTTTCTTTCTTTCTTTCTTTCTTTCTTTCTTTCTTTCTTTCTTTCTTTCTTTCTTTCTTTCTTTCTTTCTTTCTTTCTTTCTTTCTTTCTTTCTTTCTTTCTTTCTTTCTTTCTTTCTTTCTTTCTTTCTTTCTTTCTTTCTTTCTTTCTTTCTTTCTTTCTTTCTTTCTTTCATTTGTTTTTTTTCTTTTTCTTCTTTCTTTCTTTCTTTCTTCACATTGCCAATTTACATTTCTTCTGTATTGCATATTTATTAAAATGTCTTTATTTGAAATATTAAATGAATAAATCTTGATTGATTGATTTCTATTTCCATGTATCAATGCTTGGGTTTTCTTCAACATGTTCAATTATATATATATATATTATTATAGAAATTCATAGGCCTAATAACTGCATATGCATATTTCGCAACCTCGGTTCAATAAAACCGTCCATATGAAGTTCGCCATATGATATTTTATTTGTATAATTTCCAGCCTATTTTGAATCCCCTCCCTCCCCCACCAACCAATGTTGGAGCAAACATACATAATATAACACATTTAAAAAATGCGGTGTTTGGTGTACAACATTGAATAAGGGGCGGGAGGGGGGGGAAGTCATTGAACCGTGGATGCATGTGTCACAGCAAATTTGCACTTGATTGTAGCTATATACAAGATATAGAGAACGTCAGGATGACGGTTGAAACTTAAATTTCCTAATTTAAAACAATGTGACAGGTGGTTGACACGCTAATCTAATTAGTATTTCTCATTCATTTGGATGAGAAAATTTCGATTCTCATACTTTTGTCCAATTCTCATCGTTTTGAAAGAATTCTCATTACAATTTTTCTACTAGTGCATGTAGTATAACGAGTTATAATAGTAACATACCTTTTTTTTTATCTCAGTGTCCGTATTTTTTATCTGCCACGAAGTTAGTCATTTAACCATTATGTTATGTTATCTGTAGAAGAACGACCATACTCTTGGTCTCTAGTTTATAAACTTGTTATCTCCAGTCTATAACATACTCTTCTCCTCAAGTTAAGAAACTTTCCATAAAATACATGCCATGACACCATTGTATAGCTATTTATTATCATGGAGTAAAGTCATTAAGTCAATTGTGTTTGCGATAAAGATAACATTTCACCAAACATCGCCCAAAAATACGCCCAAAAGGTGACGATTACTTTACTTCCCTTTGCTAACCATGTAGATCAATTTTATTATCCGCCCAAATTAGGTTACATGATACTCTCATTAGGTGAATTCACAGCCCAGGAGGTAAACACTGGAGCAGACGACAACAATGGCATTACCCGGTTGCTAAGGAACGGTAAACAATGGTGTCTGTCGATGGTGGCACTATAAGTAACTGTTGATATGCGGACGCCAGACGGGGAAGCAATAGCTCCAGGCACCACGATTTTATGGATGGTTTGCTTATGTCTTCTCTATAATCAATACTCATCAATAATTGGAAAATAGGATTAAATATCTTGGTATTGAATCGAAAGTATTACTTACTAATTTAATTTGATAAAATGGTCGGCTTCGGGATATTTATGTTAGGTTTTTTAAAAATAACATATTGATTATCATTTGTTTTTCCATGCGAGTTTCAGATCATGAGATCATCGAATAAAAGGAACGATTTCATTAAAACAACACATTAAGAGAGACAATAATTAATTTGAGATAAATTCATTTCAAAATAAAAAGTTTTATTTATATAATTATTAAAAATTCAAAGAACAGACCTTCCAGAATAGGTAGTCGTTACTCTGAGTTTCATGCCTAAAAGGCAATCGTCAGACAAAAGATAGTCTAACTTGAGTAAAATGTTGTTTATATAATTATTATATTATTTTGTATTCTAAATTTATAATATTCGCAATTTTAAAATTTAAGATTTTTTGTTTTAATATTTCTAAATATTAACCCAGTAAACACAAAAACGTTTTTAAAAGGTTTTAAATAAGTTGTATTTTGGCTTTTGGTTGAGGTAAAAACGTTTTACAGACAACTTTAAATGTCGGGTTATATAAAGAGTATTGAACGCTTTAATAACATTCCAAAAACATTTTTGAAAATTTGATACCAAACATTATTATTTTGAGCTTGAAAAAATGTTTTGCGAACTTCAAGAATGTTTGCCCAAAATATTTGCAATAACGTTTTTAAAAACGTTTTCATGACCTGTACATAACCCGACATTCAAATGTTCATTTAGTATTAAAACGAAAGAAAGAAAAAAAAACATTTTTGTGTTTGGTGGGTGCAAATACTTTAACATAATGTTATTAAGTGTTGACAAAATATTTGGCAAAAATGTTTGGAATGTTATTAAAACGTTCAATACCCTTTATATAACCCGACATTTAAACGTTTTCTGTAAAATATTTTGTGTTTGCTGGACAGTAGATTATCACAAAATATACCCTTAATATACCCTTTATATAACCCGAGATTTAAAAATCATGTTATTTATGTTTTCGTATGAATTACAGATATCATGTTTTAAAAAATGTTGTTATTGTTGGGTTTGGTTTTTTTGTTTTGTTTTTTTGTTTTTTTACTTGAAAATGTAATTTTTTCTGGATTTCTCGAATAAAAGACAAAATGCGGTAAGCCAAAAACGAGATGCGCGAGACATATAAGGAAACTTTTTACAAATTATTATTATGCTTTGATTTTGTTTTGGTTTCTGCTACATACTATAATACTGCGCCAATAATGTATCCTTACACTTGGAAAAATAGTCATAATTTCAAAACTAAACAATATTGGGGTAAGTTTGTTTTTTCATTAGATGCACTATCTAATCCTGCACATTATGACACCAAATTGAATCCAATGTGACCTCAAGAAGTAAAGTTATAAGCAATTGAATAGACGAAGGTCCAGTTTTAAAAGTGACAAACTGGCCTATGCGCAAAAAGATTCCAACAAGCCGCAACAAAGAGAGACAACACAGTTTCTTCAATGAAGCGTTATTTAAAGCAGTTTTTATTTAAGGTGGTACTTCTATGTACTTTTCGTAACTTTCATTTTATTTTTCATTTCTTTTGTTTCAGTTTTCTGTTGTTCCTTTTGTTTTAAATTAAAGCCAAACGCATAAATCAGCCATTTACCACTCTCAAACCAGATGTCTAGTCTGTGGAGTTTTGAATAGGCCAGTTTGTCACTTTTAAAACTGGACCTTCGTCTAATCAAATGCTTGTAACTTTGCTTCTTGAAGTCACATTGGATTCAATGTGGTGTCATAATGTTCAGGATAAGGTAGTGCATCTATTAAAAAAACAAATTTACCCCAATATTGTTCAGTTTGGAAATTGTGATTATTTTTCCAAGTGTAAGGATACTTTATTGGCGCAGTACACAACAAAGTCATACGTATAGAGGACTCAATATTCGTGCAAATATTAATAAAATATTTAGCACAATGTATATATTTCTAATGCTTTTTTTTTATCTTATTGTATGTTACATTATATTATATGAAATATTAAACAAATTCATATCAAAATAAATTAACCACTTAATTAAAAATTAGATAAATAGAAACAATAATTAATTAATTTATTTATTTATTTATTTATTTATTTATTTATTTATTTATTTAATTATTAATTATTAATTATTAATTATTAATTATTAATTATTAATTATTAATTAATTAATTTATTTATTTATTTATTAATTAATTAATAAAAAAAAATGAAATAAATGTCAAAATTAATTTTAAAATAAATGTAAAAAGATTTAATAAAAAGATTCAACAAGAATGACAAACCGTTATGCTATGTATACTGTTGCTTGTATTAAGGGATCGGATCGTCCATAATACTCATTTTAGGTTTCGCACAAAGCGTACGTATGCATGGTATAAAGAGGGAGGGTAAACATTCAGGGTATATGTACGTAAAAGTGTTGCTATTATGTTTTACTAATAAAAAATAAATATAAAAGTGAAAAATTATGGTATTTTCCAATATTTTCCAACTAAAAGGCCCATTCAATGATCCCAGAAAATTGTGTATAATTTGCTCGAAAGCTGAAACACAAGTCATTAAAATTGACAGGTATTTTTTTAATGAAAAATTTCATGCAAAATGCCGTATTTTGCCTTTACTGCGTGGGTTTTGGCTTAACCACTGACATCATATTTAAAAATAGCGGGTCTAATTTGACTTTTTTTTTGTTCTACCTTCATGTAAAGTGATCACGAATTTAAACATGTATGAATATAAACATAAATATGATACACATATTCCAAACATCATACACATACTAGCTCTATGTATTATTATATTTAAAGAATAAAGGTATGGGTTTTAGCCGCATGAGTGCATCTATCGTCTTATATAACACGGGCGACATCATTATTTTAGGTAAAACAACTCGGCTTCGTCTCGGTGTTTCACGCCAAAAATAATGATGTCGCGTGTTATATGAAACGATAGATGCACGACACAATTATTCTCATTCTTAAACATTTCGATGAAAATAAATATATTAATCATAAGTATACCAAATTGTAATCAAATTAAGTCCTACATTTTACAAGGAATTACCTAGGGCTTAGAATCGATCAGTCCTGTTGTTGCTATGCACATTCCGATTGGTTCAAATAGCGAGTACGAGTATCGCGTCGACACGCACGCGCTAAGGTGTGTGATATCGTGTCATATCACACGGGTAAGAACCAATAAGATTGCAAGAACATTCTCAAGTGTTTAAGAATATATTATATTATTTAAGGCTACATTTTGAAGGGCATCCAGGGTCAAAAGTTTACCCTTTTGGGTTTGATTGTTTGTCATTTGTTTTTGGCCCCGTGCGAGGTCAAATTTGATAACAAATACAATTTTTTTAGTCGGCGCATAGACTGTACGCTAGGTGGCCTACATGGATCAGTGTCACTAATAAACATGGCAACTCCTTCACCATAATTTGTACGTAACTCGTAGGCATGGTAGGGGGAAGTTACGTGCGCTTTGTGTATAATAGTGTACTATATAGTTGGCTTAATTTTCATTTCACTTCGTTTGAGCGAGTCGCAATTCCCTTTCCATGCTTTCCATGCAATTCCATCATTGTACAATTTAGCCTTGCTGGAATCGTAGTAGTTTCCATTTAGGTTCGATCCTTCGGAGCAGGATTCGAACCCCCACCACCCGCCATGTAGGGGACCATCGCATACACGTGGCTGGTCATCATCGGATGTTGTGAAGGTTTGGTAAGACAAAGAACTAAGCCCGTCCCCTGTAAATAGAAAAGGCGGGAGGGTGGTGAATTTTAAGCTATAGGCTATCTAGGCGATCCCGGGGCCGGGTGATGTTCAATTATATTGAGTATATGTGACGTGTCATTTCAAAAAGAGACACTTTTGGGCAGGATCGTAAATAGAAAAATAGCAACCAAAAAAACTCTGCACCGGTAATTTTTCACAATTTGGGTTTGTTGCAAATGTGTGATCAAGTCAAGTCAAGTCAAGTCAAGTCAAGTCAATACCTGAATGGGTTACACCATTTGAAATCTACATTCCATGAGTGGGAGATTAAGGTCATGTCGTTCATAGGGGGTGTATAGATTTCAAATAGAATAGTCCAATGCTTTCCAAATGGTTCTCAGTCATATCAATTCGACAATACATTGGCCTACTTCGTGAGAACCAATGGTACACATTAGAGAATGAATTTGGAGAAAACCTTCTGATAATTACAAACACTCGCTGAGCAGCAAGACCTTTCCTCTAAGCTTTTAATCCGATAAGCTGATAATCTATTTGTTTTCATGAATTGGACAACATTCTTTGATGTGTTACTGAGCTCAATCATCTGAAATTACTGGAGCGTGAGCCACCCAGGGTGGTGGCTCAGCATAGTATTTTATTAATGAAGGTTTTCTCCAAATTCATTTCCTATTAATGAGCAGTTCACTTCATCATTTCTCACCTGCTTCGCCCCGATATTGCCCCAAGATCAGCTTATACCGCGTTCCCGCTTCGCCAACACGAAATTTATCATATGTAGCCGCAGCCACGTTCCCGTCCCAATCCTCCAACTCCACTCGAAGTTGATAGTTTCCCTGTGCGGTAATATGGTGAATGTTGTCATTGCCGAGCCAGTGTTCACTATTGACATTACCGAAACCGTTGCTGTAGTCATCCCAACTACGGTTGAAATTGATAGATCCATCTTCTCGTCGTTGAATGACCTAACCGAAAGTAGTTTTAATGAAATTGTTAATGGTTGTTGTGGTTGAACAAGTTTATTCAACATGACATGCATGAGGTACTTGTTCAGTAATTAGTGCCTTTCAGTGCCCATGCATATATTAGTACAGGGTGCTATGGGTTTGAGGTTTTCTCTAGCTTGGTGGAACCGATATTATTTGGCATCCTTAAACCTCAAAGAATAAAAATTATGTTTTTCTTAGGCAATAGACCAGGTATAGAAACAAATTTTTTGTGTCTCTATATCATCATGGCGGTAGAGTCCTGGTTCTCTGGTTTTAATTCTGTGATCGTAAGTTATTTTTTGGTGTATGCGTGGGGAGGCGAATGGGAGGAGGGGTGAGAGGAACAATAGAATTATATAAAAATGTGACCTATTCAGTGATTCTTCCCGTTTGAGTAATCGCTCCCATTTACTCAGCTAGCGAGGCCCAGCTCGGATCGAGCGCGGGCACCCCTGCTAGTGGTAATAACATTATGAATCTTGTATGCAATGGTATTGACCAACACAAATTTACCCCCGGGGGGCCACTGTAATGGTGAAGGGGGGTATCAGGCGCGTCCATGGACTCACAAAAAGCACCCTAAAAACGTATTGCTGAGACTAAAATTTGCACCCCTAAACAAGTATAAGTGGAGCGATTTGCTACCCTAAACAAGTAGTTGTCTTTTCCCTACCCTAAACAAGTAATTGATGCAATTATTACCCCTAAACAAGTACACACAGAAACAATGTGCTTTTTTTAAAACCCTAATAAGAAGCTGCTGCCTTGGTCAATTTTGGAAATAACTTGTGCCAAGAACGTGATTTTGGGGTGACAATCAAGTCCAACAGACCGCGACAAATATTATTTTTAGCTTGCCAGATCGGCCAGGCACTAGTCAAGAATAATTATTGAAATGTTATGTCAAATTTCCCCTATTCCCGGCAACATTGTCGACGAAGTCACATAGGAATGGTCATCATGGCAAGTATGCCGAATTTGGCAGTTTCATTCTTACGGAAATTCCATACTGTTCTCAGTTAAGGGATCTAAAATGAGCGTTTATTGCGTTTCGACAGTATTTTTTGTGGGACATGAGAGCACCTCAGACCTATCGAATTGCATTCTGAATACGAAGCATGTCTTTCTGATATCAAATCATTTTCATTTTTGAAAATCACAATATAATACAAATTTTATGACAAATTATAAAAATTTGATATTTTTCAAATTTTTGATATATAACAGTCTTCGAAGTAAATTATATAAATCTAATGATATATTCTTAAAGTGTATGTAGCAGGAGGAAAAGCCGATGGTCAATTGAAAATTTTGACCTTTCATATTGAAGATATGGATTTTTTCCCAAAAAGACCTAATTTTGTTGGTGTTTTGGGAAAAAAATCCATATCTTCAATACGAAAGGTCAACATTTTCAATTGATCGTCGGCTTTTCATCCCACCTACATACACTTTAAGTATAAATCATCAGATTTATAAAGTTTACTTCAAGTACTGTTAAATATCAAAAATATCATTTTTAATGATTTGCCATAAAATGTGTATTAAATTGCGAATTTCAAAAAATCAAATTTATTTGATATCAGAATGACATTCTTCGTATTCAGAATGCAATTCGATATGTCTGCTGTGCTCTAATGTCCCAAAATAAATACTGTCCAAACGTTCATACCTTAAGTTGATACATAAATGAGTATTCATGAAAAGCACTATAAAAATTAACATTTCATTCACTACTGCTTGTTTCTTGTGGAAAATAATGTTCATTTATGTGAAATTTTGTCCGTTTACAAGTCACACGATTTACGTATTTTTGCCAACCACTATGTCTCAATCTCGATATAATATGTAAATACATGGCCAGCTGACGTCATTGACGTCATCATATATAGGCACGTAACACGTTCTACAATTGGCTAAACTGAGTGTAATACCAACACGTCACGTAGCGTCATGTTCATTTGCATAATTATGATTTCCAGTCTGGTATGGGATATATGAGTGCCTAGCATCGGAAGATTTGAGTCCCGTTGGCAAAACTACCCTAAATACGTAAGAGCTCCAAAAACATGCACCCTTTTACACCAATTTTACATGAATTTGATACCCTATTCACGTTACGCACGTAACGTGCCCTTGGCTGTAAAAATACCCTTTTTACGTGGATTTACGGACGCGCCTGATACCCCCCTTCACCACTAGAGTGCCCCCCCCCCACCCCCCGGGAATTTACCATTCTGATTAAAGCCATATTATAACATTTCTGTAAAAATAGATTAGTAAATATTTTCCATAAAATGTTAGCTTTTACTGTCAGATATGTCCTCTTTTAATTTTGAGCCGAACAAGAGAGGTAAAGCATAGAAAATTGGAATTTACTACTAGCGCCCATGCATGTTACTCCCGCGGTGTGGCGGTACGATCCGGGGTGGGGGTGTGTGTATGTGTATCACGCACGCCGTGTACGTACTGTCGATACATATATGCTCGACTAATATTTCCATCGTAATAATAAAACGCCGGTTCCATCGTTTTATTCAAAATCTCGGATTTTGAAAAAACTACAGCACCTAAAGTCTTAATTTTTGCAGAGTATCTTTATTGACTAAAGTACATTACAATCGTGTAAAAACCAGAATTAAAAAAAAATTGAGGGCGTTCTCCTCAGCAAATGTTATAATATGGCTTTAATTAGTAATTGGTAGTTCATAACAAGCATCGAAACAGCATCAAAGGTTGTTCCAAAGATCGAACAAATTGTGTTGCAGTATCTTACCGTCCATCCTTCCCATGCTAATCCCATGTCACAAAACACGTGGACAGGGGTGTCATCTATAGGGTATATATCATATGCACGGCTAGACGTTTCTCCCAGTCGTCGAAGATCGTGACAATCTCGTGGCAGGTTGGCCATTCTGGTAGGTTTAGTAGCTGGTTAAAGAAATCACATAAAGAGTTGTTGCGCTAATATTTACCAGTATTTTACATTGTAAAAATCATCCAAAAAGCAACTAGTCCACAGGACAGGTTTCTATCTTCCGTTGGTTATTTTAGGCCGCAATTGTCGTTATTTTGAACTTTCATATCGAAAATTTACAAATTTTTTACCAAAAAGATCTACATATTTTGATGTTTTGGAAAAACGATATCTTCAATACGAAAGGTAAAATTTTCATATGATGTACGGTTTTTCATCCCAGCTACATACCCTTTAAGTACATATCATTAGATTTATACAATTTAGTTCGAGGTCTGGTAAATTTCAAAAGTATTAGTTTTAATTTAATCATTTACCATAAAATGTATTATATCGCGAATTTCAAATAAAATCTAAACTTATTTGACATCAGAAGGACATTCCTCGTATCGAAATATCTGATGTGCTCTATTAAAGGTCCCACAAAAATACGTGAACACGTCGATATCCGATCTAAACAGCTAGCAAGGAGCCGAGCATAGCATAAAGGTAACTATTGTATTTACATGTTTACATTATCCTAATCTGCCTTTATGTCCTTTATATCAGTTCGGGGGCACTGCTAATTCAAAGACGTCTCTGATATCAAATACTCTTGAAGCGTCATGTCACATAACAGTATCATATTTCAGAGACGTCTCATAAATCACATACTCCCTAGTTTCAAAACCCAGTCGCAAACGATATAAGTAATTTTGATGAACGTGCCAGCGCAGTGGGAATAATTTTGTGTATAGGTCTTATCAGGGTTGTAGCTAGCCCAAGTTGAGCATTTTGAGTGCCTGCCAATTTTACTATCCAATTCATGAATTGGATAGTAAAATTGGGATTTTTTTACTTCAAAACATTTGATTTTGGCCATTGCAATCTAAGTGTGTTCTGGGACCATTTGTCAGAATTTGCACAGATAGATATAATTTTTGCACAGGTAGATATTTTCTAAACATAGGAAAGCTTATTCTAATACACTCAGCTTCGTTCCGATTTGCTGCATCGGGTGCCGAGCTGTCAACAAAGCTCGACGTATGTGATATCACAGACCCCCGTATGTGAAATCACTGACACGTCTTTGAAATCAGAGACGTCCGGTTATTACGAGGGCCCCCGAACTGATATCGAGTACTCAAAGGTACACGATGTATTGTTGGTCGCAGCAGCCAAAAAAGGGTCATTTTTCATTTTATTGAAAAATAACACTTTGGTGTTTTGGGTTAGTTCATTCTACAAATCATATACTTTAAAAACTTGCTTGATTTATTGTTACTACTGAGTTATGTGTGTTTTACAAAAGTGTTGCTGTTTCAGCCCTCTTTATAACATAACTCAAGAACCACAGGACCTACAACACTATACCTCTGATATTTGAATTCTTCTACAAACTCGCTATGAAATGATCAATGCAAATTTGACAAAGCTCACTACCATTCGCAAGATGCTGTGAACTACCAAATCACAACAGTTTAAAATAAACTCCTCAACAAAAGTTTGGAAAGTTTTTTCAATCATCTGTATCTCCAATTATTTGTGACATATTCATATCGTGTTGCATATCAATGGATAGCTACAATACTCCCCTTTACAATGACACCCCATTTGAAACAATAACCTTTTTCACGGCTGAGTACATGCCTTGTGAATGTAGTGGGGTCTGAAAATGAATTTGCCAAATTGACCATTATTCTGTGCAGCAAGCTGCAATCCCATAACTTCACAATCTGGGACCTAATGCAATCCTCCAAGATCACACCGGTCGCCCCACATAGCCACGGTAGTCAACGACTACCTACAGAATATGGGAGTAGAGTCAAAATGGCCTGCCATCAGGCCAGACCCGGGGGCCAGACCTCAACCTGATTGAACACTTGTGGGAACAGTTTGATCGTGCTGTGCGTGCCAAAGAAGCCCATAGGCAACCACATTGAATGACCTGCGACGAATCCTTGTGGAAGAATGTAATTCCATCCCACAGTAACGTGTAACCAGGTCGGTGAGCAGCATGAGGAGAAGGTGCCTGACTATTGTGGCTGCCTATGGTTTTTCCACCCGCTATTGAGGTTAGTGGCTAGCTTTGAGACCCACTACATTCACAAGGCGTGTACTCAGCCGCGAAAAATGTTGTTGTTTCAAATGGGGTGTCATTGTAAAGGGGAGTATTATAGCTATCCAGTGATATGCAACACGATATGAATATGTCACAAATAATTGGAGATACAGATGCTTGAAAAAACTTTCCAAACTTTTGTTGAGGAGTTTAGTTGCTAACATTACACCAGAAGGTCCTATCTGCAATAGCTATAGTCAGTTTGATGAGTTCTGCATTCTATAATGTACACATCTACAAAAAGACATCTAGAAGCTAGTGCAGATAGTGCTTTCTTGCCTTAAACACTCAATATTATTATCTCTACCTGAATTACAGTTTTCCTGTAGACTTAGTAGAGTCTGAATTTGCTGCTGCTGGTCTCGAACCAACTGTAATAATTGTGACGTCATTTCCGTTTCATTTACAGGTGGCTGCAATAGAAGAATATAGAATGATGCATAAAGCTGGATTTATACTCCATTGCTGAGCGACAAGGGATTGTTTGACCAATGATGGCAGACCCATCCCACCCCATCTAGTACACAATTTACACAAATACGGTATACTTAGTTTTACTTTGGGAAAAAATCAAATCAAATAAAACACACCAACGTCGTATACGTGTGAAAAGTTACGGTTAGGGACCATTAAATATTTACGTAATGGGGGAGTGGGAGTTTTAAGGGGAATCCATGATTTTGGGGTTATTGAGGGGGAAATCTGAATTTTTTTACTTAAACCATGAGAGGGAATGTTAAATGGAGAAAGGAGAAAACAAGGAGGGGCTCCGAACATTCTGAGCGGACGCAAGCGGAACGCAAAATAGTGTGTTGATTCTTTTGCAAAACTCCCACCCAATAGCTTTAATATGGAATGGTCGCTTATGTAATAGGATTTTTGTGTCAGTTCCTGAGAACGTTCATGTGACAATTCGAATCATATCGAATTGTCACATGATCTGTAAAAATATCAATATCGATATCAATACTATTTGCAGCAACGAAACGGACCACAGCTGATGTACTAGACTAGTCTATTTGAATACAAATATCGGGAGTGCGCGTGCGCAGAATCGACCTGCTTCCATGCTGAATAGCAGAAAGTTACGTACTTTTACAAGGCAAAAAGCAACTTTTCTAGGCATTGTTGACATGGTGCCTTCGCTAAAGAAAGTTTTCTACTATAAAGACCTAACTTTTGAGATGGTTTGTATGTTTGAAGGTACAAAATTAACAATATGGCGCCCGGTTATACCGCCGCGGCCGCGTTCAGCAAGTCATCATCACGACACTTGTAAACAAATTTGAAGAATAGAAGGCTGACGCTGCACTAATTATTTAATGATAAATGAACTACCACTAAATGTTCCTGTCAGTGCTGCAGTGCAAAACTTCTCATGCAATTCCATCTTTAACATTACATTCAAATAATAATTACATTGTAAATTGGAACTAACACCAATTTTTATCAGGAATATCTTGTTTTCTGAGAAGTTGCGACACTCTCCCGGTTAAATGCGGTGGAAGTCGCCCCCTGGAAGTGCATAATGAGAAGAAGGTAAAAATGTCTAAAGGTGTGATTACGCAAATCTTACCGCACATGTCACCGTCGGATTGCAATTGCAATTATTATTACAGTTGTTCTGCAGGTCTGCCGTTGCATTACCAGTGCCATTGCCATAACCTAATCGTAATAGCGATTCACCGCCAATTTCTGATAAATTTCCGGACTGTTTGCTCGAAATATCTGCTTGGGTAGACGGAATTCCAATATGCAACGCAACAAGCAGGAATAATAGAACTAAATAAGATTCCATTTTGAAAGTTGTAGTTCGTTATCAAATGAGGCCAGTACGAGTACATATGTACATGTATCTTAAACTTCCTATCCGGCTATATATAGTTATATATAGACATATATATATATAGTTATTCAACCGAATAATTATAGGTCACTCTGTGTAATATAAACATAAACAGGTTTCATACCCAAGTCGCTATTTACAAGCGACTACTGTATTCTAACCAATAGTATGGATCGTTCTTGAAAGCTGACAAAACCGATACATTTCATTGGATAATTATGTTAGTCACTTGTTACTTTCAGCGTTGAACCTTTAACTAATAACTAAAATTTACAGAAGTGGGAAGTCAAACAATCAATTTAGAGTATGCACGTATAGCAGTAGCTTTCTGATTCCAACCTTGAATAACGGGTTGTTTAGTAACTATGAAAAAAAAATAATGTTTTTTTTTTTTTTTTTTTTTGTTGTTTAAATATGTAAAATCGATATGAAATATCCGTGCTTAGATTTGTCTATTGATCTTGTGACAGAAAAAAGTAACTGGCACGTTTATGGTAAATGAACTGCACTACATACCAATTGCTTAAAGTTTACTTTTCTTTGCTTAAATGAACTTGAATTACTTATGCCCTGCCAGGCATGTCAAGTTAAAATTGAGTCTGCTTTGTTAATAGAAAGTAATTTGTAGAGCTGTGTTTATGTACAAAGTTTGTATGTCTAACATACAACAATGATATAAAATAGTAATAGTTCATACCACCATCACTGACCGGTCTGCCAAATAACACACGTCATCATAAGCTTCCGTTTCAATCATTTCTGTGATTCAAGTACTGAGCACTTGTTTTCAGATGAAATACAAATTATGGGTATGGCTAATTTTTCTTTTTAGCTGAAATTAAACTATTAAACCTCTATAAGTAGAAACACCGTATCTGCTGTTTTTGATTATCAACATACTTTGTTTACTTTGAAAGTAATAAAGAGGGAAGAGGCAGGGGGTTATTTCTATTGCATAGAATATATAGGTAGTTTTTTTTAAATTAAAATTGGCGCCAATTAAAATTGGCGCCAACTGTTGACGTAACCAGACACATAAGTTTGTTCACATCATTCCCACATGCTCCGGTTCATTAATTTAAAGTGAACAGCATTGCGCAACCATTATATGAAATATTCCTTCGACACAGTCATTATTGGTTGCTTGTCCATGTACTAGAACCTGTGACAATTAACACTTATTAAACATGTTAGTGTGTTTGTTTGAGTACAGTATAATATTCCGCTATTGACACAATTTTTAGCGTCATACGTAATAATTGAAAAGAGGTAAGCATATCAATATTACTTTACCAATGGTTACCAACTAATGTGTTATTAACCAAGTTGCGACCCGGAAATAAATTTATTAAACTCTCTTTATTATTATTATTATTATTGATATTATTATTATTATTATTATTATTATTATTATTATTATTATTATTATTATTATTATTATTATTATTATTATTATTATTATTATTATTATTATTATTACTATTATTATTATTATTATTATTATACCAATTCTTTATTTCATAATATACAAGCCATTTCCTTGTTCTAAACAATGGATGACACGCTGGCCTTCCCTGATATACCGTCAGTGGTACCTGTAGATAGTGTTCCAGAGACTCCTATTAGCATGCTCCATATCGATACACTACTGATTATATTCAACTATTTGACACTCTTTGACAAGCTAGCAGCTCTGAGGTAAGTATAAACAAAAAACAAAGCAGACTATAGGTTGATCAGCTCGTAATCGGCGGGAATTGTTAGGTTTGGACCACTACGCCGAAAAGTAGACTGACATCAGGTTCAGAGTGATAGCAGTAAGCTCCTGTAACCCATGTATTCCATGACAAGTCTAGCTCGCCACTTGTGACTTTTCATTAAGTAACACCAACGTCATAAAGGCACACACCCCTATCTTTTCCAGAATGAAAAAAGCCACTGTATATATTAATATGGTCTTTAAGCTAGACCTGTATTTCAAATTCATGCATGGAAACTTCTGTTAGAGACAGGACAAGAATGGCTTGGAAGAGTACTCCCAGGTGCTTTACGGCTTACTCTGGATTACGTTGCTTGCTGTCAGTCTATTTGATTATATTTGACTCTGAGAAGTGATCTACAGAGTTTGAAAGCACCAGCACCATTCACAATGATACAAGTGATATTCCTGGGTGTCGACTGTCTAGGGCAATGAAGTCATGGTTTTTTTTGCTCAACTGTCGTCAGCCAGCATTGTGTTACGTCATTGCTCTAGACAATTTCGGCGCCCGGAAATTTTGAATATCGCGTGTTGAGAGACAGGTGTTTTTATTCATTTTGATGGTCAATATGAGTTATAAAACCATGTGATTATTTTTCTAACTGCCGGAGACATCATCCATATCTGTTCGTTCCATAACCTGTTCACGGAGACGGAGACGACTAGAAAACTGCTTTGGATTTCAGCATAAATGTGCAACACGTGGTAAAGTGCAACCTAGATATGAAAGTTGTTAACCGCTGAGAGATTTTGGTCATTTACGGCGATTGTTGGTTCCACGTTATGTTTTGCAGGAACATTTTGATACAGGACTTCTGTAATACCCATATTGCTGACGATCACAGGTCAAAGTTATTGCAGGCTGACGAAAAATGGTCCATATTTGCAGCTAGAATATGTACAAATCATCAGCAAACTGGAAATCACAAGCTGTCTCTTCTTATGTAGTTTTTGGTATGGTTTCCTGAAGTTGAACAGAATGCCATCAAACCGATAGTTGAATTAGTTGAGAAATTGCTGAAAGCATCATGGCGCATAGCTTAGAACATATTTTCAACAGCGTCGGCGCCAGAACACAGCATTGCTTGACATTATGGAACTGGCGGACGGCAGTAAAGAATTAAGCAGGTAGCCAGGCGTATGCCATGATCTTCCGCAATCCTTCACATCATCTCTAACAGTGCCTTTGTCTACAATTCATGAGAATTCCGATTCAGGAGAATTCCTGCCATCGATTGACAGCAGAGTTATGCCTCTGTGATTATCGGAAGATCTTTTAATGCTCTGCGTGCTAGCCATGCGCTTCAACGGAAAAAGTTCAAGTTTTGAAATATTTTTTCAACGTTATCAAGAGCTATCTTAATAACTACTAAACCAATACTAGGCTTGTTTGTACTCATTTTGATGCATTTCTCATGCTGATTCCAAATATGGTCATGCAAATTTACATTTCTCAAATTTTTGATTTTTTTAAAAAGAAAATTGAAACTTGTCGTCTGCAGTCGACACCTGCGTGAAGAGAGTTAAATATGGATAATCGATGCTCCGTGAAATCCTGAGGCATCAGTTCTTGACTTCACATTGACAGGATTAGCTTGGTGAGCTTTTAACCACACAAGATCCTTATGTTTGGTCAATTTCAACAGGTATATGGCATCAGCTCTAGTAGCCTTTCCAAGACAATAGGCTGGGTATATTCTGTTTCTTGCAGTGTAGCTGTATCTGGAAGAGAAGAGGCGATTCTTACCTTTTTACTGAGGCAGGCTGTATAGTCTCTTCATTGATGGAGGAAGGTTGATTTGGGATCTTGTTGAAATGCTCCACCCATCTGTTGAAGATTAAATCCTTATTTGTTATAATTAAGAAAGGGTGAGATTCCAAAAACATGTGGTCCATAGACAGCTTTGATTGCATCCAACAAAAGCTTCGGGTTTTCGTGGGTTTTTCTGGTTCCTTTCTCAGTGGGTAATGGTGTGTGAGATGCTGAGATCGGTGTTTCTAGAAGATCTCCTACTAGACTAATATTTGCAGTTGGTTTCATTCATTTCGGGAAACACGGCATAATTATCAGAATTAATTTCATGCGTTTTCCTTTCAACACCTTTAAACAATTGACTTTTTTGTTTTGGGCGCTTTACAACTTTTTAATGTTCTTATATTAATTGCTAGAAATAGTGAATATCCCTGCGTGATGTTGATTTTGGGCTGCGGGTCTCTCTTAGTATGAATCGGTTCACGGATTTTCATTGTGTCATTCCTGCTTCTTTTCCAGAATGTGGTACATAACTCCTGTTTGATCTTCTTTTTCAGTACGGTCCTTAGGTGCTACAGCCAGATTCTTACGCAGCATGGTGAGGGGTCCAAAGCTGGCACAAACCTCAAACTGCTGACATACGCAACGAAGTTTCTTACTGGTTCTCTTGACATATGGCACGTTGATATTAGCTTTGGTACACTCACAGAAAAAAATACACAAATTGTGTAAAATTTTACACAACTTCGATGTACGTATAGAACTCCAAAACAGATAGGTATTTTTTACATAACCATGAATTATGTAAAACAAGAAATGTCTTTAAAAAAGACAATGCCTCAAGAGATTCCAGCGGGCACCATTTGTTATTAGCTTATAAGAGATACTTGAAATGCTAGCTTTAAGCCATCTTGCAATGGTAATAATTCTGTTGTATTTAATGTAGGAATACCTGCATGCCGGGTGGTAGTCCGAATAATCAGTCCCAAAACAAAATAGGCCTAGGCCCTATTCATTTACTGACATGATCGATGGACCCTGCATTTTTCAATACATTGATGCTGTAGCCTTCGTACTGAGGCTACACACAAGGAAACTAGGCTATAATCACGTATCATGAGCCCCGGATGCTTATATATAATAGAGGGCCTCCTTCAACTCCCAACTTGTGACCACAGAAATAGCTTAATAACTGTGTAGGAAATACAAAAAATTGAAATTTGGACACCAGAAACTTAAGGTTGAAAGTCAAAAGTGTCAATTGGTACACCTTTATACAGCAGAAGTTATCATACAGTGATAGTAAGATTTTTTCAAATAAAATCTCTTTTCTGTAAAATTGATTGCTGTGCTGAAAAATGTTGCATAATGGGTACTTGCTTTTTTGTACAGGTATTCATTGTAAGGTACCATCAATGATGGTCACAGAATTGGGAAAATACATTTGCCCAAGTTAAATAATCACCTTTCTAAACAAAACAATTTCAATGTGAAATATCCTACTTGCAGGGTTGTCACCAGGACCAAAAAAGTACTAAAAAGGCTACTTCGAAATTTGATGATCATATTTCTAGCATAGGCCTAGGACAGGCCTAGGCAAAAAAAACCTTTTTTTCTAATAATTTCTCCGCAAGCGTCATTTATGTCGACAAATTGTTCACATATCCACAGCAGGGTTGCAAATATACCGTACCATACAATGTATGTCACTCAGAGTGCGACAATTTGTACAGATAAATTTATCACAACAGGTAATTTGGCCATTCGTCTGCATATTACTAAAAATAACGTCATTTATGTCGACAAATTGTTCGCAAATCCACCTGTTAGTTTTAAGGATATAATATATGGCATAAAATATGACAAATCATCAAAATAAATTTATAATGAATGCTTTTGTGGATATTTGCTAATACAATATATACATCTGACATGTGTAGATGATTTATGTCTTCAGTAGGAATTCGGCTGAGGGAATTCCAATTGAATGAACTTTCAATAGCGTGACGAATTTTTGCGTACACTGCGCGATATACGCCAGCGTGTGCGATTGTGTGTGAGTATCGCGGAAGTGAATCCAACCATGCCAACGCACTCATAGACATACCACCTAGACCTATGAGTGCCCATCCCTAACCAGGGCAGTAGGTGAAGCCACGTATCCAAGGTGATTTTGGTCGGTTGGTCGGACGCGGAGAAAAAAGCGTTCATATCTGGAGAGAAAGACGCGCTTTGCGTGATTGCTGCGCCATTATCACTCGTGTCAAATGCAACATGTTCTGTACACGCGACTGGAGAGAAAGGCGCGCTGGTTTGTGTGATTCCAGCGCCATTATCGCTCGCATCAAATACAACATGTTCCGTAGACGCGAACATATCTGCTTGCTTGCGCCCAGGTATGCGTCCGTGTCAAAGTCTTTGCTAAGCAGTGTCCGCTTCACTACGCGAGTCAAAGTCACTGGTCTAGGTGCTCGTTTGTCTGGGAATGCACTCGTGATTGGTTAGCATTGTATTCAAGGTCGTGCGTTCGCGTTGTAGTTTGAAATACGCGATATACGATCGCGGTTGGATCGAGTGCAGCTGTTGAAACCTGCGTTCATTCAAAAGTCTCAGCCTCAGGTTGTAGTAAGTAGGTATGCCAGGTGAATTCAAATTTGCCATCAAACTGCATCATTTTATATATCAAATTAAAGCCCTTGAGTAAAGAAAGCCAAAACTGAAAACCTTTTTTTCATAGCACTTTCCATAGTAAAGTTACATCTTGTCAAAGATTGACTTTCATCAAAAAAGATTCATCTAGCAAAATTCCCGGTGGTGTTTCTAGATCTTAGACCTCATGTTGATAGCAGCTTTTTAATGGAACTGCTATCAAAATCCTCTAAAATTCCATGTGCGAGTGACTTATCACCATAAAAAATCATATATTTGGGTTAAGTGAAGTATAGACAACATATTTATGTAGGTTTCCTTGACCGGCCAGTTCTTTTATATTTCTATGTAAATATATGTATTGTGTTCTAGGCGAATTTGGCTGACTAGCAAATGTGTTAACTAAGGTTTGCCTGGCATACCTATTATAGTAACGCTACAAATTTCAAATGTTTGAGGAGTTGTTCTCATTGCTTAGGCCTACCCGGGGGTACCTGTATTTTCCCCGGTATTTTCACATCATATTTTGTGGTCAAAATGATTACAAATGTGTAAATTTGCAATCATTTCGTCGTGTGTACGGCGATACTCTCGAAGAGAGGAATGTACTCACCGGTAGAAGAAGAAGAAGAACGTTGTGAGTGCTACTACTTCAATAGTGAAACAGTTGACGCGAATTTCTCCAACATGTCGAATGCTAATTTATGCACCCTTATCAGCAAAAATACAGCTGATTTAGCCAAAGTGAACATGAAGTCATCGGTTATAATATTTTCCTAGCATATTGAGCTAACACCACAGCTACTTTTTTTACAATATACTAGTATTAAAATAAAGAAAATCAGTAAAGCTTAACCCATCGAGCGATGCTTTAAAACCGGAGACAGCCCGAGACGAATATACCTAGTATAGGGGAGACCGGGGCAAAGTGGAACACATTTTTTTTGTGGCCCAATCAGGATTACGAAGGAAGGCAAGGCAAAATTTAAGGTTTACAAGATACATATTTGGTGCATACGCACCAATATGAAAATCGCGCCAATCGGGCCGTCTTCACGTACCAGAGGTAAAGTTTGACATATCGCACGACTCTGGGATATTTGGTTAAAAGGATAGAGGGTTAAGTGCACAAAGTACAAAAAAGTAACTATATCTCATTAACAATGATCCTATAGATATGCGACCACTGACTTTTTTTGTTCCTTATGACAAGAGGAAAAGTTTGACATATCGCACAACTCTGTGGTATATTTGGTTAACAAGATAGAGGGTTAAATGCACAAAGTAGAAAAAAAGTGACTATATCTCATTAACCAATAATCCTACAGATATGCGACCACTGACTTTTTTGTTCCTTATGACCAGAGGAAAAGTATGACATATCGCACGACTCTGTGGTATATTTGGTTAAAAAGATAGAGGGCTAAATGCACAAAGTAGAAAAAGTGACTATATCTCATAAACCAATGATCCTACAGAAATGCGACCACTGACTTTTTTGTTCCTTATGACCAGAGGAAAAGTTTGACATATCGCACGACTCTGTGGTATATTTGGTTAAAAAGATAGAGGGTTAAGTGCACAAAGTAGAAAAAAGTGACTATATCTCATCAACCAATGATCCTACAGATATGCGACCACTGACTTTTTTGTTCCTTATGACCAGTGGAAAAGTATGACATATCGCACGACTCTGTGGTATATTTAGTTTAAAAGATAGAGGGCTAAATGCACAAAGTAGAAAAAAGTGACTATATCTCATAAACCAATGATCCGACAGAAATGCGACCACTGACTTTTTTGTTCCTTATGACCAGAGGAAAAGTTTGACATATCGCACGACTCTGTGGTATATTTGGTTAAAAAGATAGAGGGTTAAATGCACAAAGTAGAAAAAGTGACTATATCTCGTTAACCAATGATCCTACAGATATGCGACCACTGACTTTTTTGTTCCTTATGACCAGAGGAAAAGTATGACATATCGCACGACTCTGTGGTATATTTGGTTAAAAAGATAGAGGGCTAAATGCACAAAGTAGAAAAAAGTGACTATATCTCATAAACCAATGATCCTACAGAAATGCGACCACTGACTTTTTTGTTCCTTATGATCAGAGGAAAAGTTTGACATATCGCACGACTCTGTGGTATATTTGGTTAAAAAGATAGAGGGTTAAATGCACAAAGTAGAAAAAGTGACTATATCTCGTTAACCAATGATCCTACAGATATGCGACCACTGACTTTTTTGTTCCTTATGACCAGAGGAAAAGTTTGACATATCGCACGACTCTGTGGGATATTTGGTTAAAAAGATAGAGGGTTAAGTACACAAAGTACAAAAAGGATGCAGCCAAAGATAGGAGCTTGTAGTCACCTGCTCCGCAGCCGACTGATGATTCCGCTTTGCCCCGTGTTCCACTTTGCCCCGATCTCCCCTAAATATTCGTCTCAGGCTGAACTATTTAGCTACCGTTTACAAAAAATTCGACATTTTTGTAAGACGGGGGTGCAGGCCCTTTAAATATCCCTAAAATCCTTCACAGATACCTTATTTCAGATTAACTTCTTTAAAACAATAAAAACTTTACACATTCAAAGCTTTATATTCTTTTCAAAGTCCAGAATCAAGTCAAACATTTTTATAATCACTCTTCAAGGCAAACATTTTACTACAACCCCGTATAAAGAATTTATGACCGTCCCTGTCATTTTTTTTTTCTAATGCATAATTCATTAGCCCGAAATGCAGACTCATTGAGCATTTTGTACTGTAAGAACTTCGTGGCAACATGGAAAACGTAGCCCAAATGTACTTGACAGAATGATTTGTCATGGCAATCCGGCCATTATTTCGCCCAATAGTCGTGTTTCATGTTCCAATTCGAATACATACTGCTTTCGGCAGAAAAACATAGCAGATAAGTAAAAAAATACATAAATATTAGGTAAAATATTTACATAACTTTAATGTAGATGTTTTACCTCAGCTATTAGGTATTTTACTACATAATTGTTATGTAATATTTTACACAAATTATGTAAAAAAATACATAACATTTATGTAGCATATGAACCCTATAACAAATAGGTATTTTTCACAAAACCTTGAATTATGTAAAAAATACATACCAGTTAAGCAAAAAAGCAGATCAATAGGATTGGGGCTTTCTTTCTTTCTTTGTTTTATGTTATGCTGAAACATATTCGTGATAGATTTGAAGTCATCAGATCTTGGTCAACTGTCAGATTCATTCAACAATACAATTTCATGCATGAAGTATTTATTTTTGTTTTTATTTTATTTTCTATCAGTTCAACCATGGTTCATCCCGCTATCTAGTTAATGTTCAATTGTAAGCGTTTCTCTCGCGCGTGTACATGTACGATACAATGCTATTATAGTAAACTAATGCATTGTCACTTCAAGGCTTCAAGCCTAATTCGTGACTTGGTACACTGGGCTACATTATCGAAGTCATTTCAATGCATATCACGGCTACACTGTCCGTATCACCAGAGAAGATCTTCTGTGATATTTGTGATCTATCTGAACACGTACACACATTGCTATATATACGCAGTGTCCGGGCGCAGTATACAGTACAGTATTGTACTGTAATGGTTGTCCTACTCGTAGCACATGCGGGAGCACATGATCGCTGCAATATCCCGGTGCATGACAATTCTAATGTTGATCAATCTAGCAAAATGAACCCATAAATAGCCATTTTTAAAGTATCAAAGAAATCCATGCATAACTTATCGAACGAATCTCCAGTTTGGTTCAAGCTTAATGACTCCGAAACCTACCTATTTGTAGGTATGCGCTACAGCAGGTATGCGCTACACGATCACATACACGTCGTGTCCGCCATTGCTTTCGGTTTGCGCTATAATTTCTTACATGAAATAGGTAAAAAACTACATGCGTGTCGAAGCACATAACACGTTTTTTCTCCAATCAGCGAAGTATTTTGGGCTGAATGTTACTTCATTTCATGCAATGATTACACAAAATAGTTAAACTAACTTCGTTACAGTTCAAATATGTATTTGAAGCATTTACAAACTGGCATGGTAAACGTTTTTTGACAAACTTTTACATATACTGTGTATAATTTAATTTACATCGTGTTTTTTTTTACATAACGTGTGACTATTTGTCTGAGTGTATTAGCATTGGCCGCAGAAGAGTTATCTGTTTGTTTTTTCGGTTTACGAGCTTTGTGGAATGTCCAACGCGCTCGTATTCCCAATTCTGGAAATGAAAGATTTTTTTAAAGTCATCTTGTGGTAGTTGGAAGATGGTATAAGGATGATTAATGATGAGGCTGTTATGCACAACACTAGTTTTGATAAGTAATGGACCATTTTTCCGATGCCGTTAACACCTGTAACACCATTTCATGCCTGTTGGTCTGTGCCAACTCAAGTATCAAAGTCACCAAGAAAAATGAGATTGCTTGTTCTGGGATCAGCAGAAAGCAATTTGAGACAACTTTACCTGCTCGCACTAACGTGCTTGCTTTGTGGACATCGGGATCCGAGGCAAGTGTTCAAGCTCTAAACATGCTCTGATCATAATACTAATATTTTAGCACAATAGTAGCATGTACCCCAGTAAAATCCTCTGACACTATCAGGTTAGTCTAAAAGAAGGTGTTTTCGTCCCACCCTAGTGTGCAGGGGTGTGAGGGAGGGCGCGCAGGGTATGGCTTGGGGTGTGTAAGACTGTTGGGTTAGTGTTGTGTACTCGGTGTGTAGGTGTAGGGGTGTGTGTTTACTTAATGATTATATTATTATTATTATTATTATTATTATTATTATTATTATTATTATTATTATTATTATTATTATTATTATTATTATTACTATTATTATTATTATTATTATTATTATTATTATTATTATTATTATTATTATTATTATTATTATTATTATTATTATTCAAATACAGGGTGAGCAAAAAATGGTACGATACAATCAGCACAACACATGCATGGAGTGTCATGAACTTCTTTGACGAAGCGTCCATTGGGGAGTTTGGCGGAAAAGGGCATTCTTACAGCTGTTGCAAGTGTTTTATGTCGAAAGAATCTGATGAAATATTTGAGTATCAAGAGGAGGGGTATCGTTATCGGTTTCCAGATTTTAAATACATGAGGTTCTTGGGTGTTTATGCTGGTCTTGGTCTGAAAGAGATATATCTTAACGGACATATAGACTTTATTCTGTGCACCTCAGTGCACTTTATAACTCTAGAAACATGAATAGTAAATTGTATTTCCCCCTCCCGCTTAAACTTCAACGTTTAGGTCTCATTTTCCCTCCTCACAACGAGTACGTCCAATGCATAACGTGGGAACAAAAGATACACCAAGATGTACGAATTATTACACATCTTGGCAAATGTTCGCATTTGCGAAAAGTAACACTTGTGAACTTAAGCATATCTTTAGAGAGCATGCAACGACTTTCAGAAATAAAAGCTTTGGGTGAAGTTGACTTGGAAATCAGTGGTCATAATAATGACAGTGTTGATTGGTCAAATTTGACACTACCTTCTCATGTAACATCGCTAGCATGCAACCCATATGACATACTATATGATGACATCAACTACTTTGATAATTTCTTACGACGATGCCAGTTTTTGCGTCTCAAAAATTTAAAAATAGGACACCCTCTGGCTAGAATACATCTCACTGATGACACAATTGAGATGCTACTACCACGGTTACCGGAACTAGAAACACTTGAGCTTCTTGGTACATTTGTGACACCGACAGTGGTTTCTCTGATAGGAAAATATCTTAAGTTATTGAAATCGCTACTGCTGAAGGGACGCTTTACCGACGATAGTTTACAAGCGTTGTGTCATCATCCTATGCTTGAAAAACTCGAGCTCTTCCAACGTGACACTTACGGAGCAAACGCAATACCCGAGTATATCTGGGTTCGCCGGGTATTCAAGGTGCTTGTCAAAATTCCTCAGATTACAAATGTGACACTTTGGGTTAAACAGGATCGTCAATATGTTCCTGTTTATATTAACATTGTAGGTATATCACCTCAAAAATAAGGGCAGCAGAAACACGTTATTTAATGTTTCTACATGAATGACCTTTATTAAAGCATCAAAAATCAAAAAACCGAATTGAAATCAATTTTAAGATGCTCATAAATGGAATGCAAATCTGCCACAAATTGCTATAATGACAAAATTGGCACATTTCGAGATTTTGAAGGTTTATTTGGACACTTGCTTTCCAAAATTGAACAACTTTCATGCGCGCGCTTTTCAATTTACTGTTATGCTTGCATGCACAGTGTGGCAGAAGTATTGTGCAGCCACTGTGACATGCCTACATTTAGGACGAGGAACATTCGGCTATGAAACCAGCGAAATTTAAACAGGTGATGGTGGTTAGTTTCAAAACAGAAGTAAAGGGAAGAAATTACATCAACTTTTTGCCTTGTGCCTTACGGATTGCCTGGCCTACATGTGTAACTTGTCTTTAAGCAATTCTGTATTTCCTGATAACTGGGAAAAGGCAAAGGTAACACCTATTCACAAGTCCTACCCATTGTGTCCAAGATTATTGAAAGGGCTGTATATTTTCAATTATATGAGTACTTAAGTGATGCAAATATTCTCTCAAGTGCCCAATTTGGTTTCCGTGCCAACCGGCTACAACTCTTCTTGATGTCCAAGATTTTGTTTTAAATAATATGGATAATGGATATGCTACAGATATGATCTTTCTTGATTTAAACATTTATAGATATATATTTTAAATTTGATGTGGTAAACCATGATATACTTATTGAAAAACTGAGCAGATATGGCATAAATGGTAATGAACTATTTTGGTTTCAATCTTACTCAAACAACAGATCTCAGGCTGTTAATGTAAATTCTACTCTTTCAAAGATATCAATATTCCGCAGGGATCAATTTTAGGGCCATTGCTCTTTATAATATTTGTAAATTGCTTACCATCCACTGTAGACTGCAAAGTAGTCATGTACGCTGAGGACACAACCCTGATTTCAAGTACATTTGCAAGGTGGATAAACAGCTAACAAGCTTATTTTAAATGTAGATGAAACTAAATTAATGATGCTTTGAAACAATCATATCATAGATAAATTTAGTAATGTAAATCTTATATACAACAATAATATTGAAAAGGTTGATGAGCTCAAATATTTAGATGTTAAGTTTAATTATAATATTATGTCATGGTCCTCTCACATTGATTATTTATCTAACAAATGTTTCAAAAAAAATTGGGCGTTGTATACATTTTCATCCACATCACACTCTTGTAATGTTATCAAATGCTCTTGTAACCCCTAATTTTGATTATGCTAGTTCAGTATGGTGTATTTTTTCTCTTGAATATCAAAGAAGGCTTCAGGTTTTACAAAATAGTTTAGCTAGAACGATTCTATGTGCTCATATTAGGACACCAGTAATAGACATGTTAAACTCACTAAGGTGGATCCAACTAAGTGACAGATGGAAAAATCGTATTCTTATTCTTACATTTAAATGTCAAGAAACCTTAGTCCCTCATATTTATCATCTCAGTTTGAATTTGTTGATAATACTCATTCTCACCCCCCCGGATCTACGCCTATGACCTGCCGGCGGTTGGAATGCTTCTAGAGGCGGTTTGTATGCTTCCTATGCGGTTGGAATGCTTCCTAAGCGGTTCGGATGCTTCCTAGACAGTTCGAATACCTCCTTTCAAGTATGGTTCGAGTGATTAGCTCATTTACGTATTTCGCCTCTGAGGATCTAGGGCTTATGAACCATTAGGCGGTTGAGGGCTAGCAGCAGGTGGTTGAGTGCTAATAACCGCCTATTAACTAAATGTTATATTATTGGCGGTATTCTTCATTTAGGCATTCATTGCCATTCAATGGAATGTCTTGTGAGTGCTAGTTGTTTAGTTAAGGGAATGCGCGTTTTAGTGATTTTGGTCATTTTGCCCAAAATGATTTTTTTTCTTTCATTACAAAAATTTGAATTACACTTAACTTTATTTGATAAACAAGACTTCTTTGATTTCAGGCTATTATTTAATACGGTGTACGGAAAGTAAATATCCCCCCATATATATTTAAGCTTAAAATCTCGGGAAAAATTCTGTAAAATTTGCATGATCAAATTTGATGCTGTAAACGCTGAGATATGCTAAAACATTTCAGTTACCATTTCAATTACTAAAACATTTCAGTTATTGGATTGTGTGATTATTCTATACAAACATCTTGCCTACAGTAATGCATTTGCAAAACAGCACTTACTTTCTGTACACCGTATAGGAGAATTAAAAGATAATGTAGTTTCCATGGCAACGGCCATTAATGCTCGTTTTTAAGCAAATATCCCCTGCAAAATTTCCCAGTAAAATTCTCAAAAAATTGGTGTGAATGACCGTTTCCATGGAAACCGTCTTCTCTTTGAATTCTCCCAATACAGTCCCAGAACAACGCCAAATATGGATTAAAAGACCTTTGACCTTGGATGTACAACAACATGTTATGATCTAATGGGAAACTGTGCACATCAACAAACACCATTTCTATCAAAAAGGCAACGTCTGATATAATTTGCAACCACATAAATTACTAGAGTTGGTTCTTCTCTTGGATTTGGACCAAGCTTTAGAATATCGAATGTTGCGTTTTGAAATAAAACAAACCAGAAATTTATCACCCATTGTAAAGATATGGTACATGTACCGAATACATGTACATACATTGGCTGACCTTGTGGATTTCCTGGCCCAGTCATGCTAACCACATAAGGAGATTATACGATTAATATAGTGCAGCTATTGTCATAGCAGGGTATTATTATGTAATACTCCTGATCCATATTTGGCGTTCTCTTGGACTGCAATAGCTTAAACTAAAGAGGACCTGTATATCAATAATATAAAGTGTAATTCAAACTTTTAAAATGCAATAAATCAAAGTATTATTTTTCAATAATTGATTTAATGGAAATAGTTTTTTTTTGGCTGCTTCGACCAACAATACGTACTCGTGTACGTGTACCCTTAAAGCCTATTTAAGGTCTGTAATCAGTACACAATGGGCTATTCCACAACTATAGAGGGCATTAAATACCAGACTTTTCTGCAGCTTATTTTGTCTGGAATTCCATACTTTTTTGCTCATGGTGTCTGAAAATTATAATAAAAAACATAACAGAAACCGCTGGAATGCCAGACAAATTTTGAAAATGTGCTCTGGATTCCAGAGTCTGGAATTCCAGGTTTTTCTTTCTATACACAGATTTGCTCTCTAGGGGTGGTCGTTTATTTTTTGGAAAAGCCCAATACAATACAGTACAATACAATACAATACAATACAATACAATACAATACAATACAATACAATACAAAGAGCAAAAGGGTCAGAGCGCTTACAATAAAAAAACCTTAATATTACCACTTAAAACTACATATTTGAAGGTGCATGTTAAAAATATATATATACAATATCAATTAAAAACAGGTTAAGGGATCTGATATTAACGTTTAGCGACGTTTTCACGTATTTTTGTGGGAGCTGAGAGTACACCAGACATATCGAATTGCATTTATGTGTCATAGAAATTCAATCTTGACTTCTTGCTCCTGTACAATATGATGTTCCTTAAATGTGTATTAGTTTAGTGCAATTTGTAAAATCGCCTTAATTCTGAATTTGATGTAGACTTTTGTCAATGTGGTTTAATTTTCCTATATTGCTGGTGCTCTTCTTTTAATTAATATTGTTGTACATTATAATATAGCTTATAACCTATTTTATATTTTAAAAACCGTGTCATTGTGTTATGGATGCATGCTTGTGGATTTAGGATGAAGGTGCGCTATGGGAGTAAGATGTGGGTGCAAGGGGTGTGTGGTTATGTGGGTGTGTGGTATTTATGGGTGTGCTGGAGTTGGGGTGTACTTGGGGTGTGTATAGGCGTTTGTAGTGCGAGTGTGAACTTGGTGAATGTGTAAGTGGTATTCAGATATATATGTTGCAATATAAGGTCTACAACTTTTATTTTATTCTGGTGATTATATTTATCTTCTTGCCTGTTTTCTTAGATTTTGATGTCATACTGAAATGAGTTTTACTGGGTTTTAAATTTTTTTTTTAAAATATTATATGTTCTTATGCTTTCATAATTTTGTAAAATACTGACTATTGTTTTAATAATGTTTTAATAATTGTACGTACTAATTTATAATTCTGTTACTTTAATGTGTATATGCCACGGACATGTGGAAGAACAATGACTTTTATATTGAACATGTTTTACCGTGAATAAATAAAGATATTATTATTATTATTATTATTCTGAATACGAGGAATGTCCTTCTGATATCAAATAATTTAGATTTTTTGAAATTCGTGATATAATACAAATTTGATGGCAAATTATTAAAATTTGATATTTTTCAAATTGTTGATATTTTACATAGACTTTATAAGTACATATCATTAGATTTATAAAGTTTACTTCGAGGACTGTTAAGGACTGATTTTTGATATTTAATATCAAAAATATCAATTTTTCATCATTTGCCATAAAATGTGTATTATATCGCGAATTTAAAAAAAAATCAAAATTATTTTTGTTATCAGAAGGACATTCTTCGTATTCAGAATGTAATTCTTTATATCTGATGTGCTCTCATGTCCCACAAAAAATACTGTCCAAAATGTCATACCCCACCCTAAGGAAACAAATAAGTTTTCAAAGCCTTTTTGAACATATTTGAAGATTTTCTAATATAGACAGGTTGCTTATTCCCCTCTTTTGATGCAGAAACCGTAAAGGTTCTATCGCCAGCATGACAGAGCTAGAGCTGGCAGTGTTTATCATTTAGAATCATGAACAGCACGGTACAATTATAACAGTTTTTGAAAAACACCGGACGGCCCTGTGGTGCTGACCTCCAAGTGGCTCTGTGCATGCTCTGTGCATCTATAGACCATCTATATTTGAGTGGGAATTTTGTACGGAGTTTGCATTTATGGACTTCGCATAATGTACAAAGTACATTTTGTGCTAAGTTGATGCAGTATAATTATGGAAATATAAATGGCTGGCACTAAAATCAGAGTCAACAGATATATTGTTGTCGCTGTGTGTATATTATGTATTTACATAATATACAGGATTTTCAAAGGTTCGGAGCACATTCTACAAACATCAACAAACATACACCAGGGAACACTGCTTATAAAACAGACACGGTAAGGGTAAGGTTACTAGTATTATGTAATTTTCCTAAAATTTAAAGGCATTTTTAGTGATCCACAGCATCGTCCGCCCACTTTTCTCAAAAAAAGTTTTTTACATCACTGGAAACCTCTGGCTACATAATGTTTATGTACAAAGAAATTTCTTGCAGATTAATTCGTTTAGTAAAGATATCGTGAAAGTTGAACCAGAACGAAATTACAACACAATGTACTTTAGTATTTGGAGCAGTGTAATACACATAATCACTTGCAAAAACTAAATCGGAATTTTGGGAATAAGCTTTTTGCGTCGATATCTACTAAAATATATCATAAAAAGGGGATGTTAGGATCACGAAATACTCTGCACTACCTTCAACAACGAAAACAAGCTGAAGATCATCTAATTATTTATGAAAATGACAGCATGTGACCGTTACCTCCAAAGGCGTGTATACGCACAGTTTGCAAGCATGGCGAAATATTATTTATTAACATAACGAATCCTGTGCTGTACGATTTAGGGACAGAAAAATTTGCTGCGTTTTATACGAACACATTACTAATAAAAACACTGCAAATGTCGCCCTTCTCGGGTTATGTTTTCCATTTAGTGCGTGATTGGAAATGCAGCATGGATTTTAAATTATATTTTTGTTTTATACTATAGTGCTGTGTTTTGGTGCTGTGATTAGAAATACAGCATGTGAATTTTTCACTCTTATGTTTTCTATTATAGTGCTGTGTTTGGTGCTGTCTTTGTAAATGCAGCATGGATTTTTAAATTATATTATTGTTTTATACTATAGTGCTGTGTTTTGGTGTTGTGATTGGAAATACAGCATGTGAATTTTTCACTCTTATGTTTTATACTATAGTGCTGTGTTTTAGTGCTGTGTTTGGGAATACAGCATGGATATTTTTTAATTCTTATGTTTTCTATTATAGTGCTGTTTTTGGAAATGCAGCGTGGATTTTTTTAAATTATATTTTTGTTTTATACTACAGGGTGTATCAAAATTAAGTATACAGTTTGAAAAATGCAGCTAGATTAAAAAGTATGAGGTCTTTGGTCAAATTTCTCAAGTTGATAACTAAATCAACATCTAGTCCTCCTACAGCTGAAAAATCACTGGCGTGTGACCATTAATAAGGATTTGGTGGCTACTTTTGTAAGCCGAGTACAAAAAGCAGTTGCGCGAAGTCAATTGGGTTTAAATGCCCGGTGCTTGTTATTGTTGTGCAGCCAAAAGAAACATGCAGGTGTGCAGATCAGTTGTCCTTATTGTTAGGGTTCCAATCCTGTGCATGTGTGAGTTACATAACACTTGACCTTTGGTAAATCTGGGCAACCATCTCCTTACAAGTTACATATGCTAGGTTTTACTTGACAAGGAGAATAGCAACATTAAAATGGATACTCCACAGTACACGCCAGAGCAAAGGGCCTTCCTTGTTGCAGTGTACCATCGCACCAGAGTCTAGCAGAAGTGCTTCGGAGATTCCGTCAGTAGTATCCAAATGGACGCTCCCCCTTCACGTGGCGTTATTTACAAAAATGTTGCGAAGTAACAGATAACTGGAACGAGTCGTAATCTGAACAGAGAACATTGTGGTCGCCCCCCATCTGGAAGATCGGCTGCTAATATCCTAGCAGTCCGTAACACTCTGCAGGCGGGGAAAGCAGGAGGTCGAATTAGCTGCCATCGAATTGGACTTGGAATGCCATCTGCAACCTGCAATTAACAGAATAACTCGTTTATGACTTGCGATTTCATCCTTATCAGACGATAAGGAGACATCAACTTCAGCAAGCAGATCACCAACGTCGCACTGTGTTCTGCCAATGGCTTCTTGTCCGTCCTCTACGTTTACTGGAAGATTTCATCATTGGCGATGAAGCAGAGTTTGCATTAAATGTTTTCATAAGTCCTCCTGCAGACATTGATGAACTTCAGAGACGCATAATTGCACAAGTTGACATTCTCTGGCAGGACAGACCTCTCCTTAGACGTGGTGTGAACGCCATGTTGAGAAGAGCCGAAATCTGCATACAGAAGAATTGTGGGCATGTGGAAGACTAAGACTAAAACTGTCAATAACTGTAAACAGTAAAGGAGGTGGTGAGACCTTTTTGTGATTTGTATGTTGTTTTGATTTTAATTGACTTCGCGCAACTGCTTTTTGTACTCGGTTCACAAAAGTAGCCACCAAATACTTATTATTAGTCACACGCCAGTGATTTTTCAGCTAAAGGAGGACAAGATGTTGATTATATTATCAACCAGAGAATTTTAACCACAGACCTCATACTTTTTAATCTAGCGGCATTTTTCAAACTGTATACTTAATTTTGATACACCCTGTATAGTGCTGTGTTTTGGAGCTGTAATTGGAAATACAGCATGTGAATTTTTAATTCTTATGTTTTCTATTATAGTGCTGTCTTTGGTGCTGTCTTTGTAAATGCAGCATGGATTTTTTAAATTATATTTTTGTTTTATACTATAGTGCTGTGTTTTGGTGCTGTGATTGGAAATACAGCATTTGAATTTTTCACTCTTATGTTTTCTATTATAGCGTTGTGCTTTGGTGCTGTGTTTGGAAATACAGCATGGATATTTTTAATTCTTATGTTTTATATATAGTGCTGTGTTTTGGTGTTGTGTTTGGAAAAACAACGTGTTTTTATGGGGTTTTTTTATAAAACATAAGAATTTAAAAAAAAAAACATGCTGAATTTCCAAACACAGCACTGTAATAGAAAGCATGAGAATTAATATAAAAAAATCCATGCTGTATTTCCAAACACAGCACCAAAACACAGCATTATAATACACATAAGAATTAAAAAATATTCATGCTGTATAGTGCTACGTTCTGGTGCTGTGTTTAGAAATACAGCATGATTTAATTTCTATGTTTTATATTATACAGGGTGTCTCAAAAAAATTACCGAGCGAATAAAATTGAACGTAAGAGAAAAATGTAGCGCATAGTTTATTTTGTTGTGCGTTATATACATTTTTTTTAAATTCGGTTGACTGGTTGCGAAGAAATGAACGATAACATAATGCGTGCATCAATGCAGTTCATTCCAAGTTTGATCAAAAGGCGCCTTTTCATACTCGCTCACCGCTTCCTAAAGTTTGTGTATCTCATTAAATTTAGTCCACATTATCTATTTTATAATCCGACGGTGATGTCATTCATGCTTTTACTGAAGATGAATAAAAGTTTGTCCGAGAAAACTTTGATTTCTGCAATTGGAAGCTTTCCAACTTTAATTCTTTATGTTGTGCAAATATGATATATTTTAACTTTCGAAATAACATTTGAGCCAAGAATGACAATGATCAAGTGCTTACAGCTTTACGTGTGATTTTGATACCATGCAACATTAATGTTGAACTTTTAAAATATTTAGACTTTGCATTACAGTTTCTTGGAAATATTCCAAAAACATTAATGTGTGTGAGAAATTTCTTAAGCCAGCTGGAATTCTTTATACAATAATTCTTTATGCAACATGTATATCAACATTAACGAACAAATATATTTACAAGTATCATCTTACATGCAAGCTTTCATTTTCAATATCGTGCAGGTTTTCAAATTTGAACAAAACCTAATTAAATGTTTTGCAAGAAACAGATTGTTTAAAAAGAATGAAAAGGATTTCACAGAACAAAATATGAAGCCCATTGACAGTTAACCACTAGTGCGCATTGTGTTGAATGATCTTTCATTCAAACTTGGAACGAAGTGAATTGACGCATGCGTTATGTAATCGCTCATTTCTTCGCGATCAGTCAACCGATTCAAGTAAAATTGGCATATAAGATGCAAATTAGATGGGATACACGCTGATGTTTATTCGTTTGGATTCTGATGTCTATTTCTCGACTTACGTCCAAATTCATTCTCCCGGTATTTTTTTTTTCTGGGACACCCTGTAATGCTGTGTTTCAGTGCTGTGTTTGGAAATGCAGGTTAGATTATTAAATTTTCTGTTTTCTGTTATAGAGCAGTGTTTGGATATACATCTTGGATTTTTAATTCTTATATTTTGTATTATAGTGCTGTGTTTTTGTTGCTGTGTTTGGAAATACGGCATAGAATTTTTAATTCTTTTGTTTAATATTATATAGATTATATAGTGCTGTGTTTCGGTGCTGTGTTTGGAAATACGGCATAGAATTTTTAATTCTTTTGTTTAATATTATATAGATTATATAGTGCTGTGTTTCGGTGCTGTGTTTGGAAATACATCATGGATTTTTTCATTCATATGTTTTCTATCGGTCACAAGCAAGATTAGACCTACCAATGGCATTATGTACCCACCACTGATCTTTTAATTGATATAATTCAGTCTAAACTATTATTTAACATCAATCTAATTGTTTCCATTTATGAATAAGATATTAAGGTATATATTTCAGCCAAAAAAATACTTAATTAACTGCTTAACAAGGCGCTCATATTGGCCTGTAATACGTAACAACCGAGCTCATAGCCTCACTTATTTTCAATTTAATAAGATAATTTAAAGATTATTTTTAACAAATAGGGTTTACAGCAAAGGTAATGTCCATGAGGCAAAGATTTTTTTTTTTTTTTTGTGAATGACGTTTTTGTTGTTGAGTAATGTCATGTAATGGTTTCCTAAGAAAGTAACATATAAAGTTTCACAGAAAAGCTAATGTCCATGAGGCAAAGACTTTATATATATATATATATATTTGTGAATGACGTTTTTGTTGGTTTCCTAAGAATGTGAATGAAAGTTTGTTAAACTCACCCCTGGATGTGAAAAGTGTGAACAATTCGGCCAAAACCCTATCGTATTAAATGAACAAATAATATAGTTCAAAATAAACATATTTAGGATGACAAAATATGCACCAGGAGTTCTGAGGAGATGATTTCCATGATCAGTCCACTACTCAAGATTGACTTCAACAGTGATTAATACATGTACAAGCTAAGTATAACCCCCTGTAGTAGTAGTATTTTTGTACTGTTGTTCTTAAAACATTAACATACTAAATTTATAATGAACATGTGATTGGCAGTAAGTGCTGAAAAAGCAATGTAGTTCTCTTTCCAATAATTTTTGACACCATTTTTACCACATCAGTCCATTTTCCAACATACTTGTTCAGCGATAGTTAACAATGACCAATAGACAAAGCATGCACGTGATGCCCTTTGATTTTAGTGCAGTGTTTTGGTGGTGTGTTTGGAAATTTAAATTCTTTTGTTTTATATTATAATGGGTTTATAAAGGGTTTACTGTAATACTGCTTCATAATTATTAAAGTCGATGACCACTGGCAATTTTGAAAATTTGGCTTCTCTGCATGAGATATTTGACATTTGACCCAGTTTACTTTACAACTCCTGAACTAAGCTTGATTCTAGTGCAGAATGACAGTTGACTTATTTTTTATTCCTAGCAATGAGACGAACAATTTGAGGTATATTACATCATGATAGAACAAATTGTAACTGTTGGCCCCATTATGATCTTCGACTCCTTATGGGAGGCACAGGAGACATGGAAAAACGGAACCAATTCTAGTTTTATCATTTGAGGTGTAAGGATGCCAAAACCATTGGTGTAGCAAAACTAGATCCTAACTCAAAAATCACCCAATAGCGCCCTGTACCCTTTTGAAAATATTACACGCTTATGCCTGCTGGTGGTTTTTTTACAGGAATGACACTGACACACAATCCAAAGAAGACCCCGCTGATCTTTACTGGAATTGGAACACGGCTGCAGTTTTATCATTCAGGTAATCAGTAGCGTAGCCAGTGGGGTGAGGCTGCTCATTTAATATAGCGGTTCTTGTAAGGCCGTCGGTAAACGAAAGGCATTGATGAAAGAAACTGTGTCACCAATAGACAATACAGGATGGTCCAAAAACAACTTTACCCTATTTCAAAGGCTAATCTCTCAAAATTTTGATTCAAATTATTCTTGTATATTCTGAAAGACCGTCGTTCTATGAAAATTTGGTGAAATATAAACGAAAATAAATTGAATTAAAAATGTGGGCCATTTGTAAGTCAAATGGTCAAAATTGAGTTTGTCCACACGTAAGCCTATTGACTGCTGTGCCACATTACTTACGTTAAAGCTGTGTTTTTTTGCCCCACGGACGTGTTGGTACGCAGGCACGTGGGAATTTTCACATGGAATTCAGGAACAAGAAATGCGTGGACATTTATGTGGCTTGCTAGAAGTGCTGCAAACAACTTGAAAAAAACCTACAAAGAAATGCAGCTATATAAATGCATATACCGTAAAAACCCATCTACAAGCATATATGGTGTTTTTTATAAAAGCTAAATTAATTCGAAGCAAGCGTAAATATACCAATACAATAGATTGGTCTTAAACTAATACTTGTTTGTATATGCTTGAATCCGTAATTTATTTGCTCAAACTCCATAATGGCGCCTGGATTAATGTAGCTTTCATCCGAAGCACTCTATATGCTTGTAGACGGGGTTTTACGGTATTCTAAAAAAATGAAGAAGAGGTACCACTTTCCTCTACACTTCTGGGGAAAAGTTAGGCAGGCACACACGTTACACAAATCTGTATTGTTGCATGTTGGCCCACATTGCATTCCTTATGACATAACTTGTCGCATCAATGCAAGTTGTTTGGGAATAATTCAATAATAATGGTGCATTGTTTGTTTCTTACTTATTATAAAGTTTTATTATAGAAAGATATAGGCACATGATAATGAAGGCACGATTAGTGGGTATTAGTGAATTCTGCCCTCAATTTTATAAAACGCAGAAAATATATTAGAAGAAGAGTATGTATACTGACATGCATATGGCCATGTCAGTCCATTTTGTAGTAACAAAAAAAACCCAAATACATAAAACCATGTAATACTAATAAGATGTTAGTTGACAATGAATATTTTAACTACGATTGGATCATAGCTTTGGTTCGAGAGCGCAGAACGTGGAAATTATTTCCGGAACAAAGTCGGGCAGCTCGGGCTTGTCTTTTTTTTAGAATGACAAGCCCGACTAGCTAATGCCTCAAAATGATAAGGTCCAGCCTTGATTTTCCCACGTATTGACAACTGCCATGAGATTGCCCAATCGAAGCCCTTCCGCTGATCCCAGGCTGTAGATTTCAAAAAATAATGATGAACGGATCTATTGTCTAAATATTTAAGCAAGTCAAATAACTTTGACATAATTTTTATTTGTTTTTTACTCCCGTAGGCGACGTGTGACAGACAAGTATGATATAAGTAAGGAACTTCGCATTTATGCTCCCTGCGTGGATTCTGAAAACATGCATTTCACAAACATTTCTACGCCTTTGAACAGAACTCACCGCATACCTCCACAATCTACGTGTGCCGTTATTGGCAGTAGTGGCATATTACTGGACAGTGGCTGTGGGGAGGAGATTGATGCGCACGATTTTGTGCTGCGAACAAATCTACCTGATTTGAGAGGATACAAAAAAGATGTTGGGCAAAAACAAAACGTGACAACGGTCAATCATGCTGCAACATTACAACTTGCTAAAAAGTTTATGAATGCATCAACTAGAGAAATGGCGATACAAAGACTGAGAGATTTAGATGGGTCAATTTTGTGGTATCCTCTCGCGACTGCAGAGAGTAGACGGAAATTCAAAACAATCATTAATGAGAGTCAATCTCTATCCATATTTTTTCAAGTGGGCTATTCGTTGCAATCTATCTTGAGAGTCTCAAAGTAAGTACTCAACCCTGTGCAAAATATGTGGTATATAAACATCTCAACAAAAAGTAACTAACCCCCCTTAAATAATGGCCATTATTCAAAACGGGGCTATTGTATTACAAATCTGTAAATTGCGTTGGAAGCAGAATTTATTTCTGCGCATTTTGACACCTCGTTTGATACGATAGCCCAGAAAACAATAAAACACCAATACAAAAACACTCAGATATCATTACACAGATTTCCTTCCATTACACTGAATACAAAATCAATAGAATTTATTGCAACTTTTAAATCTTGGGCTACATTGATTTAAATGTACGCTGTGACGTCAATATTTAGTCAATTGCTACAAATGAGGTGTCAAAATGTGCAGAAATAAATTCTGCTTCCAACGCATTTTACAGATTTGTAATACAATCACCCGTTTTTGAATAATGGTCATTATGTAAGAGGGGTTAGTTACTTCTTTTGAGATGCTTATTTCACTGAGGATATTTATGTGGTAGAATTTGAAGGGATCGGATTACGTTCGTAAAGTGTTCTTGTTGGACCCGAGAGCACACCATACACATCAAATTGCATTCTGAATAGTATTACGAGGAATGTCCTTCTGATATCAAATAATTTAGATTGTTTTCGCGATATAATACAAATTTTATGGCAAATTAGTAAAAATTTATATTTTTTCATGTTATTGATATTCAACAGTCCTCGAAGTTCTGCATACACTTTAAGTACATACCAATAGATGTATAAAGTTTACTTCGAAGACTGTTAAATATCAAATAATATATAAAAAATATTTAAAGCAATTTGCCATAAAATTTGCACTATACCGCTAATTTAAAAAAATCGAATGCAATTTGACGTGTCTGATGTGCACACGTTGCTATCAATCGTAGTTTGTCATCACAATTTAACTTTCTTTCAGTGGGGCTATTTGTGTGGTAGAAATTGACTCTGGTGTAACAAATGTTATGATTTATATTTTTGGAGAACATACATGTATTCTTAACACTGTTTCATCTGAAGTCAGTTAGAGGAGCTTTGCAGGCGTATTGGCTGAATAATTGATGAAGATTATTTATAAAAATTTAGAATGGGAACCAAGCAGGATTGACCCTCCAGTAGGTCCAGTGTGTCTTGCTTCAGTAAAACCTTAGTAAACCAAAATAATAATAATAATAATTGTGTATGCAATCAACTTCGACCAAATGTAACATTGCAATATTGTCGTTCTTCTCTGATATTGTTTTTCTTTCTACTTATTCCTTTAGATTCTGGGACACAGGTTACCCAAGCAGTGCTGGGCTATATCTGTTTACCTCAGCGATATCGTTCTGTGACAAGATATCTCTGTACGGGTTCTATCCATTTCACACAGACCGTCATAACAATAGAATACGATACCATTATTACGAAGATATCGAATTCAACTTTACAAAAATCAGCATCGGATGCCCGAAGAATATATCGAACTTACAAAGCTTCATGATAAGGGTGTTATAAGGCTCGTAACTGATAAGTGTCGACATGCCCGAAGAATATATCGAACTTACAAATCTTCATGAGAAGGGTGTTATAGGCTCCTAACTGATAAGTGTCGGCATGCCCGTAGAATATATCGAACTTACAAAGCTTCATGAGAAGGGTGTTATAAGGCTCCTAACTGATAAGTGTCGGCCTTGAAAATATTATGTCTCCGGCATTCACAGCATCATGCCTTGACCTACCTTGACCTAAGGCGTCGGCACGGGTGGGTCACTCTGCCTTGCCATCTGTGTCATAATGCTTTTACATGTTGTTCTCTGTTCTGCTAGCGTTCCAACTTCCACCAGGAATGTCAAGTTAAAGCCATATTATAACATTTTCATACAAAATAGATTAGCATTTTTTTGCCATAAAATGTTAGCTTTTACTGTCAGATATATCTTTTTCTTTTCAAGGGCTGGAGGCTTAAGGCCAGAGTATTTCTGAATTGTATACAATATATGTCAAAGTATTATGTCCAAAGTATATAAAAGTATACATTTTTGGAAAGGAAATGAGTCACAATGAATCCCATGACTACGTCAGATTTTGTAAAAAAATCGTGTTTTTGAGCAAATCACTAAAATTACCTTTTTTATACCAATTTTTTGCATTAAAAATCGATTCGGAGTAAAAACATTTCAATTAGCTTTTTTATGGAAAGAGACATTAACTTAAGGAAGGTTTTTAAATTTTTTTTATTCGTCTCTTTTTTTTCGAAATATTGAAGAAAACATGCAAAAAAGCAATTTTGTCACTCTGTTAAGCTAAAAATTGCACATTATGGAGAATATTTTTGTTTAAAACAAATATTTTTGAAACAATTCTTTCCCTAAGTTCGTGTCTCTTTGTCACCACCGGTACCAATATAATTCTTTTGATTAGCTTTGATTGAAAGGCCGTGGGTTTGTGTGTACACTTTAGTGGGGTTATGTATTTTTAAAAAGAGTTGATACAGATCTATTTGGATATTTGAAAACACAATTAAATTGCGAGAAACTTAAATCATAGATCGGTCAAATCATTTTGTATTGAATATTAGATCTCACTTTAAATATGGCGCTTGTATGAAGCGAACATTGATTGACCGTTACATTATTTTTGGAAGATTTTGATTAGCCATACACTTGGACTTTATTGAAATTTATTGATATTTTTGTTGTTGTTGTTGTTGTTGTTGTTGTTGTTCACATCTGAGTAGATGTTTTTCGAATCCAAATTTAAACAACATACTAATTTGTGATGCGATCAAGCAAAATCAGTCGGAACTCGTAAAAATTTAATTTTCAGTTTCTTATAGGATAGTAAAAAGCACTTACAAAGCTGCATTTTGCAGAAAACCCCATTGAAATTGAACAACCAGTTCCAAAGATATGAGCAATTAAAGAGTTTCTAAAACAAGAGGAAACAAAAGGAAATGTTTCCTTTTTCTGGCTATATCTCAAAATCAATATTTCCGAGTTCCGACTGATTTTGCTTGATCGCATCACATTTATATTGTGGCATTATACTGAAAACGTAACAGCTTATACCTCAATTATATTTATTTTTGTACTCGAATTATTTGTAGTGGAATTGGAATTGAGATAGAAAAAGAAAATGAAATAAATATGATACCTTTATTATATATGAAATCTACACTCTGTCCAGAGTACTTATTGTATATGTAGACCGCATCCCAATAACTTGCTTTTGTTTTAGTAATCCGGTTATTGTGATAGCGGATCCAGTATTTTGGTCACAATGGCATTGACATTAAGAAGTAATACATATGAAAATCTGAGCGCAAGAAGACCGTAAGTCCACTTGGCCCCTGAACATGTATACACTAAAGTTACGTATAGTTTCTTAGGGTTTGATAATGTGTAATACATGTTCAGGGGCCAAAACCTCATGAAAGATTGTGAAAGATCTGTTTTGGCCCCTTAACATGTATTAAACATTAACTATAAGAAACTACGTAACTTTAGTGTATACATGTTCAGGGGCCAAGTGGACTTACGGTCTTCTTGCGCTCAGGTCTTCATATAAATAATACGGGCACTTGCCACTTCGTCCTATAACAAGTTGGTCCTTTACCGTTTTCGTCCTTATTCAGTTAGTTCACACCCATTTATCCATTATAGCCATATGGTTACAGTATGTCTCTGAATTAGATACTCTCTTCTTTTTACTTCGGCAGTCAAAAGACCCGCGATTCATAAAAACCATTATTCAGAAGGTTAAACTAGTCAGAATCCCTTGGAGCCAAAATATGTGATCATATGATTCAAATGTCACAGATACATTGTCTATGGGTACATACCTGAGCCCATACAAGCAAGTTTGAGCCAATCAAACCATTAATGGAGGAATGGGCGGCATCCGAAATTGGGTTCGGGTGAAAAATCGGTTGACCTTATTGACAGTTGAAACATCGCTGAGCTCAGAATAAAACCGGGGATACCCGGTTTTATTTTAAATCTTAAATTTTACTGTAATTAAAGCACTTCATGCTTAGTCTTTCACCGGGCATTTATGTACCCTAGTGGCCATTATAATAATGGTGCAAAAAGTAGAAAATGAGGGCGTTGCTGTGGAGCAAATCACACATTATGGCTTAAATTATCAATGTATTGCTTTAAACATAAAGTGCCGGATATCCAAAGTAGAAGCGAAAAGGGCTGTCTGAAGGGAATGCTCTCGCCTCAGAAGTTGGGAAATTTTGCAAAATGAAGGTCCAATTGAAGGCATTTGGTGCATCATTTTTATACTATTTATGTCATTGCTATAAAGTGAAGATTTTCCAACATTTTATAAGACTCTTAACTACTTATTATTTTATTTTTATTTCAGACATTTATATACATGATATAGCGCCTTAGCTAAACAAAAGAACAAAGCGCTGTACAAGCTTAAAGAACTGGCTTAATAGTACACAATAATATACAAGCAAGAACATACAAAATAAATAATATAAAATGCAAACATAAAAACATTTTTTTAAAGCACACAATAATTAACAAGCAGGAAAATATAAATTACATGCATAAAATGCACTAAAAGACATAAAAAATGTATATAGTGACACTGAAAAAAGGCTGGCAGAGACGGTGGAATCATATGGACTGGAACAAATGTGTCTTTAAACGCTTCATGAACATGATGACGGTCGTGGAGCTACAGATCGCAACAGGTAGGCTGTTCCATAGTCGCGGGGCGGCTGCATGAAACGATGTGTCACCGTAGTTTTTTTTTGGTCCTTTTATGGGCACTGAAGAAGAAGAAGAGTGTGATTACCAGTGCGGGGATTTTGCCGCCCAGGGGTATAAGGCACAAGAAACGCAGTCAGATAACGAGGAACAAGCTCGTCCCCTTGAAAACATTGAGGAGAACCTTAAATTTAATTCGCTGATCCATAGGTAACCAAATATGGAGTTTCGATAACAGCGGCGCGGTTGGGTGTAGTCTCTAAACTCTGAAAACAATCCTTGCCGCTCTGTTTTGGAGTTTCTGAAGCTGTTTGCAGACTTTAACCATGTTAACAGAAATGTCAAACATAGTCCAACCGAGACATTATTAATACACGAACCTGATGATGGCAGCTATCAGTGTTTATTAAACGACGAATCTTGTAGATACATTAAAGTGAGTAGATATTAATAGTCTTGGTGATGGTTACTGGCCTGGTTTTCACATGTCAGTCATGAACACTGGTCAAAAATGACTCCAAGATTCCGGATATATGATGATTGCTGAATAACACTGTCACCAATTATTCTCAGGCATATTTTTTCAACATTCTTAGCATTGTAATATTTTTGTTCTGCTGTACCCTCGTCCTATACTAAGCGATATTTTGTTACACGGACCACGGTTTTGCTACCCCCTAATTTCCTATTCGTTGGCGTAGTGCACGTTGTTACGAACCCTGATCGAAATGATCACAACACAAAGCCTATGGCATATCATAATTAGGAATAGGTGTTTGAGCCTAGGCCAGTAACCAATGGATACTAATTACGTGCACTACGTCAGCGAATTATGTACTTTCACTCTTCTGTTTAGCTATGGGTTTCCTCTATCCATGTATCCGGTCATAGCGGATATCAGTACAAACATTCCCCATAAAATATCATAATTTCAGTGCCCCCTCGCAAAATTAGGAGTTCTTGTTATGGACAAAGTAAATTGTCCTATTGTTCTCAAACTATTTAGCTTTAACATTGTAAAAACAAGGACAGTCTACTTTGAGCATTCCTCTTTTGATCCTTTTTGCCAAAATGAAAACTATAACAAACTGTCCACTTCATGGATTCTCTCATCCTACACCGTTACGCTGAACCTTGGGTTTAGTATCATCCACTGCCTGTGCTAATATTTTTCCTGTGGACAATCTAAATAAACTCCTCAACAACACGGTTGTTTGATGGGATCATTTATTAGTTTTTCAAACAAAACATCATGTACAACCAAATTTTAGGCTTACACAGCTAAAAGTGATAACATGCTAATGTATTCAGATGCTTTTGAGTCATTCTCAACTTTAATTTCCCCTCTTTTACAAAATTATTCACTTTTATAGTATTTTTAAAGCTTTTTCGGATAAAAATGTATCTATTAATGATAAAATTGGTGGCGCTATTTAATTACTGGAAATAACCCTTTCAAGCTTTTAATACAAATAGTTCCTTCTATTGTTTGATAAAATATGTTTATAAAATTTCCTTGTTGATTGTTTCACCTATTCCAACTGTTTTTATGGCAGTATTAATCACCAAACCCTTGCAAATAAAGAGATATGATTTAGGATAAATAGCGCCATCTATAGTTTGCATTTAGTTAATAATGAAGCCAATTCTATATACATCAAACAACCGTGACAAACATTGGAAAGTTTTATCTCAGATTATTTTGTGACCTGTTCATATCGTGTTACATCAATGGATAGCTACTTTATCATCCTTAAATATGACACCACATTTGAAACAATGATCACCTTTTCACGTCATGTGAATGTAGTGGGGTCTCATACAGAATGTGCCAAATTGACCATTATTCTGTGCTCTAAAACAACACTAGTCACTAACTTCAATAGCGAGTAAAAAAAAACATACGCAGCTACAACAGCCTGGCAACCCCTCCTCATGCTGCTCACCGGCCTGGTCACACGCTGTTGTGGGGTGGCATTCCATTCTTTAACCATGATTCGTCGCATGTTATTCTGGCAAGTTTTCAATCGGGTTGATGTCTAGGCTGATGACAGGCCATTCCATTCTTTCTACTCCCATATTCTGCAGGTAGTCGTTGACTACCCTGACTCTGTGATCGCGAGCGTTGTCATCTTGGAAGATTGCATTGGGTCCCAGATTGTGAAGATAATGGATTGCAGGTTGGTGCACAGAATAATGGTCAATTTGGCACATTCTGTTTAAGACCCCGCTATATTCATAAGACGTGTGTTCAGGCGTAATAAAGGTGAATGTTTCAAATGTGGTGTCATTGTAAAGGGGAATAAAATAGCTTTCCTTTGATATGCAAAATGATATGAACATGTCATAAACAGTTTGAGATATAAATGCTTAAGAAAACTTTTCAAATTTTGTTGAGCAGTTTAATAAGGTTACATCATAGTATTTCTAATCGACAGAGTTAGTGTTATTGTTACCGTAACTACACTGTGATGTTACCAACCGAATTGCACCGGTTCTATTCAGGTCCTTGAATAATGCATATTCCCGGTTATACACATGTCTTATAACCGACTTAAATCTTCCAGTTTCATAATAATGATTAGCAAGAGGGTTATTTTTCACATCCTTGTTAAATGGATAAAATCCGTACATGGAGATTTTGTTACACATAGTGGCGGCAAATGTAAAACCGAGTAATCCACTTGTAGGGTTAGGGATATTCCATGTTCTGTAATGAGAATTAAAAAGGAAACATAATATAATTTTGAGAGATTGATGAATAGAGACATTACGAGGGGGGCAAGGTCAATTTCAAGGGGAAAAACTTTGACGATAAATAGTCAAGAATGGGCTAAACATTGCAAAAAGGCCCCACACATGCCACCTGCTTCCCACCTGCAATATGCCCACTGGCTACTGCCACCTGCTACCCCCCGGCTACGCCACTGTGAAGTCGATTATTTCTTGACAACGAGCGCTTCCTTGACTCTTATTACGTGTCACATTCGCTCCATGTCTAAAATACCAGCGTCTTTGTTGTCGAAACATAACATAACATAACATAACATAACAACAAGTATTTATATGCGCCTTTGCCTAGGCATTCAAGGCGCAAGAGAAAAAAATTCCAAAATACAAAAAGCAATGGCAGCAAATATTACGGAAGTAAGTGAGTTTTGATCAATGACTTAAATGAGTCCAAGCTGATGGTATTCTTGATTGTAGATGGTAAGCCATTCCAAAACATTGGGGCAGTCACTGAAAAGGCTCTATCCCCAGCACATTTCCTGGTGCGAGGAATGATAAAATTAACACTCTCACTGGACCTAGTACTCATAGCATGTATGAAGCTCTTGATCGTGAGACAGTTGGAAATGTACTGAGGAGAGAGCCCATTCAGGGACTTTTACACAAGCGTGAGTGTTTTGAACTTGGTTTTCTCATGAACAGGTAGCCAGATCTTTTAAGAGTGGGCTTACGTGATCAGACTTGGGCTTACGGTATATCCGCTTGGCACATTTGTTCTGTAATTTCTGTAGTCTGGAGAGATCTTTCTTTGTTATTCCATTGAGTAAAATGTTACAGTTATCAAGACGCGAGAGAATGAGGGTTCTGACGGTATTTTGACAAGTATTGAAATCCAAATATGGACGAATTGTGGTGATGTTTCTAATAAGCCCATTGACTGATTTACAAAGTTGGGTGATGTGAGCAGACATACACATTTGACGATCAAAAACATCCCCAAGGTTACGAACAGAAGTGACAGATCCGAATTTGTACCAATTTTTGGGAAAATTGTGCAAAAGGTTTGCAAAATAGAAAAATAGAAAAAAAAATGAAAATAAAAACCTTACTTAAATCACATTTGCATTGTATTGAGGGACATAAATATAACCAAAACATTTGAGGACCACATACATTAACATCAATAATTGGTCGTGGCAACTTAATGTTATATTTAATATGTAAGTTATTATTACAGCCCACTTTGTTTTGTTGTTATAATGGAAACAAACTTGTTTTATCTAATGTATAATTGCAATAGTACTTACTTTGATGTGGGCATTCCTATGTCGGAACCGTGAGTTGAAAATGCTAAGCGTAGTCCGTTAGGCCCATGAAAGTCAATTCCGAGTTTATCGTCCCTTTTTTTTCCCCAGGTTGGTGAGGTGACTTTTTCATTTTTCATTATTTCATCAGATTTCATTATTGACCTAAAGTGCGTGTTGATTTAAAGTCACACTCATACATGTTATTTATAAACATGTTTTTATATGGGTATAGGGACTAGAAAAGTTAGAAAAGAGCCTGGTTTTGGTTCCAAGTTATAAATTTATATGTTTTACAAACAAAAATATATGTTTCCAATTGCCAAAACTGGTGAAAACACTGATACTTTGAAAATAATGAATTATTTTGGCATTTTTGACAATTTGACGCGGGTGTTTTTGGTGTCCAAAAAGTGACGCGGGCGGGGGACGATAAACTCGGAATCGACTTTCACGCGCCTTATAATGGAAACAAACTTGTTTTATCTAATGTATAATTGCAATAGTACTTACTTTGATGTGGGCATTCCTATGTCGGAACCGTGAGTTGAAAATGCTAAGCGAAGTCCGTTATGTTGATATTTTTGATACAGCCTTCCTTATCATGGTAACAAGATGGCTGACTGAGACACACACTCCTCAGTGAGCTCTGACTAATGGCCAATAAACAACATTACCAGTAGTAGTTAATATCACCAAACCTTATTAAATCTTCATCTTTAACATCAATGTACCAAGCTATGTGTTACAGCTGCGGATATTGCTGTGATTTTCATTAGCTCAATAGTGGTAGCAGAATTCAACAGTCTGGGTGATGATTGCATGGAGGTCAGTCAACCGTAGCACCACCAAAACACAGCATAGGCTAGCATCCTCAACTGCTAAAAGCACGTTATCATCAGATCAATAAGGTGAGACCATTCCAATTGTGTTTCCTGACCCTACTAAGATGTTACGATCCTTTGTCATCGGAAGCTTAAGCTTAAGCTTAATTACACTGCTTACAGTATCCACCAACCACCAGACCTTCCAGGATGGCACACCTGACTTGTGTGGTGATGCCGGTCTTTATATGGGATCATGCACAAGCCACCAACAGATGCTGCAAGTCCACGGCAGTCAAAACTTATGTGTTCCTTCTCTGAATGTAGACTTTGTTGTACAACTGTACACTACCAGTATTCTACCACCCATACCTACTGGATGTACTCATAAGGTTACTCGGTACCCCCAGGGTTGCTACTACGGTCATCCAATTTTGTACGGACCTAATACCTGTAGTACATATCATGGTTATCGTATAACTCTTTCCAATGATGTGGATACCAATCCGGGTCCGGTACTTAACCCATGTGCATGTTGTAATCGCCCAGTTGCTAAAAACCACCGACACGTTACCTGTCAGGTTTGTCAAAAAGCTTGCCATGCAATTACATGTGGTAGACTTTCTACTGCCGAGTACCACCTAATCAGCAGTCAAACCAGCAAAGCATGGATTTGTCCCCGTTGTCTGATGAATGAGTTACCTGGGGATGTGATCCCTACTCCCTTTGATAACACAAATTTGCCCGACCTGCCCGAAGACCGTGGTACTGTCATTGCCGACCTCAAGCAATTTAAAGGTCTGAAATTCCTTCACCTTAATGCTCAGTCAGCATATGCTAAAATGGACGAAATAAGACTCTGTGTTCTTGAAAGTGATCCTGACATTCTGGGTATTACGGAAACATGGTATGACGACAGTGTTGATAACTCTGAAATTAACATACATGATTACAACATTTTCAGATGCGACCGCAGTGATGGACACGGTGGGGTGATTCTCTATGTCCACAGCAGAGTGGAAGCCAACCAGCTGATAATTCTGCAACCAGACAACAGCAAGGTTGAAACCCTGTGGCTGAAAATTTCTATCCCTAAAACACGCCCAATACTGGCAGGTATTGTATATGCCCCTGACGTTTGTAACCAGTTTTTCGAAAACCTGGAGTATGTGATGGATGAAGTGAATGCCATTAGTACCTCATCTCGTACACCTGGAGAGATCATATGTTTTGGTGACTTTAATTGTGATGGTTTAAAACCCAAAGACTGGGAATGGAAAAAAAACTTTCTAACATCATGAATACTTACCAACTCAGTCAAATAATTACTAGTCCCACACGTATTACTCAAACCAGTAAAACTTGTATAGACCACTTCTGGACATCCCGTCCTGAGATGTACGCTAAAAATGGGGTTATTACACTTGCCATCAGTGATCATTCCTTAATTTATAGTATAAGAAAAAATCCTAAACGTATCAAAGGACCTTCTCGCATCATTAAAGCGAGATCTTACCGCCGCTTTGATGATGTTGCTTTTATTGAGGATTTAGAACAGGTTCCGTGGGGTACGGTTGAAGACTCGGATGACCCCGGCTTGGCATGGGGCATGTTTGAAAGTTTATTTATTCCCATCTGCGATGTTCACGCCCCATTTAGGCAGGTTAAAATTCCAAACAATCCTCCTCAGTGGATTGATGATGATTATATTGCGTGCAGACAAGACCTTGTGCGTGCAAAATCTCATGCCCAAAATACCTGCTCTGAGGTTGACTGGGATGCTTTTAGGTACCTCAGAAACAAAACTAACAATCTTGCTACCAGGCTCAAGCGGAATTTCTTTGAGTCTTCAATCAATGAAGCTGGAACAAACTCACATAAATTGTGGAAAACAGTTAAAACTGTGCTTCCTGGTTCTAAACAACAATCAATCAACAGCATAAGAATAGGTGATGAAATTGTCAATGATGGTAATTTAATTGCTAATCATTTCAATGTTTTCTTCTCAAACATAGGTCAAAATCTAGCCGATGCCATTTGTTCAAACCAACCCCCTATGAATGTCAATCTACCTTGCACTGAAGAGACGATACCGGAGGAGAGTCCTTTTATTTTCTCTAAGATATCTGAGGAGGATGCTCTTAAGCTTCTCAAAGGTATTGATAGTAAGAAAGCCACTGGTCTGGACAATATCAGTCCAAAACTCCTCAAAATTGGGTATGTGCAATTATGTAGGCCACTAACCTACATTATGAATCTTAGTCTCTCCACCGGTGTCGTACCTTCCACATGGAAGAAAAGCAGAGTTTCTCCAATATTTAAAGAGGGTGACCACATGGACACTAGCAAGTATAGGCCAATATCAGTCATCCCGGCCTGTATGAAGGTGTTTGAAAAGTTGGTCCATGGCCAGCTTTACAGCTACATCACAGATTGCAATCTTTTGTCTCCTAACCAGTCAGGTTTCAGGGCCATGCACTCTACTCAAACATGCCTTCTCGGTGTTACCGACTACCTTCTCGACAATTTTAACTCTGGTTTTTTCACTGGTGCTATCTTTTTAGACCTAAAGAAGGCGTTTGATACGGTGCACCACAACGTCCTGATTAACAAACTTCATAGCATAGGTGTGCATGGCACTGAACTTGACTGGTTTGGATCCTACCTTAGAGATCGCCAACAAGTCACTAAAATTGGTGATGTGGTTTCCAGTCCTGCTCCAGTAAACTTTGGAGTCCCGCAGGATCTATACTGGGCCCCTCCTCTTTACCCTGTACATCAATAATTTATCAAGTGTTATTACCCATCCTGACTCCAAGGTAGCATTATATGCTGATGACACTGCTATTTTTGTCAGAGCTAAAACTATCAGGGCCATTAATGACATTCTGAACTATGAACTCACCCACGTTGCTGAGTGGCTAAACCACAACTTCCTCACACTCAATGTTAAAAAAACCAAAGGGATGATTTTAGGTACTACCCAAAAACTTGCTCGAAAAGACATGGAGCTTGAGGTTTACATCAATGAGTCTGTCATCGAGAATGTTGAGAAGTTCAAATACTTAGGTGTTTGGCTGGACCCGTCCCCCACTTGGTCTTCTCACATTGAGAAGATTTCAAGCTCCGTTTCTAAACGTAATGGTTTGTTAAGAAGGCTGAGAAACATCTTGCCCAAGGAAACTCTCATTCTTTTGTATAAAACGCTCATCATTCCGCAACTTGATTATTGCGATACTGTGTGGGGCAACGCTGCTAAGACATCCCTCAGTAGACTTGATAAACTTCAAAATGCAGCTGGTAAGATCATTCTGGGGCTCCCACGCAGATATCCCACCGAAGTACTTCTCAACAACCTGAAATGGGATAAACTGGATTGCCGCCGTAATTTCCATCTAAATATAATGGTGTACAAAAGCCTTTGTAACCTACTCCCATCACCCCTGTGCAATATATTCCACACAGTTGCTTCAAGTCACAACCACCTGACTAGAGCAGGGTCACAAGGTAATCTGGTCATCCCACTTAGTAAGAGCGAGTCGGCTAAGCGAAAATTTATATCCAGAGGCGTGGTCTCTTTTAATTCATTGCCAACCCAGGTTAAAGTACCATTACCTCATACACTAGGCCGTTTCAAAGCGATGTGCAATTAAATTATTAAATTATTCAGGTTGTTGCATGATGGTCGGCTGCAGTGCGGACTCTATCTGCGGGCTGTCTTTGAAGCCTGCCGACATTGCTGCACTGCAGCCGACCTGCACAGATGTGCTTCCTTGGTGTGTTCATATATGATGTTATTTGTTAAATCCATGGTATGTAATTCTTTTGTATGTATTTCATTTGTATTTTTGATGTATTTTGTTTGACCCCTGGGCCAGACTGGAAATCAGTGTGGACCACTGAGTTTGTTCCCCAGGCAAAATAAGATCTAATAAAATAATTAAAATAATAAAATCTGTTCAATATATCATGCATCGTTCGTAAGTAATCCCGACTGTCTCCTGTACGTTTACAATGCCAAAGAATCGTGTTTTGGGGTAAAGAATACAACCTTTCTTGAAAAGTCTCGTTCATAATGATATCAGGTGCACTTTTAAACTTTCCAATTGCCTGACCCAATCCTTGCCTGTTTATACTCATAATAGTAGTTTTGAATCCAACATCATCTCTGTATCCTTTTAGTGCAGCCATGTTAAATCGAATAAGGAAATCCATGCTGTCAATTTCCTTTCCGCAGTGGCTGTTGGTTAGGATTCCACCATTTCCTACGACAGCGCAATTTTGAAATTGACTCGTTAATATACCAAAAGAAGGATCAGTGGAACAATTATTGCAGAGCAGCATGTCATTTTGTTTAGTTGAGTTCAAATAGTTGTCGTGCTCGCCTTTTTTGTAGAATGCGTGAAGGGTTGAACTTCTCGATGATGCTTCAATATGCGAGGACTGTTTAGAAAGACATCACAGAAAATAGTTTAATTAAATAGATATTTATGACTGCTCAAGACGCAAATATAATAGTTTTAACTGAAATTATATCGGTGCAAAGGGAAAGCACTTCTTCACACGTTCTGGCGATAATTATTTTCAGGTCTTAGCACCCTGGTTTTGGAATGATGTTTCTCGTGACATGTAGCCGTACACTTCAGCTGTTTAAAACACATTTATTCACGTAAAATCTTGCTATCATGCCATAAATGGTTTCTTGTATTAGTTATTTTCAACTTGCATTCCACTATGTCAAAGATCCGTTTTGTCGAATATAAATAAGTATCGCTATGTCAAAGGTCCGCTATGTCGAACATGAAATAAGGCTCGCTATGTGAAAGGTCCGCTATGTCGAATATGAAATAAGTATCACTACAGGGTGTCCCTGAAAGAACTGCATCGTCGGAAACTTAATTGTTTGGGTATTTTAACGCCACAACTAAACATAACTAAATAACTGCTGTGGTTGAGGAATAAATCAGCTATTACATTCTTTTTGAATTTTGACGATTGACCGCACCGTTCGTGAAATATAAGAATTTTACGAAAGTCCCTCATTTTCAAATCTTTCCACGGATTCAAATTCAATCGATGATCTGTATGGAGTGCTAATCATTGTGCATCAGCGCATGAGGCGTCTATGGTCATTGACAGATATTTGACTCCGTGGAACGGGCTGAAAATGAGGTAGTTTCGTAAAATTCTTTTATTTCAGAAACGGAGCAGTCAGTTGTCAAAAATCAAGCTGATATATTCCTCCACCACATTAGCTATTAAGTTATGTTTGGTTTATGTGTTAAGATACCAAAAAAGTTCAGTTTCCGACGATACAATTCTTTCAGGTACACCCTGTATGTCAAAGGTCCGCTATGTCGAACATGATATAAGGCTCGCTATGTGAAAGGTCCGCTATTAGTACAGGAGCAGCAACCTCAAAAAATGACTTCGTTCACTCCCCAATACATGCAAGGTTTGACACCATAGGTAGTTAGTATGGACCCTCTAGACCACTGCTAGGTAGGTAGTGGACTCAAATTGTGGTATCACTTTTTTTTTACTGGTCATTTTATGTATGGACGTATAATCGCATAAAATCACAAAAAATAGGACACAATTAAGGGGTAGGGGAGATATAAACTCCAAGAATTCAACTTTCACTCGTGATTTTGAATTCATTTTGGTATCAATATGTAGCTAAATGATTTTCCTAACTTTCTAATATTATTTTTAAACAAAAACAGGTTTCATTTGAGCATATTTGGAAGTATATAGTCCATAAATGAGTGGTAATCTGATTTTTTTAAACCATATGTAAAAGTTTGACATTGGCCTCAAATCTCACAACTATACCACTTTATATTTTCAAAATTGATTCAGTTTCCATTTTTATTTTTTTATTTAAATTTTAATGTTTTATTTTGTTTTTAATGTTAAGCATATCAAGGGAAACATTATTGTAACAGTTCCAATCATTATATTATGTATGAGTTCGTTGGGGTGTCTGTGGGACGGGGTGTGTGTGGGGTGCTGGGTGTTCATAGGGTATGTGGGGGGAGGGGATGAATGTGTGTGTACATGTCTTAATATGTCACTACACTGCACCAACTTCCATTTACCAAATCCGTTAAGTTTCCATTGATGTAATATTTTGAATATCTATGTGTAGGACGTGAGTAACCACTGGGAAAAAGACAAAAAAATTATAAAAAACCCAAAAAAACCAACAAAAACTGATGTTGATTTCCCTCGTATATCAGCATAACATAGAAAAATATTAAGGGGTAGGGGAAAATAAATCATCAGAATTCAATATTTTACTCATGATATTGACTTCATCTTGGTATTAATTCTATTCAATTCAATTCAATATGTATATCTATTTGATTGTTCTAACTTTTTATTATTATTTTAAAGCAAAGCGACCATTAGTTGTCAGGTAGATACACAGAAACTGTTAGAAAAGGGTACGTTTTCTATGTCTAACGGCGTAAATGTGATAATATTAAGGGGTAGGGGAAATTTGTAACTGCCATAACTCAACTTTTACTCATGAAAATGAATTCATCTTGGTATCAAAATGTATCTAAGTGATTGTTCTAACTTTCTACATGTAGTATCATTTTAAAGCAAAGCAACCATTAGTTGTCAGACAGATATACAGAAAATGTGAGGAAAAGGTAACTTTTCTATGTCTAACAGCGTGAAGATGACAATATTACGGGGTAGGGGAAATGTAAACTGTCATAACTCAATTTTTACCCATGAAATTGAATTCATCTTGGTATTAAAATATATCCAAGTTATTGGTCTAGCTTTCTAGTATTATTTTAAAGCAAAGCGACCATTATTTGTCAGGCAGATATACAGAAAATGTGAGGAAAAGGTAAATTTTCTATGTCTAACAGCGTAAAATGACAATATTAAGGGGTAGGGGAAATTTGTAACTACCATAACTCAACTTTTACTCATGAAAATGAATTCATCTTGGTATCAAAATGTATTTAAGTGATTGTTCTAACTTTCTAGAACAATTTAAGTGATTGTTCTAGCTTTCTAGTATTATTTTAAAGCAAAACGACCATTATTTGTCAGGCAGATATACAGAAACTGTGAGGAAAAGGTAAATTTTCTATGTCTAACAGCGTAAAATGACAATATTAAGGGGTAGGGAAATTTGTAACTGCCATAACTCAACTTTTACTCATGAAAATGAATTCATCTTGGTATCAAAATGTATCTAAGTGATTGTTCTAACGTTCTAGTATTATTTTAAAGCAAAGCGATCATTAGTTGTCAGGTAGATACACAGTATTTGTGAGGAAAAGGCAACTATTCTATGTCTAACAGCATAAATAAATATGACAATATTAAGGGGTAGGGGAAATATAAACTGCCACAACTCAACTTTTACTCATGAAAATGAATTCATCTTGGTATCAAAATGTATTTAAGTGATTGGTCTAGCTTTCTAGTATTATTTCAAAGCAAAGCGATCATTAGTTGTCAGGTAGATACACAGTAACTGTGAGGAAAAGGTAAATATTCTATGTCTAACAGCTTAAATATGACAATATTAAGGGGTAGAGGACATATAAACTGCCATAACTCAACATTTACTTATGAGAATTAATTCATCTTGGTATCAAAATGTATTTAATTGGTTGTTCTAACTTTCTAATATTATTATAAAGCAAAGTGACCATTATTTGTCATGCAGATATACAGAAACTGTGAGGAAAAGGTAAATTTTCTATGTCTAATAGCGTAAAATGACAATATTAAGGGGTAGGGGAAATTTATAACTGCCATAACTCAACTTTTACTCATGAAAATGAATTCATCTTGGTATCAAAATGTATCTGATTGGCTGTTCTAACTTTCTATAAACAAAGCGATCATTAGTTGTCAGGTAGATACAGAGAAACTGTCAGAAGGGACCGTTCACCAAACACTTGTAAGGGGAGGGGCCTGATGCAAAAAAATTTCATCGCAAAAAATTTTCAGCCCCCCCCCCCCCCCTTACAGACCTCAAAAATTTTAGGGCCCCCTTTTTGATATGAAAATTATGGGTCAACCCCATAGAAAATCACATAAACTCATTTTTTCCAGGGAAATTTTTGGTCATTTTTTTCAGCCCCCCCTAGGAGGGCCAAAATTGTTCAGAGACCCCCCTTTGCATCAGCCTCCCATTACAAGTGTTGTGAACGGTCCCTAAATATGACAATATCAAGGGGTAGGGGAAATATAAACTCCCAGAACTCAACTTTTACTCGTGATAATGAATTCATCTAACGTTCTAGTATCATTAGTTGTTATGTAGATACAAAGGAAATGTGAGAAAAAACTTCTATGTGTAACAGTGTCAAATTATGGTAATATTAAGGTTAGGGGAAATATTACCATAACTCAATGGCTGCATTAACTGTGAAGGGGCACACGGGAATACAAATCGTTGCACCAAAATTTGAATGTAGTATACGATTGAGGTTTCTTACGTTAATTGGTGCAATTGGACCATTTTTAAAAATTTGACCTTTATTTATGATATTTTTGATATATTCGACGTTATAACCCCTGAACTAAGCTTCGTAGAACTATGACAATTGTCTTTTTTAAATTCTTAGCGATGAGAGGAACAAATTGAGATTCCAACATTACAACATGATTTTACGCTGTTAGACATGGAATATTAACATTTTCATTCATTGTATGTCTATCTACCGGGCAACTAATGGCTTAATTGCTTTTAAAATAATACTAGAAAGTTAGAACTATCAAATAACTATCAAAATGAATTCACTTTCATCAGTAAAACTTGAGTTTTGGTGATTTGAATGTCCCCTACACCTTAATATTGTCATATTTTACGGTACTACACATGAAAAATTGACATTTTTAAACATTTTATGTCTTTTCAGGTAACAATTAATGGTTATTTTGCTTTAAAAGATAACAACAACCAAATAGCTATATATTAATGCTAAAATGAATGAATTATAATGAATAAATGTCGAGCTATGTTGGTTTGTACGTCCCCTAACCTTTAATATTGTCAAATTTTACGCTGTTACACATTGGAAAATTAACATTTTTATCATATTTTATGTCTATCTTATGGTTTTTCTGTTAAAAATAATACTGGAAAGTTAGAGCAATCAATTAGCTACATGTTGATACCAAAATGAATTCATTATTATGAGTAAAGGTTGAGTTATGGTGGTTTTATTTCCCCTACCCTTAATAATGCCATATTTGACATGGTTATACATAGAAAAGTAACCTTTTCTCACATTTTATGGCTATCTACCTGACAATTAATGTTTGCTTTGCTTTAAAATAATACTTACACGTTTGAACAATCAATTAGCTACATATTAATTCCAAAATGAATTCATTTAATGAGTTGAAGTTAAGTTATGATGGTTTATATTTCCCCTACCCCTTAATATTGTTACACACGCTGCTACGTGTGGAAAAGTAACTATTTTTTTACATTTTCAGTCTATTTTCCTGACAAACAGCGGTTGATCTCACCCACACATATAAATATTCAAAATATTACATGAATGGCAACTTACCAAACAAATTTTGTTAATAGAACTTATATAGTTCAGTCGAGTGACATATTAAGACATGTAAAACACCCCAACCCTGAACCCTATACACACCCCGCACCCACCCCACATACCCACCCCCACCTACCCCAAACCCACACAACACAAACCAACATGCAAGCAAACATGCACATACATAAATATTTGAACCAGAACATCAAAGTTTGCCTAGATATGCTTCATATTAAAAACAAAATTAAAAAATGGAAACTTAATTAATTTTGAAAATAGAAATTGTTGTGAAAAATCTGATTTTTCACTAGTGTATGGACTGGCCACTTCAAATCATGATCAAATGAAACCTAGGTTTGCTTTCAAATAATACTAGGCAGTTAGAACAATCAATTAGCTACATATTCATACCAAAATAAATTCATTATTATGAGTAAAAGTTGAGTTCTTGGAGTTAATATTTCCCCTACCCCTTAATTTTGTCCTATTTTTGGTGAATTTATGCGATTATACGTCCATACATAAAATGACCTGTAAAAAAAAAGCGATACCACAATTTGAGTCCACTACCTACCTAGCAGTGATCTAGAGGGTCCATACTAACTACCTATGGTGTCAACCTTGTATGTAGTGGGGGGTGAACCAAGTCCTTATTTAGGCCCCCCTGTGGGATCCTGCTCCTGGACTATATGTCGAATATGAAATAAGGTTCGCTATGTCAAAAGTCCGCTATGTCAAATATAAATAAGATTCGCTATGCCGAAAGTCCGCCATGTCGAATATAAATAAGGTTTGCTATGTTGAAAGTCCACTATGTCGAATATTAATCAGGTTCGCTATGTCGAAGGTCCGCTGTGTCGAATATTTATACGGTTAGCTATAGACGAATGCAATTTCATGCATGTGGCAGCCAGAGCTGGGTCCCCACTGGCTTTATCCCAACTGAAATGTAAAATGATGCTCCTTACCAGGAATTTTAAACTGCATTCCATCACCCGTGTTACATGTAGACAAAAGAATGATGAAAGTTTACAACACAATACATTATAACATCGATTTTAAGCGGCTTTAATCCACCCATGGGCAGTCACAACACCTGTTTGATGCAGAGGGGACCCAGTAATGGCCGAATGAATTCTGAGCATCACTTGGCTCGTTGGATTCGTGTATCTATATCAAAGGTTCCCTACGTCAAATATGAATAAAGTTCGCTATGTCAAAGGTCCGCTATGTCGAATATGAAATAAGGATCCATATGTCAAAGGTGCGCTATGTCGAATATGAAATATGGTTCGCTATGTCAAAGGTCCGCTATGTCGAATATGAAATAAGGATCCATATGTCAAAGGTCCGCTATGTCGAATATGAAATAAGGTTTGCTATGTCAAAGGACCGCCATCTTGAATAAGAAATAAGATTCGCTATGTCAAAATTCCGCTATGTCGAATATGAAAGGCTCAAAGGTCCGTTATGTCACATATAAATAAGGTTCGTACAATAGATTCATTAGGTTTGTTGATTAAAATTAATATTTCCATTTTGTTTGACAAAACCAAGTGAATTGTTACTCACTACAATATTTCGTCCTTCACATCGGAGGAAAAAGAACAGACAAAATCAGCAATTTTGGATCACATCGCCAGGAAGAATCATGTGATAGACTGGGACGAATCCAAGATCCTTTGGCGGGAGCACGACAAAAAGTCTAGAGAAGTGCTGAAGGCGATGGAAATAAGGAAAAGAGGGAAGAAGACCATGAACAGAGGAGAGGAGACATATTTCCTGAGTCATGTCTATGATCCTCCTTTAAAGACTGGAAAAGAGACTAAGAAATACCGGAAACCAGTTTCCCGGGAAAGGGGATCAGATGACTATATTAGTCATACCTGATGAAGTCCTCCGATGTGAAGGACGAAATATTGTAATGAGTAAAAATTCACTTGGTTTTGTCAAACAAAATGGAAATATTAAAATAAGGTTCGCTATGTCAAAGGTCCCCCGTGTCAAATATTATTATGGTTGGCTATGTCAGAGGTCCACTACGTCGAATATAAATATGGTTTGCTATATCAAAGGTCCGCTATGTCGAATTTAAAGGTTCGCTTTGTCGACTATGAAAATAAGGTCCACTACGTCGAATATAAATATGGTTTGCTATATCAAAGGTCCGCTATGTCGAATTTAATGGTTCGCTTTGTCGACTATGAAAATAAGGTTCGCTATGTCGAATATGAAATAATGTTTGCTAATATGTCGAATTATAAGATTCGGTTCGCTAACAGAGTGAAGATAAAACTAGAGGAAGCTGATTTTTTGAAAAGGAAGAGATAATTTATAATGAACGATCATTGAAAAATGCAAGGAACACGCGCTCCCCTGTATCAACTACTCCAAAGCATTTGACTGTATAAGCCAACAATGGAATGTTCGGAAACCATGCGAGCATGGGATTTCTGAAGGACATAAATAGTTGAGCTGGTCAACAATCTATTATGGGAAACAGGGATCAGCAGTGAGGTCAATTACTGTTTCAAAACATGAAATAGGATCCTTGTTCACGGTTGGTTGATAGCATGTAGAACTGTATTCATTTTAAAGCAAAGTTGAACACTGATGGCGCTATTTATCTTAAATTTAGTAATATTAGTAATAGTAGTAGTAGTTTTATCTTCTTACCGTAATTTGGCTATACTATTGGTCCCCGAGAGTCTCGTGCTTCAAAAGGAAGGATATTAAGTTTGTTAATTTGGAAAGCTGGTTATGTATAATAATAATAAACTCCTACGGTCTTAAAAATAAAATATTCCATTAATTTACAAATACGTTTATGATTAAAAATATTGCAATATAAAGTTAAAATCGACGTCCTATTTATTGTAAGGAAGTTGAAGCTTTCCCTTTTTAAAAAACTATAATATGATAATGTATTTGTTAGTAACCGTGTTTGAAAAAATGAAGTAATTAGCATTTACTAGTCCGGTGGCAGAGATAGGTTTTTTTTTTTTTTTTTTTTTGATTATTGTTCTATGGATGGTACAAATGAGATTTCGAAGGGGGTAAAATTCTCACCCTGGGCAATTCGAGTTATCCAAGGTCAAAGTTTATACAGGAGTAAAAATTAAAAACTGGTCCAATATGTCAAATTATTACGCTTGTCATAAGGATACAGAACATAATAGTGTTAGAAACCTACATTGTTAGAAACGATTTACAGAGGTTAAAATAGAAAAATGCTCTAATTTGTCTCAAATTGGTCTTTCTGTAATAACAACTGCAATAAAGAATAGTTTGGACAACCTAAAATGGCTCTATACTTATGTAAATAATAGCAATTGCCAATCCATTCTTATTGATGATGACGTACTGGTATTTCCCTGAACGCTTACCTAGATAACGAGTCGTTACAGGTCTTTATTCTAATCATGCTAATTGAAATACCAGTGACACAAATTTGAGACCATTTTCATCAAAATTTGAGTATTTTATCTATCCCCCCCCCCCCCCCGGTGCACTCTACCCCTCCCTCTCCCCGCCTAATTACTTGCTATGGTGCTATAAGGAATATTATCGTGATAAATAACACATCAAACATACCTATATGTCGTGTGTGGCGAAATCCTTTTGATAAATGTTTTTGTACTCGGCAGAATATAAACACATGTTATTATCAGTATCAGCATCGCGATGAGAAGCAGGCTCAACATCGTCCTGTTAAGTGGCATCATGAATTTCTATTCCTTCGCCTGATATGTCCGAGTTTGGTCAAGATGTAATGACGAGACTACAAGAATGATGATTTTTTTTTTTTACGATATACATAAAAATAAAAAATAAAAGATGTGAATTTAGCGTCTTGAGTTTTTGTGTGATCTGAAAACCACTGAGCTATCCGGATTAGTTTTTGTAGCATTCGTTAATATTTCGATTAAACATTTTCAAAATTGTGTACAAATTTGTTACTTTAAAACGTTTTAAAACGTTTACATGACTTTCTTATAAGACAACATTTTCATGTTTTCAAACGTAAAAATATCCAGTTATTATCTTTGTGCCGATATGATTTACCGACAAGCTTTTCATCGAAAGATACCTTTTGTTCATGACAAAAGGGTTCCGCCATTAAATTGGTAAATGGCCTGACAGCGTATTAACGCGTTACCAGACAGGCTACTGTCAGTAAGTGATCAAACGAAAGTCGCGTGATAGCGCCTACTAAGCGATATATATACCTTTTGTTCTCATAAATCCCACGGGTGTGATTGAGCAGCCGAAAAAGCACCTGACTTTAGACGCTTCATTTAAATCAATTGAATGCTCTTGCTGATCGATTACACATCAGAATGCATTAAGGCTGCCAGGTCTACGTGTCTATAGCACTGTATAATGGTAACGTATGTAACGTGTTTAAGCATATGCCTATAATGTTGGTTGTATGACAACAAAAGGTACCTTTCACACAAGTAGGCGCTTACAGGTGACTTTCGTTTATCACTTATTGACAGTAGCGTGCCTGGTAAAGCGTTAATACGCAGTCAGGTCAGTTACCGATTTAATGGCGGAACCCTATTAAAAGGGGCGGTCAAGAGATTTTGGCACACATTCACCTTGTAGCAAAACGCTCCTGACTCATAGAAAAACAGTACGGAAACGTTCCAGACAATGTTTCCTGTTCTCTTCGCTCGTGGTTCGCAATTGGTTCCCACAATTTTGGCGTGAGGCGGGGGCGGATGTCGGGTTAGCAAGCAATTTGTGGCAGGCCCGGGGTGGCAGGTCGATGGCGGAGCATGGTTTTATTGGCAGGCCGAGAAAGTGCGGGGCAAGTATAAATATTGCACACCCCTTAACTGACTAAAACTAACTACTAAGTAGTGGGCTAAAACGGTAACTGGTTTGCAATTGATTTACATAATATACGCATAGCATACAAATAACCATCGTATCCTCTCAACAATTCTGCGTATGTATGGACAACCTACAAGCCCGACAAGCAAATACGTCTACTGGTCAGAACTTGGTTAACAAACCTATAAAGTATTAGGATATAATACAAAATATATCTTACCAAGAGTCATTCTTAGTCAATATTGAGTAATTATATACGAGTAGTTGATCCCGACACAGTTGTAGTTGATAGATCAGTTACATCACAGGCATGAAAGCAACACATTTGTTTGTCTAATGATTTTTGACACGGTTTCACTATCTACGAGTGTGAACATATGTATCGCGTCCATTATAACTTGCAAATGATTCGTTTCCGGACAAAGTCCAATGTCTAGTTCTAGTAGTACAAAAACAAACCGAAATTACTCATTCATTTTATATTTTCGGACTATTTACTCAAATTGTATCGAAATGGGATTGACAATTCCACATCCGAGTTCAACATTTACTATACAGTAGTATTTAGAGTGTGAAGGGAATCCCCTGCCATTTACATGGGAAATCTCCCAGCTGCAATGCAATGTAATCTCCCAGCTGCAGTGCATTTCACTTCCCTATCTATATATTGAACTTTTCAACTATAAAGGAAGCTGGTGTATACATAACTATATCAAATACTAATAGTAAGAATATACTACCACTACATGTGCATCACGAGTCGATTTTCAGGGAAGTGCACATGCAGCGAGTACAATGCTTTCCACCTTATTCCACTTTATTCTTTGTTTTCTCCTACGTTTTATGGTGATAACTGCAGCAAAAGCAAGCGAACATAACTGCTGCCTGTAAACACGAGCCATTACATATACGGTGTGTCTTTTTAAACCTTCGTATCTCTGGGAAGAAATGGTATACAGAAAATTTGAAAACATTATTTGGAAAGAAGACAGTTGGGCAATTTTTTTTGTACCAAACTTTGCCCCTTTTGTGCCTCCTACTTAAAAATAATGTTAGATTAATATACAGGCACATAACGCGTAGTACCTTACAGCAGTCTTTCCTTTTTCTGAACATTCACGGATCTTCTTGGGCTTGCTGATACAGCACATCTTACTTTATCACTGTTTCGTGTAGATCGTCCTGTCTTCCTACGTCCATAGCGCACTGAATCACACACTGATCCTGTCTTTAAGAATTTCTTGACAATGTTTTTATGCAGCATTTTGATAGTGCTCTAGCATGTCCAGTGAGTTGATAATGTTCTTTGAACTCCTTTTGAGTAAGTTCAACCTATTTCGTTTCGGCATAAAACCAACGAATATGAATTTGTTGTTGAATATTGTAAGCCATGTTGAAACAACGCCATTTATCACTTATTCGTGAATACAAAATGCCATCACTGTGGAAACAAACCGCTTGAATGCGCTTAAATGGAATGCATTATGTAGAGCCGAGAACAATGGTTTCAACATAACGGTGCGACTCCACACACAGCGAAAGGGACTCCCCAATGGTTTGAAAAACGTTTCCATAAGAAGATCATATCCCTCAAAACTGATCAACCTTGGCCATGGACCTCATTCTCCAGATTTAAGTCCACCTGATTTGTTTTTTCTGTTGGGTTATCTCAAAGACCGAGTGTATAGCACAAAACATTGCAGCATACCCAACTTGAAGGAAAACATAAAGAGTGAGATTTAAAAAAAGAGACACTTGCAGAAGCGTCATTCAGAACTTCATCGTCAGAGTACGCGAGTGTGCAAATTTACGTGGTGGACATCTTCAGCATATTCCTAAAGGCTAGACTACAAGAGGAAAAACAAACTACGAAAGAACAAAGTAAAAATAATAATGATGTTGGCAATAGTGTTTCAATTTGACAGTGTTCCTGGTGATTTGTTGCATTGTTCCCATTAACCATTTTTTGCATTTGCGCTGCACTGGTTTGTGCATAATGTCTCCTGACTGAGCATGAAAAATAGAGCTTCAATGTGACAATTCAGTAATGATCGGGGTATCAACTCAATCAAAACAGTATCAAATCCTTGAGATGAGGAAAATTACTTTACCAAGTTACTTTATTAGGATATTGAGCAATTACAGAAGAGGGTGTTAATTAAATGACGATTTGTTTGCATTTAATTAAGTGTTTTTGTTTCTCCGATTGAAAGAATGGTTTTAAAATATAATGAACATTGGCTCGTATCTTCGTATTAAAACATGTACACATTAGCAAGTTTGGTACCAAAAAAAATGCCCAAGTGTTCTCTTTCCAAATATGTTTTCAAATTTTCTCTATATTATTTCTTCTTAAAGCTACAACGGTTTAAAAAGGTATCGATACTTTCTGAATAAAATCTGAATTTGGATGATTTTTACGAACGTCCGGATGAGCAAATCACTGAATGGGCCTTTAAGAGCTCGGTCATCCACCTTTGCACAATATTTGTGTGGATCCTGAGAGCATATAGACACCAATTTTGCATTCTGAATACGGGGAGTTTCATTCTGAAATCAAATAATTCAGATTAAAGACCTAAATATTTAGGTCTTTTTGTGAAACTTCATGACATTATATATCTCCCGGGTATATCTTCAATAAGAAAGGTTAAAATGTTTATATAATAGTCCCAGCTACATACAAATTCCTAGTATTCAGGGTATAATTTGATGTGTCTGATTTATATACTCTCAGGTACAACAAAATACTGTGCAAAGGTCAGTGACCAAGCCCTTAATAGCTATTTCATATTTATAAATAGTAACTAAATTTCAAGTACTGTATGTCATAAAAATGGTGCAACAAGAGCTCTCCTATACATATTGATAGGTCAACTTCATGCCACGATGTGATCATGATGCAGTCATGTCTACAGTAGAATTCACCATGACCTTTGCAGGTTTTTCTAGAATTTCAGAGAATACTTTAAATATTGGCCGGTTATTTTTCACACAGTGACGTTAACTAGGCAATATCCTATACTTCTAACATACACTATTTGTAGAGGTGAGAGCACTGTGTATTGTGTATAGGAAAACGGACAGTCACTGCAGTATGTATTTTGTACATATATTACGCCTCACCTCTAAAATAAAATAGAACGGGGACTTCGTCCTCATTGAGTTATAAGTCCGCTAAAATTTATCCATATTTGGTCCATTATAGTGATAGGCCTCCAAAGCATATTCTACAATTTACGTAGGGGCCAGGTGTTGTTTCAATCACTCATTTCATAAAGTCAAAACTGTATTTAACCGTGCGGGGCAGGAGTATATGTTTTGAATCAGTTAAGGTGGTACTACACCCCCTGATAAATTTTGTGACTAATTTTGCATTCTCATTTCTAGTTTTGTTCTCACTATCGATAAGTGTATGATTTTGGTAGCGCATCAGCTAAACAATTTTGCAATTCCCCCCGCCCCTTTGTCCGGCACGCCACTTCTAACCATTCTCTAAAACAGTGCCAAAGCCCCAATGTATATAAACTTGTAATGTGACGAGTTGGTAGGCAACTGGATGATAAAACGAACTGACAAATCAGATGAATTGCAATGATATATTTATTTATTTCTTCTTTCTCTCAAATACACATAATATAAATAATATAAAGTACTCTAGAGTCAAATCATAATACAGAGCAATCCCATCATAGTGCAGTTATGTCCACGGCAAATTCACCATGACCTTTCCAGCCATAAACCCGCTTAGTGAAGATTAAACCGAGATATGCTGTACTAAACCATTATAGTAATCGATTGTCCAATGCAAATTTATTACCACGTACGTGATAATATTAATCCAATGAGCGATCGAATTGTCCGCTACGGTTGACTAATCTAATTGATAATGACGCTATTGACATATACGGGCGGAGCTCCACTGACCGAGTTTTGGGGTATTTTTCAATGGTTTGCTGTCGTTTACTCATCAAGGCGGCTCCCCGTTATTATTAGGACTATGTTAATGATTTAAAAGTTGACATGGAGGGAATAAACCATACTTGATTGACAGAAAGTACTAAATGTGTACCTATTACGGTTTCGTGACACCCCTCTTCCAAATGCGACCAAGCCAGGGTGACCTGGTAAAGCAAAATGTGCATTAGCATTGCATACACTTTTATTATGTTACGAGTCGTACTGACTCTAGGCCAAATCTGTAATCTTAAAAAAGTCTTTAATTGAAAGTAAGGTATGATTGGTACACTAATATATGACAACAAATGCACATACAAAATAATCAAATATAATTATTCTTTAAACTTAGTCAGCATTCTTTTCTGGATGGTAACATAAAGTTCTTGCAATGTTCTGGACGGCTGATGTATATATCCTTATTCACTTGTCCTGCGAAAATCAGCGAAGTCCTTGCATACACTTGCATTTATAGATATCCTTGCGTATAAATCTCCACACAAAAATGGTGCTGCTTTTTCCAAATATTTATCTCCTTGTGCTGAACATTTAACTCCTTGCGCCGTTCTCTATCTCTAAAATATTGTTATTTCCACCTTTCACACAATTTCTTCAGGAAGCAGTTGCAGTTGTCCCCCTGTTTCCAATTATATTGACAGACGTGTTGTTTCATAAACCAGACTTGAGAAAGTCGAAATAAGAATATAATTTCCTTTCTTGGAAGAGGTACGCGCTTTGACGTAAACTAGATCTTCTCCGACAACACTGGCAGGCAAAAGTACATTGACTACATAAAATATATATGTTTTGCAAGAATTGGACATTAGCTAGTCCAATACAACACTTAACTGTGAAGAATTATGTTTACATTTTCTTATATACCAAGCACTGAAAAATACCCATTCTATTAATAGCCAATTACTACCTTCACACTATGCTGCAATCTGGGAAATTCCCAAGTCTTAACTATAACATTAACCTTTCACATGACATCACTTCTTGAGGGGATTCCCATATGATGTCATCATATCCAATTCAATCTAAGGGACTTTCCCAATATTATTGTGCAACAAACTGAACAGGGGATACCCAGCTATCCAAAAGTAGAAATGATCCAATGTGTTTTTGATCACCTGATGAATGAGAGGGTGTTTCCCCAAATGTCTCATGAAATAGATTTTAATAAGTTGTAAACAAAGATAAATAATCAAATTAAATTACTCAGGACACATCACAATTATAAAGCTTAAATGTTATCATTCCCAATCTAGAAGTATTTGCAATCTTAACAATCGTATCAATTTAAAAATATTTTCATACATGACCTGTTTCTTTCTTACAATGAGTTGTACAATTATCATAAGCTGTTGCGATGCAATGTAAACCATTTCAGTTCCTCTTACATTGAACTTTTCAACTATACAGGAAGCTGGTGTACAAATAACTATTATAAAATCGTGCTCGTACATACAATACTACCACTACATGTCCACGAACCGATTTTCATCCGATTCTTCCATTCAAATCTCTTAAATTTATAATCCTTTCGATTGTCGTACCATGTACATTGCCTCGCGTATTGTTTTATTTTCATTCGACTTTTAAATGGGTTAATGGTGTCCCCAAATAGAACATGTAACCACATATTGTGTAATATTCTTGCACTTGACTTGGTTCTTAGAAAGTTGTGCATATAACATCAGGGAAGTGCAAGCACATGCAGTGAGTACAATGCAAATAGGACCTATCACTCATTAATTTTGGTTATAATGAAGTTGAATATCGTCAATTGATCTTTCAAATGAATTTTGACTTTCATCGCCAGGAGGGGCGCAGAATCGATGTTGAATTGGTCAATTCGACGCCCCTAAGGTGGCGCCCAGGAAACGTGCCCCCTCTGCCCCCGTCGTTGGGGCCAAAACTTACAATAATCCCATCATATTGTAATGTAACTCGAACTGTTCCTCTTATCACAGGAATAGAAAAGTCAATCGTCATATTTTTCAACGGTGCTTAATTCAGGAGTTATAAGGTCGAATAGGTCAAATGTCAAAACTTTCAAACACAGAGGTTAAGATTTGAAAATGATCCGATTTCATCGAAACTGGTGTCAAATTACTCTCATTAACAAAAAAATCTCAAACATATACTTAATTCACAATTTTGATACAATTTGATTTGCATTGTCATGTCCACCTTCAGAGGTAATGCAGCCAAAGTCCAATAGAAATATATAGAGTATGTATATGCATAATTTTTTACCCATGATTTCAGCCGAATTCCCAGCTTTCTCAAACAAATTATTTATTTTTTATTTCGTTTGTCGAGAGGAGTAATTTGAGACAATAAGATGCGATTGAATCGGTGCATTTTGCAAATTTGGCCTCTATGCATGAGATGTTAGACATTTGAACTAATTTACTCTATAACTTCTGAACTAAGCATCCTAGTGCAATAAGACAATTGACGTCTTCATTCCTAGCAATGAGCAGAATAATGTGAGGTATATTACAACACGATAGAACAAATTTTACATTTTGTCCCCCATTATGACCTTCATCCCTCGTGGGAAGCATAGGGGGCATAGAAATATTCTAGTTTTATCATTTTGAGGTGTAAGGATACCAAAAATCATTGGTTCCGCTAATGTAGCAAGACAAAGTGCTAACTTGAATATCACTACATAGCGCCCTGTACTAAAAGTATGTGTTTTGCAAAGTTTCCCATTCTTTATTGTACTCTGAAAATCCACAAAGCATACGCCTATTAATGACAACAACAGGTTTACTTAGTCATAACACTATTAATGAAAAGAGCGGTTGGAATTGATTACGTAAAAACGCCCTTTATATGGAGCGGGTGGAATTGAGTACTCCGGAAATAGCACACACACTATAATAAAATCAACGTACGATGGGCGATGGACATACCCTGGACATAATGGGAGTAAACTATCAACAACCAATGCGTGGTAATGAACTTCTCGAGACATGACATATCACATGACAGTTAGCTAGGAGATGATACCCTTGTAAACATAATATGTTGTTTATATATGATCACAGATATTATATGTGATGCGCGCGGGGAATATTTCCAGATACTTATAATATGCCAATAATCAAGGTAAATGTCCATCCAACTGAGCACCAATAATTAGCGCGAATTTGGTCATAAGTGAATTTTCATCGAATAGCCAAACGGGTTGTCAAGTCGCCCATTAGCAGTTGTGATGATGCTTCATACACCTCGCGCCGTCCGTGCGTTCATGGGCCATTCTCAGTTAACTTCTCCAAACAATGTCACAGGTACTTTAGTGAACATAGCTCCAAAAAAAATTAAAGCATTTCGTCGTAAACATATGGGGTATAAATAAATGTATGGGTCTCTGTATGTATGTTGAAAGTGACACAAATCATATTGTCTGCTCTGTTTAGTTGAATATTGAATCCTAGCAATACAAACATTTCCTACAGCACTTAATAATTTCCTTTAAAAAGACTTTATTAAACATGGTATTTTAATAAACGTAAATGACTTTCCCGTAGAGATTACAAGTAAACTTAAACATGTGTCGTTAAAAGGAAACCTACTCTGTCAGTACAGATACAAAAATTAAACTTTCATTTTTGTTTGTGATTTTGGAACACTCTAGCTTAGTGCATGATTTGGTAAACCAGCTAAGAGTTGCCAGTTGATAGGCCTGTGATTTACCTGTTTATTATCATGGATCAGTCTTATTCTGTTCATCTATTGTTATTTTTTAGTCAAGCGTAATAATAAAATAGAACACTATCAAATATGCATTAAGATTAAACTAATGATGCAAGCACACATTGTGAGCAGAGGGAGACTTCACTTCCATCTTAGATTTTATCACGTGAGGACACAAAATATTGTGTGTGTTGCAAATGATCGCATCATTAGTTATTTTTGTCAGAACAAAATTATTGTTCTGTATACCAGTCTAAGACCTATCCAAGCCAAGGATAGAGGGTGGTATAAGTTGGCATAATTATTATCATCACACTATGGAGTTCTGAAGATAGAGCTGTTGTGGTCACATAGGTGTGTGTCAATTTGTGATGCGATCTGCAACTGAATTGCAAGTTACCAAAACTAATGGATAAAGTAAGTTTTCAAACTCTTTATTATTATTGCTTAATTTGCTAAATTGTATGCATGCTTGATACTCTATGTTGTTATTCTTAATGATTATTTTAAAGTTTAAAAACAAACTAGTGGAAATTGATTGTATTTGAAGAACAAAGAAGTTTACAGATTTCCCGCCAAAAGCGGAGAACAAAGAACTTGCATGTTTACATGACTGTTAATTGGAGATATACTCATGCACTTATAATGTTAATAGATTGGAATGAGTATCATGTGTAATTATTTATTATTAGTCAATTAAAAATATGAGTCTGAAAAAGATTATTCCAATATTTGTTTTGGAATTTGTATTATCACCACTTGGGTAATTTTATTAAATGTTTCAGTTCTCGACCGATCCATTCTACTAATAACCAAACAGTGTTACATTGTGAACTGTTACCAACCAAGTCCCTGGTTAATCAGCTGTACCAATTGTAGTGATGGGTTTGGCCACCTTAACTTGAACCAATCTGTAAGAGATTAGAGGTCAGCTACGACTTGGGTGAAGTGACCCAAAGTACCATCTACCAATTCCAGGACGGTTGTGTCCGAAAATGATGTAACATCAACATTTCCAACTAAATATGACGTATAAAAATGTCGGTATTGAATTTTATTACTAAATAATGGACTTGAACTGAAATGAACTGAGAACTGCAATATTCAACTTAAGGTTGGTCTGAACCCTGGAATTATGAAAACTTTCGGGCCTCATAACTGCTAAATTATTAGTCTAAAGAATATAAAAGTATACATTTTAGAATGGAAATGACTTGATGAATTTATCTGTGAGGTCCAATTTGGGCCAAAATGCTCATTTTTGGAGAAAATCCTAAAAAACGGTTTTTTTGGCCCAAATTTTTTCGTGCAACGTAACAAAAAAAATTGTTTGGCCAAAAAAAATTTTTTATTGATTTTTAAAAACTAGATAAAAATATCTAGGGAGCGTTTTTTCATTTTTTTGAATTTTGACCAACTTCACCAAAAATATTTGAAATTTGGGCGAAAATCAGGCTTTTTTATGATTTTTTTGAAAATTTTGCATTTTTTGACCATTTTTGGTGCAAATTTCTCAAAGTTGTTAAAGTTAAAAGTGTTATGCCAAAGTTTAAAGGACCATTTTTTCCAAAAACGGTGGATTTATTTTGTATTTTACGCTTAATGAAGTCACTGTCAACATTGATTTTCATCGCCCTTACAAAGTGAGGGCAAGAATGTGTTTAGAAAAGTGTTTGAATGCTAAACACTGTTCTCGCGGTGTTGAAATAGAATGGGAAATACCGGAGATATGTTGCATCGAATATTCTACATCCAATAAAAGGTATGCAGCAGGCCTAAGTGTTAATTGAAATAAACGCCCTTCAACTTGAGCTATGACTTCATGCATTATACGGGGCTCGAACCTTCCGATTATGAGTCGGAGCCCGTTCCGCTCGGCCAATTTCGCAATTTTAATTTATTCTTAAAGCAAAATACAAGTGATATACTCATATCATAATTTTTCAGGAATTGCAAGTCTGTGGGTCGCAAAATTTTGTTAGCTTCAACACAATTTTGTGACCATTTACCACAACTGGGCCAGTGAGTAGACATTCCACTGGGCCGTAATGTAGGCACACCTGGTTTTGAGATATGGTCAATTTAACATTTTCAAAAATACAAATGCCGATTTTGAAGCCCATTTGTGGCGGACGGTCATGAAACGCAAAGCATTACTCTTACCCTAAATCGAGCACCCTACTCTAACCAAAAAATCCCAACTCTAACCCGTGTGCTCCAGGAGCACTATGTGTTGACGAAATCTTAAATTTGCGCTGCCGTAGCTCGTTAAGAAATATATATAGTCCGTCCACAGCGCGCCCAACCAAGCACCCAAACTGAGTCATCCTCATGGACGAAAACGAGAACAGACCGCGTACAAGATGTACAAGCATTCAAAGTCTCAGCATCACCCAATAATGAGGGCCGATTGTTCCATGAAATGCGACAGGCAAAACTGCTACGCACTTACCGCGTATTTTTACGGTCTATCGCGTAATCGCAAAGGCACGCAACGCCAAATGCTATAACGCGTATACGCGAATGCACACAACGCTGGCGTTATTGTTAGGCACGGCACGATCGAACAATTGGCCCTCATGAATATGCGAGAATTCACAGCATACAATGCAATGTGACTTTGACTGTTCTGTAGTAGTCTGAATTCATCCTCCTGGAGGCAGGGTTGGGTGCTTGGTTGGGCGAGTACTTGGGACTGTGTCAAGTTGCAGGTATTGGCCATTGGCCAAGGTACATGATGTTTCCCATTGTTATTGTACTCTGAACATTCAAAAATATACGCCTATTAATGACAACAGCAGGCTTAATTGGTCTTAAAATACACCATTTAATGGCATGGACGGATGGCATTGGTCACGTAAACCACCCCTTAATGACAAGAGCGCGTGTAATTGGGTAGGCTCAGGAAATATCATACCCCTTTAATGAAATCAACAGGTAGAATTGCTGACGTACGATGGGCGACATACCATGGGCATACAGGGAGTAAACCATCAACAACGGGTAGTGAGAAACTTCTTGATCATATCACATGATATACCACAGTAGGGCGTTAGCTAGGAGTAAAAACCATTGTAATGATTTGGTTTATATAATCAGTCGGAACATCGTTTCCATTAGAATCAGCTAGCGCTCGGTTTTTGCAGAACGTAGCAAAAAGGATACTTTTGTCAAAAAGTTAAATCTTTGTTCATAGCAAACTTCAGATAACCCTCACACTTCTGGAGGTATGAAGGTCATTCCAAGCTTGCTCCTTCTGGTACTGATGGCAGGGTATATCGAAGCTGGTAAGTATTAACACTTTGTCATTATTTCATTTTAGGAACAACGAAGGTGATGAGTGTTGTTCTACAACCCATGTAATGATATCGATGTGCTCTGTGGAACCCTGAACAATGTCGGGAACTCAAACTGAGATAGAGTGTTCAAAATTTGAAAGAGGTGACAAGATGTCTCATTTGCCTAGATATAGTTGTGTTTTTTGAAACACAATCAGTCTTTACACGAATAAAACTGACAGTTCAAAATTGACGTCTTTTGCTGGGGATCGATGTGGGAAGGCGGTGCGTGCGATATCATCAGCTTGAATTTTTTCAAATTTGGGTTATATCGTGAAGGTTTTTATGAAATTTTGTTAAATAAAATTAAATATTTTTTTAAGAATTCTAAATTTTACACGGGTGTTAAATGCAAATACCAAATCCTAATTAGGAACTCGATACCAGCATTTTTGCATTTGTCAATACACTTAGGTCACTATGTAATGCGACCGACGAAATGTATATAAATTAAAATAGTACTTGTGGGAAAGGTTTCCCTTGCTACACCACTGATTATCAACCTTTACGGCTTCTCTCGTCTTATAGATCCTGATCCTGGTCAAGTCCGTCTTGTTGGTGGCCAGGATACAAATGAAGGCAGAGTGGAAGTATTATACAATGGCAGATGGGGTACAGTATGTGCTGACTCATGGGATGATGATGACGCAATGGTAGTCTGTCGTCAACTTGGATTTCCATCTGGTGATGCAAGAGGTGTTATCAGTACCCTGAGTCATTTTCTTTATACCAGTGCTGAGTTTGGGCAGGGTACTGGACCAGTATGGCTGGACGATGTAAGCTGTTCAGGATCAGAAAACAGATTAGATGAATGCAGGCATAATGGATGGGGAATCAACAACTGTGGCCACCATGAAGATGCCGGGGTCATTTGCAACAATGGTATGTATTATTAATGTTATGGTTAGTACTCAGTACAGCTACATTGTAAACTTTCAAACAAAATGTTATGAAAAATACAAGGCAGATCTGGACATTAACAGCATGAAACTATCATCTTGTAGCGACTGCTCACATGTTTGCGCCTAAATGCTAATTAATATCCTTCTCGAAGCAAAAAAATATTGTAACAAAACCTCTCAAATCTATCTATTCTATTATTTCTGTAGTTTGACATAAATTAATTCAAACGAAATTTATTTTATTGTCTATGAATACAGAGCGCAATAAACAACTCATGAAATAAACTCATGAAATAAATAAGGAAACTGTGCACATAACCAAATGTTTTTAACAGCAATATTCGTCTCCGACGTTCTGTCGCATTTTTTTATTGTTTTTTTTATATTTTTATTCAGGAAGATTATGTACTTAATTTAATTATAGCATATTACAGTGAAAGCTACCGTTAGTAATGCCAATCCACTGGAGAATAGTTTATGTTTATACGAGAATACCAACTGTGATAGCCAATTGTAATTCAATTTATAACATTATTATTCAATTCCAAAGGGTACAGATTCATTACAATAAATAACAGCACACACAATATTAACCTTACAAATCATGATTCAAATTCATGTATTCATTTAATTTCCATTCCAATTCAAATTCGATTGCAATTTAATTTTTGGTTGCTCATATCATTTTGATTCAAATCCTCCAATCCAAGTTTTGCTATTCACAATGTTCAAAAATACTAAGAGTAAATGTTAACCCAATTCATGGTCAACACAACTAATCTCAATTCAGCGCACCAAAATGATAAATCGTCGCATTGCCTTACAACATTTGGTTCTTAACGCATGCCCCTCATGGTGTTAAACATAATAATTATATGTGACCCGATTTAAGTAAATGAGACACTTCGCGCAAAAAGTCATTTTGATATATAAGCACAATTGTGAAACAAGGTCAAAATTGATCAAATATTGACAGCAAAATGATCTTTAATCATTCATAACTTTTGATAGGAATACCGTAGTATGTTGATTTTGGTATCCAAATGTTCATTATTAAATTCAGATTACAAAAATATGAATATTTCAATTGTGTAATTTCCCTCATTCCGCCTCATTTACTCATGCTGGGTCACATAATATTTGCCAAAATCTTTTTTAAAAAAAGTAGGCCTATTATTTATGTTGCAAGTCACCCCTCCCCCCCCCCCACCCCGCTCTTTAAGTAATGATTTTTGCAAATAAAAGTTACAAAACGATCGTCACATGGTCATACACTGTCTGGCAATTTCTTGCCGAAGCACTGTCCCTTCTTGAAGTGTAGATTCCGCGGTCAAAATCTGCAGGTCGTTATAGTCCCTGTAAAACGTCGAAATTGAGCATATTTGTTTTATTTTTCAGCCAATATGTGTCCAAGATATGTTTCTTTGATGCTATATTAAACCTGAGATGGTTTTGACAAAATTATATGCAGAAAAACGATTTTAAATCTGTTTTAGCGGACTAATCGCAAAAATGACGTATCATTTGAAAAAGTAGTGCCAAGATTTTTCATTTCAAAACTCTGCAAACACTGCCCTCCCCCTCGGTGCCCAAGACTTTGAGAAAAACAAAATTTTGTTGGAGATTAAAAGGAGCGTTTTTGCAATGCTTTGTAGCTAAAATAAGGATCACTTTTTCATCATACAGGTAATCCGCAGGTGAGCGTTAAATCGAGTCTATATCGAGTAGTTTGAAAGCCAATTTTCGACAGGTTTCATCAACAAACTTGTCGCGGTGATAATTTCATAGTGCCAAATTCGGCAGGTTTGTCGCGGATTATGTACATGATAGCGTGAGATTGAACTGCGTAGAGTCATTATAGGCAATTGTAAACTGATTCCACGATAGATGAAGCTGGTTTAGCTGAGTGGCATAGCTCCATACTCAGTCAGTTTTACTGATAATGAGTAACTTAAAGTTTCTTAGCTTCAGCGACGAAGCGTCATATGACCCCCCCCGTCCGACAAACCCCCCCACCCACCGAAATGACAATTTAAATTTTAACAATTATAGCAGTTCGGACTCGGAACTAAACCTAGTATAAAATTTGACCCAATGTGAGTAAATGAGGCGAATTGCGGTAAACACCATGTGACCCGATATAAGTAAATGAGGCGGAATGCAAAAAAATTCATTTTGATATATAAGCACAAATGTGAAACAAGGTCAAAATTTATAAATGTTGGCAACAAAATGATCTTTAATCATTCATAACTTTTGATAGGAATACTGTAGTATGTTAATTTTGGTATCAAAATGTTCATTAACATTATTTAATACAGATTACAAAAATATTAAAATCTCAATTTTGATATTTCCCTCAAAGTGTCTCATTTACTCATGCTGGGTCACATATAAGTAAAGTACATTGATTAAGTGAACTTTTATTTGCTTGATACGCGAGCACTTATGTGGAAAACGGAATAAATGAAGAATCGCTTTGTCATTTAAAACAAAAAAAATTTTCTGTAAAATGTTAAAATGTCGGGTTAAATAAAGGGTAATAAAATGTAATAAATGTAATATAATATTCGAGAAAGATTTTTGAAATCTTAATGCAAAACATCCTAAATAGAATGTTATTTAAGTGTTGACAAAATATTTTGCAAAACTGTTTGCCCAACATATTTTTCAATAACGTTTTAAAACGTTTTCATGACCTTTATATAACCCGACATTTAAATGTTCTTAAAACGTTTTGAATACATTTTAAAGAACATTTTTTGTTTGTTGTGGCTCTGCATGCTAGCCATAGGCTTCAACATAAAAAGTTTTGAAATATGTTCACAAAATATCAACCGCTATCTTAGGAACTACTGGCTGTGTTTGTACTCATTTTAATACATTTTCATGCTGATTCCGAATATCGTCATGAACATTTACAATTCTGACATTTTTGAATTATTTTTTTTAATATATTGTTATTATTATTATTATTATTATTATTGTTGTTGTTATTATTATTGCTGTAGTTGTTGTTGTTGTTGTTGTGTTCTACAGGTAAGTGGAAATGGAAATATGTCATGTCGTTAAAGAATCAAGAACGGCATGATTAATATTTTTCTTATTATTCTTGTATTCTACAGGTAAAGGGAAAGAGGTCACTCCATTATACAAAAACTATGTCTTCACCCTACCTTGTTTACGTACTGGTGGTACGTGTTCTTACCAAGCGCACGTGTTTATCACCACCTCCTCACTCTCACCAGTCTTCGCTGCTTTATCTATGATTGACTTCCGTGGTATCGTTGGGTATGAGGTTAGTTACAACATTTCCAGAGACATTCCTGCCTCTATTCGCGTTCCTAAGACAGTTAGCAACAATTCAGTGTTTATTTCCTCAAATGAGCAAAAACCTCTATATAAAACCTTTATCGTGAGGGCGGCAGATGACGTATCAGTGTATGTAATAGATAACTTTTTTGCGTCAGGTGATGCTTTCAGTGTCTTAACAACTTCACACTTAGGCATGCAATACTATATCGCATCGTACACTTCCTACGAGGACGATCTGCAGGACTCTATTCCTTGTTTCGTTATCTCATCGATCTACTCCGGTGATACGTCTGTTACCATAACAACGCCTACAGGACAAGTTCATCAAGTCATGCTACAACAATATCAAAACTTTCGGTTTAATGGGGCTGGAAATAGCGATCTTTCAGGAACTCATATTCGAAGTGATAAACCAATTGCTGTGTTATCAGGTACTTGGGCAAAGGTACCTATTGATGCCGAAAACGTCGATGGCTTACTGGAGCAAGTACCACCTGTACAGAATTGGGGGTACTGTTTTAATTTGATTCCATTTCTGAATTCTGGATATGTATACAGAGTATATACTGCGATCAATTCAGCTACATTACACATGTCAGACGGTAACATTAGACATATTGCAACCGAGTCTTTTTATGAAGCAGATGTCACGGGAGATACCATTGTATCATTTACATCAGACCAGCCCATTATGGTGGTACAGTACATGAAAAGTTTCTCTGATAAATTTGGTAATATTAATCATGGTAATCCATCTATGCTAATCGTCCCACCAATTGCCTCGTACACCAACATTGTAACATTCAAAACATTTGAATTTCCGCAAAGTTATGACAATAATTACATAGGTGTCATAATACCATGTGACTATGTCAATGACGTTTTGCTAGATGAATCACCTATGATAGAAATCATGTCTGATGATATCCTTAAAACTCCCGACCAATCAATGTGCTGTTTACGCACAAGTGTGTCTGCTGATCCTCATACCGTATCTCATACCAATCCCATGGCAACATTCTACGTTACTGTATATGGTATGCGTCACTCTTATGCAAAATCTTACGCCTTTGCAGCCCCAGTCAATGGCTGTACTTCTGCCCCTTGTCAAAATGGAGGGAGCTTCATAGCTGCATTACACGGATACACTTGTGCCTGTGTGGATGGATATGAAGGTGTCAACTGTGAAAAAGGTAAAAATAAATAAATAAATCTCCAAGAAGAAGTTTATGTATCGCAATAGCAATTGTCTGAATCAACATTGTTGCATCTAACCAGTTTGTGGAGTGAACATAAATCAAACAGATTTTCCTCTCTGCTGTTAATTTTAACAATAACACAATAACCCTAAAGGTCAAAATGATGCCTGGCACGTGGCACAATATTTTTACATTTTTCCAATATTTTAACGTTTTAATATTTACACTAAGAAGTGTCACAGTATTCAGAACGGAAAAACACTGTCAATGGAGACGGTACGTATTAAAGGATAGGGACTCAATTGTGTTTTAATTGTACCATGTTTCTGAAAACAGAAAAAAATTAATATTTTCTTTTGATAACACAAAATAAATGTCATACAGCACCTTTCACGTGTATCAGCTTCCCATTTCACCCCTGTGTAGAGAGAAGCAAATGAGGTAAAGCGCCTTTCCCAAGTGCACAACACAATGACAGCGCCGGGGCTCGAATTCGCAATGCTCCGATTGCGAGGCAGAGCCCGTACAGCTGCGCCAACGTACTTCTTCATACCTCAAAATCAGTTTTGTTTTCTACGTACTCATATAGGCCTAAACGGCAATCTATATATTGATTCATTTTTTTTATTGTAAACTTATAAACACAAAGTAATGAACATATTTCCCAAACCTTATCAATCCCAATATTATATGTACTATATCGCGCAATGCATCAATTTATACACCAAAACGTACCTATAATTCACTCAAAAATGACTTTTAATAGTCCATTTCCAAATAAATAGCTTATTTTATACCATTTTGTACAGATATTGATGAATGCACTTCAGGTGCTCAAAACTGTGACGCAAATACTGATTGCACCAATACCCCCGTTGGTTCCTTCACATGTACATGTCATCACGGATTCATTGGAAATGGAATAACATGTACAGGTTAGTATATTTTGTACCGTATCGCCATTCTATTTATTTCAAATTATTGTCACCCATGCGCGAGTCAAACTACCTTTGGGAAATGGTGAATACCTATCGAAATTAATTTTCTACTTTGCATCACTATCAGTATTAAATGTAATATATCGCCCAATCCGTCAGTTTTTACATAAAAAGTGCTTTTCTACACACAGAAAATTAGTGTTAATATTCCATTTCGACCATTCTGTACAGATGTTAATGAATGTACTTCAGGAACTCATAACTGTGACACAAATGCTGATTGCATCAATACCCCCGTTGGTTCCTTCACATGTACATGTCATGACGGATTCAGTGGAAATGGAATAAAATGTATAGGTTAGTATATTTTGTACCATATCGCCATTCTATTTATTTCAAATTATTGTCACCCATGCGCGAGTCAAACTACCTTTGGGAAATGGTGAATACCTATCGAAATTAATTTTCTACTTTGCATCACTATCAGTATTAAATGTAATATATCGCCCAATCCGTCAGTTTTTACATAAAAAGTGCTTTTCTACACACAGAAAATTAGTGTTAATATTCCATTTCGACCATTCTGTACAGATGTTAATGAATGTACTTCAGGAACTCATAACTGTGACACAAATGCTGATTGCATCAATACCCCCGTTGGTTCCTTCACATGTACATGTCATGACGGATTCAGTGGAAATGGAATAAAATGTACAGGTAAGTCTTTTTCAAATAATGTTTTCTTTAAAGACAAACAAGCAAGCACGTTAATAAAGATAAGGAATTACATTTGTGAACTTTTTTCGAACTTCTGAATCACGAAGACTATAAAAGTTGTCACCCATTTTGAAAAAAAAGGCAGCTCTCGTGATTTAACAATGAAGCAGAAAGCTTGAGAATACATTCTCAAAAAGGACAGGTCTTCAAGCTTATATGTTTAACTGCCACTATATTTTCACAACATTTGCTCAATATTTTTGGTTTTTAATGTTTAAATGTTGATGTATCGGAGTATTCAGAATTGTTGGTATGGCTTAAGGGACATCATTTAGTGATGGGGAATTTATCGAGTCTTAATTGTACCATATTTCAAAGTATATGAAACATTTAATCTTTTCTTTTGGTCACACCTCAAAATCTCTTTTCTACAGTATAATTTATCACTTAACCTAAAAATATAAACTGTAAAATTATATTTATATATTCATTTATTTTATTTTAAAATATGCAATAATGACGATCTTTCCAAAATCGAGCAAAACGTCCTTCACACACAAAAATAACTTTTAATTGTCCATTTCGAAATAAATAGCTTATTCCATTTTGTACAGATATTGATGAATGCACTTTAGGTACTCATAACTGTGACGCAAATGCTGATTGCATCAATACTCCCGATGGTTCCTTCACATGTACATGTCATGACGGTTACAGTGGAAATGGAATATCATGTAAAGGTTAGTATATTTATAGGTTAATGAACGCGTATTATTTGATGGGAGAGAAATTAGACAAAAAATAATGCATGCGCGCTGAGGTTGATGCGTCCAGTGCACGAGCCCCGAAGGGGGAGTGCATTAGACGCATCAACATCAGCGCAAGTGCATTATTTTGTCTAATTTCTCGAGCAACATGTAATACGCGTGCATTAACCTATTTCATACACGAGAAGAAAAAACACGTGATTTTTGCTGTTTTATAACAAAATTATCACTAAAAATATTGGAAAATAGAACCAAATATAAATGCATCAACCCGCCCGAAAAATGAATCAAGCCTACGCGACGCGATCGCGTACGAAAGCACTGCGCGTAGTACGTGGAGTGCACATTATACACAATCAGTGCATGGTTTGGATTTTTCTAACGCTTGCTCTGATTGGTTCTCGCTATCTAAGAGTGTATGAATTCGTATCATACCGCTTAATCGATTTTTGTTCTACCGGCGATAAAATTTACATATTACATATTGATTATTGATAAAAACTTTGATATAAATTGATATATTATATTATGAAAACCCGTATGTCCGATTTGCTTCAAACACAAGGCATATCGATCAATGTACTTTATCGTACTCTATACACCTGTTTAAAACATGCTCAGAGCATATTCTATATTAATTTTCCAGAAAATACCTCACATCGCCCTTAATCACATCTTACAGTTCCTACCAGTGCCCCACATTTTACGGGATAGGGGTGGGGTTAGGGTAGTTCTTGAATAGTGGATAATGTAAGCAAAGATCCCCGGTGGGTTCAGTTTGTATTTGAAGGTAGGACGTATGACCGTTCCAGGATTTACAAATGACCCCTATTTCACGGGGAACCAAGGACATTTGTAGCAATTTTACCCCCTATTTTGCGCGAAATCAAGGAAAATTTGCCCCCAAATACCTCCCCTATTTTTATCATTTTGAGGACGCATTTTCATTTCACCCCCTTATCACAAGGAATCAAGGACATTTTTCCGAAATAAATACCCCTATTTTTACCATTTCAAGGACGCTTTTGAATTTCCCCCCTATTTCACGGGGAAATGAGGACAATTTTTATCGGAAAAAATACCCTATCAATTTTTGTGTGGAACTATTAAAAAACCGGACAGAAAAAAATACAAAAAACGAAAACTGTAGTGGTAAAACAAGGACAAAAGTCCTAGAAATACACCCTATTTTTCATTTCAAGGACAATTTTGCTCCAAAACACCCCTTATTTGGACAATCGCGAACAATTTTGTCCTCGAAAATTCCGCGGACATTTCTTGAAAAGTACCCCTAATTGGAACCATCATGCGTACACATTGTCAGTGAAGACTGAACCCACCGGGCAAAGATCCACACATTCCCCAGCCACATTTCCCTCTCACCAATTTATTTATCGTCTTGTAGCCAATGAATGTGCTTCTGCCCCTTGTCAATATGGAGGGAGTTGTATAGCTGAAGTCAATGGATACACGTGTGCCTGTGTGCAAGGATATGAAGGTGTCAACTGTGAAAAAATTGAAAAAGGTGAGATCAAAATTAGCTTCAATGCTGTTAGTCTCAGATCTGTGCTCAAGTGGGAAATGGCGTCCACTTTATATTTGATATTAGTGATTTTAGCTTGTACGGGTCAGGTCAAAATGTTAGTAAACAACAATTCAAACATAAATGTGCTTAAAGGGGTCCTCTGGGGTCACATGGACAAATATGTAAGAATTTGTATCAGCGAGAACATTTTAAGATACTTTTGAATTGACTATGAACATTTTCAAATTCTTATACCATTACTTCCATGTGAAACCCAGAGGACCCCTTTATGTACATTTTAATATATTTTAATTGGCATTTCCTAACATGTTCACCCGACCCATACAAGCTACGGCTTAAACAAACATTACAAATCACAAAGATAAACGGTTAGGTTTATTTTGAATCATGGGCCCCGAGGTCAGAATGCAATTGGTTTGTCTGATGTCAGGTCAGGTCCCAAAAAATACTGTGCAAATGTCGCTATCCGAGCCCTTGGGGGATTGTTTTGATGTGGAATCTATTGAGTTTTAATTATACCATGTTTCGGAGTACATGAACATTTAATCTTTTCTTTTGATTATACATCAAAATCTGTTTTCTACCTAATAATTTATTACTTAACCTAATAATATAAACGGTAATATATATATATATATTATATATTAAACATTTTTAAATATTATAAACATGTAAACACGCAATAATGATAATCTTTCCAAAACTTTATCACTATCATTGCGGCAGTTTTACCATCCAAATTTGCAAATTCTTTACACACTAAAATAATTTTAAATAATTCATTTTGAAATAAATAGCTTATAAATGGAATAAAATGTACAGGTCAGTCTATTTTGTACCCAGTCCCCCCTCGAACCAACACTACCACACACCCTCCATGCACACACACACCCCCAAACACGTATTCTAATTTATCACTAATTTATTATCATCTTGTAGCCAATGACTGTGCTTCTTCCCCATGTCAAAATGGAGGGAGTTGTAAACCTGAAGTAAGTGGATATACGTGTGCCTGTGTGGATGGATATGAAGGTGTCAACTGTGAAAAAAATGAAAAAGGTAATACTGTTAGTCTCAGATCTGTGCTCATGTGGGAAATGGCGTCCGCTTTATATTTGGTATTGATTTTAGCTTGTATGGGTCAGGTCAACATGTTAGTAAACAACAATTAAAATATAAATGTGTCTAAAGGGGTCCTCTGGGGGTCATGGGGGTGATGATGTAAGAATGTGCATCAGGAGGAATATTTTGAGATACTTTTGAATTGACGATGAGCATTTTCAAATTCTTATACCATTACTCCCCTGTGACTCCCCAGGGGACCCATTTATGTACATATATTATGTAATATTTTAATTAGCATTTACTAACATATGTTCACACGACCCGTACAAGCTAAAATCCTGTTCCCAAACAACGGCTTAAACAAACATTACAAATCACAAAAATAAATGGTTAGGTTTATTTTGAATCATGGACAAGGTCTAGAAGAAAAATCTACACCCTTTCACGCGAGGTAGGTGGGATAGTTCTTGAATAGTGCATATGTAAGCAAAGATGCACCCCCCGCACCCCCCCCCCTTCCCCAGCCTCGGCCTCACCAACACTACCGCATACCCCACACACACCGCCAGGCGCCTATTCTAATTTGTCACTATTTTTTTTTTTTTCATCTTGTAGCCAATTGCTGTAGTTTGACCCCTTGTCAAAACGGAGGGAAATGTAAACCTGAAGTCAGTGGATACACATGTGAATGTGTGGATGGATATGAAGGTGTCAACTGTGAAAAAGGTAAATAGAATGTCGATGCTGCTTTGATGCTTGTAAATAATGAACTATCGACTAACTTATCAAAATTAATCGGTTAATACATTACAAACACAGTAAAAATGTTATTATTAAAATATTGATATTTTATAAATAATAACTTGAGGTTCGACCACGCATCGATATTCGATCAATAGGTCGAACGACTTTGACATTGCCTAAACGATGTTGTACATAGTCATTTATTTTTGTACTGGTCAACGGGTAAGCACCTCTTTGTGTGTAATGAATATATAAATAAGAAGAAAAATAAGAAAGAACTAAAGAAATTTATATTCTAAATAAGATTATTATAATAAAAATGAAACTTTGCCCATACAGATTTATTTTATAAAACAAGAATGATCTATTTTTTTACATATTTATAAAAACCTGTCCGGCTTCATATATTATATACTCGTACTTGTATAATAATAATGGATTAACTACGCTTAGACTGTACCTACTCTGCAAACTCAAACAAATCTTTATGGTGATGGTGATAGACATTGACGGCTCTCTTTCAAACCCATACCGTATTAATGTCTATACTGATCTTAATAATCACATGGTGTCATGATCTTGACGACGTAAAAAAATACATAATTTTTTTCTTTAATCCACTTTTATTTTTCTGTCGCTTGTAGTAGTATAGTGCCTTAGGGTCAAATAAGGCGAAAATCGTTACACGAGTGACAAAAGTGCCAAATTTGGTACACAGGTTTGTATGACCCTAAAGTTTAAGAACATAAGCGGCTCCAAAAATATGGACCTCATTTTGGCCATTTTGGGGCTAAAAACCCTAATTTTTGGTCAAAAATACATCTTTTTTGATATTAATGTATTTGACAAGGACTTTTTTCTGCAAACTTACACAGGAACCAGTTTTTCTATGGCCAAATTGTATCAGGAAAAAGAATCTGTCAAAAATATTTCACCAGATGAAGTCTTAGGTCGGGTTTTGGCGAAAATTCAAAATGGCCGCCAAAATAGGTGTTTTTCAAGATTTTGCCACTGTATAGTTTTAGGCCAAATGCACCAAGTAATATGTCTTTATATATGTTTTTGAGGCCGCTGATTCCAAATCTGCCATTAATATAATGGCCTTATGAATATCTCGATGGCTAAAATTCAAAATGGCTGTCAAAATAGGTGTTTTTTCGAGATTATGCCACTTTCTGTATAGTTTTAGGCCAAATGCACCAAGTAATATGTCTTTATATATGTTTTTGAGGCCGCTGATTCCAAATCTGCCATTAATATAATGGCCTTATGAATATCTCGATGGCTAAAATTCAAAATGGCTGTCAAAATAGGTGTTTTTTCGAGATTATGCCACTTTCTGTATAGTTTTAGGACAAATGCACCAAGTAATATGTCTTTATATATGTTTTTGAGGCCGCTGATTCCAAGGGTTTTCATGTCGCAGACTATGAATCTCTACTCGATAAAAATTAAATTTGATTAATCATTGTGGCAATATCTGATAATATATTTATAATGGTACAAGAGCCACCATTATGACAAATGTACTGCACCAAGGTTTTTTTAGTACGCACAACTGTATGTCAATTGTGTAATTTCAGGTTAACCATAGCAGCTCAAAAACAAACACGAAGCCACAATATCGCTAAAGTCTTGCTGGGTCAGCAGGTAGATCAGCCCTACAATGAGGAATGCAAGTTCAAGTCTATCGCTAATTTAAGAAATGGATGCTAGAGTGATATTTCAGTGTCAAAGAGATAGTAGCCATGCAATATTCGCAGATAATGTCAACCAAATTGTGACAAGTGAACTAACAGAGGACTGATTCAAGAAGAAAGTGTTGCTAAGAGCCTGCAGATGCAGGATCCCTTGAATCCAATAAACAAGTTGGTATACCCTGACTTCAATATTTTGTCAGAGTTGAGCACTTTGAATGCCTATACACTAGCAATTAGACTACAAGAAGCATGCCATTAAGTACTCCGAGCTCTGTTAAGCTTCAAATGGTAAATCAAATCCAGATAGATGGTCATGCCTACCAGACTATGAAGTCAGTCTGGATGATCTAGCAGGCATCATATTTCACACAGTAAACATTGTCTTTGGTCAGGAGTTGGGAACAAGCAAATGTTGATTTTCCAAGTGACACTTTATCGAAAATTCAAGGCTTACATCTGCAGTCTCTTAACAACACCTTTCTCTCTCTCTCTCTGTCTCTCTCTTTCCGATTCTCATATTTTTCTCTAGCCCTTTCAGCCGATTCGGTTTTGGATGCTCCTTGTTTATTCTTTCGGATCCATGAGTTGGAAACAGTAGCATTGAAAGTAGCTTTGTAAAACGTATTCCCCGATGCAATTTTCCATGTAGATTTCGTCCTCTATAGTCATTTTTGACATCAAATTCTGCTTCTGTTTCTTTTAGTAGGTGTCTGTTTTTGCATGTATGTCCTAAGTATTTTCGTTCATCCCAATTGAATTGCCTGACTTTATCAAACCAATCTTCAGATTTTTGATTAGAGATTTGAATTGGTCATAGTCAGCGAGGATTCTTTTGCCCAGAGATTATGTTGTCATCAGACACTCTTCTTGATCCAGTCCTCTGTCATTTCACTTGCCTCAATTTGGCTGGCACCATTTGCTTCTATTGTTCATTGTCTTCTTTAGCCCTTAGACACTGAAATATCATTCTACCGATCACAAAGGATCAATTTCTTAGATTAGCGAAAGACTTAACCATGCATTCCTCGCTGTAGAGCTGAACTACCCGGTGATCCAGCAACACTTTAGCGATATTATGGCTTCATATTTGCTTTTCCGCTGTTATATGGTGAGCTGTTATGAAGCTGAAATGACACAATTGACACCATATACAGTCGTGCCTACCAATAATATAAAAAACAAATGCCTTGGTGCGGTACATTGATTATTGCGGTGATTATTGCCACTATTAATCATATCGCTTAAAGGAGTATTTCTCTATTTATGTCATTTTTCATTAGATATCCACGAAAAAAAACCTTCCCAAAATTTCAGTTGATTCCGATTTTGCGTTCGCGAGTTATGCATGATTATGTGTATTACACTGCTCCATAGACAATGCGTTGTAATTTCGTTCTAAACGAATTAATCTGCAAGAAATATTTTGTACATAAACATTATGTAGCCAGAGGTTTCCAGTGATATAAATAAATATATATATTTTTGAGAAAAGTGGGGGATGAGGCTGTGGATCACGAAATGCCCTTTTAATAGAGTAGAGATTCATAGTCTGCGAAATGAAAACACCTAAAAAGACACATTACTCAATATATCAATATAAATGGCTCACTGTCCGCAGAAAGTCTTTTTTAAAAAGGTGATTTTGGCGGCCATTTTGAATTGTTACCATTATCTAACCTAATATTCATTTGGCCATTATAGAAATGGTAGATTTGGAATTAGCAGCCTCAAAAACAAATAGGAAGACATATTACTTGGTGATTTTGGCCTAAACCTATACAAAAAGTGGCAAAATCTTGAAAAAACACCTATTTTGGCGGCCATTTTGAATTTTAGCCATCTAGATATTCATATAGCCATTATATTAATGGCAGATATGGAATAAGCGGCCTCAAAAACATATAGAAAGACATATTACTTGGTGCTCTTGTACTAAAACTATACTAATAGTGGTAAAATCCCTAAAAAACACCTATTTTGGCGGCCATTTTGAATTTTCACCAAAACCCGACCGAAGACTTCATCTGGTGAAATTTTTTTGACAGATTCTTTTTCCTGATGAAATTTGGCCATAGAAAAACTGCTTCCTGAAAAAAATTTGGGTCAGTGCCCACCCCTAGACTATAGGTTAGATACATTAATATCAAAAAAGTTGGATTTTTGACCAAAAATTGGGATTTTTTAGCCCAAAAAGGGCCAAAATAAAGTCCATATTTTTGGAGCCGCTTCTTTTCATGAACTTTAGGGTCATACAAACATGTGTACCAAATTTGGCACTTTTGTCACTCGTGTAACGATTTCGACCCTAAGGCACTATACTATAGTAGTACCACCTGAGCCTTGTCTAGAAGGGTCGAAAGATCACAGTCGTAAGTATGAGGGCAACACGGGACAATTTAAAACTGTGATGTGCTATAATTGAATACCGAATTTAAAAAAGGCTAGTTTGCGTCTGACGTCAGGGCAAAGGCGCGACGTGATTGGTTGCTGGCCTGCGCAGTACAGCTTTTTTGGCCTGGTTGACAGGACGTCATACGCAAGCTGTTCAATTATTCAATTATAGTGGAATGCGCATAATAAAATAACACTGACTCAATCATTAGTTGACTATTTTTACCCCTCAAAATTGCAAATTTTTAAGGTTTTGAAAAGTCTTAAAATCTAGGAGCTCCCTGTCCGCTGCCCACTAGACCTCCTACAGGGACTCCTGCACCTGCCTCAGGCTCCGAGTTACTCTTCGTTTTGGACTTTTAAATAACCACCAATAGAAAAAGTCGTTACTTAATGTGTGATTACATGTGCTCAGATTTGACAGAGATTGTGATTTGCAAACTCGGTTAAACATTTAATAACGTCATGTTTAAAACAAACGAGTGGGGTGAGTTGTGTGGCCCGAAAAGGACGCTTTCACTGTTCGACCAAAACTGGTTTGAAATGGCCCATGTTTTTGACCATCTCTGTGTTTTGTTTGAGGTAATACATTTGTATTACTTATTTAATATTCCTAGGTGACGTCATGGTAACGGTTACAACTACATCTATTACTGTAGTTTTTGTAGTTGCAGTGGCGATCCTTTTGTGTGTAATTGCGGCACTGATATACTATATAAGGTATGAAACTTTTTGTATTATATAAGTCAAAAGTAATTTATTGCATCTGTTAAACGAACAAAAAATTAGTTTTGGTAGAGGCGTATCGACCGAGTTGCCCCTCCTGGCTGGTAATACACGGTTGTTTGATAGCATGTAAATCCATGTCATTTTAAAGAAAAAAGTGAACACTGATGGCGCTATTTATCTTAAATCGTATTTTCATCTTTACAGGGGATAGACACTGATATAATGTCATTAAAACATCAGAAAAAGAATAAGAAATAACAATGAAATTTTCACAAAAAACAACTTGTTATCATGAAATGTTAGGAATAACTTGTATTATTTGGCTAAATTAAATTTAAAATTTATGTAAGTAACGCCCTCAATTTGCACAAAATAATATACAATTAACAGAATTTAAAAAAATACCACAAAAAAGCAAAAGAAACGAAAATCTATAATAAAGAAAATGGAAATATTTTGTTGGTATTGGACAGAGTCTATAATTGAACATCATAATTATAAATATTTTGTTCGAAAATTTAATAAATGATCACATCAAACAACCGTGGACAAAATTGACCGGAACTGTAATTTACATTTTACAATTGTTCTAATTTTGACCCCTTTTGCGCTACACACTAAATTTTAAGATATGAGTTCCTGAGATAACGTATGGAGGTGGACCTTGGGCTATTCTAGTTGAAATCTATACACCCCTCGTTCTAGGTCTTATAATGCAGAGTAATTAAGCAATTTTGACCTATTTCTTTTTCATTTTTGAAATTATTTTGCATATTTAGGAAAAAGAGACGGAACGCAGATCCAGAGAACCAACAAGAAAAAGACCCGGAAAAAGACCATGTAATACCTCTTGAAAATATGGATTAATTGTAGACAATATCACGTGATAATATTCATGGGATGTTTATTATTCTGTCGTCTGGAATACAGCATACCATGCCCCACGAGAACTACCTGCCGAGTGGTCAAAGAGAGTTTTTATTATCAATTAGCCCAATCAGCAACATTGTTAGAATAATTTCACCACGCAAAAAAAATTGGGGTGAATTATTTGCAAAGCTCCATTGGTGATTGATTGGTGATAAAAGTGAAAATATCATGTAATTGACCAATCAGAGGCAATGTTTGATCGGCAGGCAGTACCTAGGGGGTAAACAATCATTTTTCCGTAAATGGGCTATTCTAATTGAAATCCACACACCCCCTTTGGAAGACATGACCCTAAACTCCCATACAGGGGGTGTAGATTTCAAATAGAGTCACTCATTCAGGTGACACCATTTGAAATTCACACTTCCTGTGTGGAAGATTGAGGGCGTGTATGGATTTCAACTGGGGATAGCACAACAGTAGAGCATACTAAGTATAATATCCCATGATACCAAACATGGAATGCTTTTATGATCACATGATTACTTGCATACACTAGTGGAAGTTTTGGATGAGAAAACGGACATTTTGATGAGAAACGGCCAAAATGGCTAGAATTTAATTTTCTGATTCTTTTGGATGAGAAAATAATAGGCCTAATGTTTATTTGAGCTCAGCGGGGATTAGCAATCACTAGTGGAAGTTTTGGATGAGAAAACGGACATTTAGATGAGAAACGGCCAAAATGGCTAGAATTTAAATTTTCTCATCCTTTTGGATGAGAAACTTCCTGGTGTGTGTGTCAATCATTATTGTCTTATTAAAACTGGTGAGAATTGCTAATCCCCGCTGAGCTCAAATAAACATTAGGCCTATTATTTTCTCATCCAAAAGAATCAGAAAATTAAATTCTAGCCATTTTGGCCGTTTCTCATCAAAATGTCCGTTTTCTCATCCAAAACTTCCACTAGTGATATCTAGGTTGTGTACCTGTATGATCTGACATCTTTAAAGCAATAATGTGTGATTGCATAAAAAATAGATTCCTATTTTTAAATAAATGTTAGTTTTCACTGATAGCTACTGATCGCATTGCCCCCTTTTAATTTCGAGCCAAACAAATGAGGTAAAACGAAGAAAATTGGTATTTCATTCCAGCGCCTACAATGGGTGTTAGCTCGCCGATTATCATGATTATCGGGAGCTTCATGCAGGGAAAGTGGGCCAAAAACATGCTATTTTGCCTGTTTCCTTAAAATTGTAGCTACTAAATTTGAAGACTTGGCACAAGTATAGGCATTCAAAAGTGTCAGTATAAGGTTAGAGTTAGCTCATAATTTTATTATATTTTTGATAGTTGATAATGAAAGAAAATGTGTTTTCCTTATTATTAATTAAAATTAGCAAAATTAGTGCTGCTTTTTTCTGGAAGTAGTGAGTTGGGAGTAGTCACAAGGTTTTCATTTTTAGCAAGACGATACGAGTATTGATCATGTGAAATAAAACAAAAAGTGAAAACAAATCGCGAAAGTGTTCTTTTTGAACCATTTTCACCAATGGGGACTCTGGGTTATAGTAGTCAACTATCAGAATCTGCTTGTTTGCCATTACAAAGACATTTGTAATTAAAATATGTCGTTCCATTCACAAACATGGTTATGTAATAATTATCGTCCTATTTCTGTTTTATCTATGTTTTATAAAAAAATCTAACGTGTTTTTCATAAAAGATTATATAAATTTCGTCATAATTTGCGTCTTTATTTGCTTCATAATTTACTTCTTAATTGTCAATATGGTTTTCAGAATAAAGCTTTCCTCTAACATGGCACTCATTAATGCCTATAAGCTTGATCTTGACAAGGGTTTACATACAGTAGACATCTTCTTCTTCTTCTTCCTTATAAGTGCCTCCCTCATATGTATGAGTATTGTCGCACTGCGTACAGACAAGCTGTACTTATTTTTTACTCTGGAACCTAGAGTAGATGAGTGTATTTTGAAGTACAGTCAACATGACCGGGATGATCCCCTGCTCTTTTCGAATAGCCTGTGACGTTCTTTAACGTGCACACTACATTAATGTGAGAAAATATGCATGTACACGGGACCGACAGCTTAAAGTGCCCTCCGAAGCACTAAGCAAGTAGAGTGAAGTGTCTTGCTCAAAGACACAAAGAGCCGGACCTGGGATTCGAACCCTTGACCCTTGGGTTCACAGTCCTATGCCTTAACCGCTAGGCCACGCTCTCCTGCCACGCTCTCCTGTCCTGTCTTGGACCTCTCGAAGGCCTTCTACACGATTGATCATCATAATTCTTCTTGCTAAACTTCACAATTATGGTGTCAGAGGAAGTGCCTTCGAGTGGCTCAAGAGTTACCTTTCCAATAGAATGTATTATTTGTTTAAACTCATCATAGTAATAATATTAAACGTGGCGTGCTACAGGGTTCAGTATTACGCCCTTTACTTAATATCATATTCTTAAATAACATTGCCTTTTCCTCTGATGACATCATCACTGCCTACACAATAGTGTTACGTCGCACATATATGTCATGCCCGGTCCTGTTTTGCACTTATCCTGCCTTGTCCCTTATGTAGAGTTTGCATGTTTGTAATGGTAATTTTAGCTGTCATCATTTATGTTAACCTCTGGTTGACCGTCATTTCGAGCTGTGCTCTTGTCGGTTTCCCCTCCAATGTTTTCTCTTTCATTATTAGGCTTATATAATGTATATGGTGAAAATAAACTAAAACTAAAACTGAGTAGTGTGTTGTCACTTTCACAGCCAGTTATGTATATTGTTCTCAATTGAGCCACATGCAGTCGCACTAAAAGTGCGTGGCAACGCCTGAGCTACCGTAGAATTCTGTCTACAAGCATATGCCTTATGACGAAAAAAACGAAAGACCAATACCCTCCACAAAAACATTACAATATATTGGTCTTACAATAATACGTGTTTGTGCAGCCGCCTGTATCAGTAATATAGTTGTCCAAACTCCAAACATTTTTGTGGAGATTGTTTGCCTCTCGTCTCTTCCGTCAAAAAAATACCCTCGTTTCGGAGTATATTGCTTGAAGACGGAATTATACGGCGTTAAGCGCTACACAGACTCCGAGTATTAGACGTATTAAAATACTATTTTTGAAATTTAGAAAATTAGAGAACGTACGTTGACCCCTGACTTTGTACCTCATATCAACCGGATGACTGAGTCTTTTCAACCCAGAACAATCAATCAATTTGATTGATTTGAACTCAGCGGGTTAATGGCGGGTTTTACATGCTTGCGTTTAATAATTTTTGATCGCTGTAAGTGCAACTTTTAAATTCGGGTTTTTTTCTTTAAAAAATACTGCTGTGTTGTTTGTTCTGAATCATATATTTTTTGCGAGTTAAATTTTGTCACGAGGTATTATTGCAAAATATATGATTATTTACCCTGTAGAATGTTGACACAGAAGTGGGTAACGTTCGATGACCAACAAATTACTGATAAGCTCCATTTCACAGATTCGCCAGTATTTACTTTCTCTTTGGTATAATAATATTATGGATCGGGTGACTGGGTTTCGGTTTCCTATAATAGCGGTCACAATATTTCCTTGCGCAATTGAAAACTATCATGTGCCTACCATTTCCGTAATTGTACACGCGTATTTCCAAACCCGATGTGATCTCATCCAAGGAAGCTAATAACGGCAATTGTGAAATTGAGATACAGGCAAAAATAGGAAGCCAAAAATAATAAGACAGATAAGAAAATTTACATCGTAAAAGACCATAACTTTGCAATCAAGCATGCTAGAGATGTTAGAATTTCTGCAATAGCACACCTGGTTATTGTGCGAGTTGGTGAGGATAATAACTCAATTTTCAAAATTGCCTCCTTTTCCCTGGTTGGTCAGATTGAGCTTCTTGTGGTATTATTGGCAACAAATAGTAGGCTAAATAAAGGTACAATATAGGCCTTTATATAGTAGGCTAAAGGTCAGAGCTGGCTAAAGGTCTACGCTTTTACCAAGAGGATAATATTATAAGGATCTTGTATCTAGAGCTTGTATTAGGCATACAAGACCCGACGCCAATCATCGAAGACCTATTGCTGTGCTGTCTAGAAGCTTGAGCCTACTGTAGAATGAATACATCCACCGGCAGTATCAGCTCATCTATACTTGTTATAGTATGCATCCTCTTAAACCAGGCTCAAGGTAACATATGCTTGCATATCTAAACATATGGCAAATTCTGTTTGAGACCCCACTGCAGTCACAAGGCGTGTACTCAGCCGTGAAAAATGATATTGTTTCAAATGGGGTGTCACTGTAAAGGGGAGTATTCTAGCTATCCATTGATATGCAACACGATATGAATATGTCACAAATATTTTGAGATACAGATGCTTGAAAAAACTTTCCAAACTTTTGTTGAGGAGTTTATATTCTTAAACTCGTAAAGTTACGGATTAATAATGATTTTCATCAAAACCTCTCTTCTTTTATTCATGCAAATTTATTAACTACATTAATATGTTCACCACCTCATGTGCTAAGATTATAAAATATCTGAACCTATAAAGTGCTTTTAAACCACCTTAGCATATTAATTTTTCACTACATATTTCTTTTTTACTGTTACTCAGGAATCATAGTAACTCAGATGTGTGTCTCGTAACAAAAAAACATTTATTCTATTTAAGTAGAGTACTTGAATAGAATAAATTACCTTTGTTATTCGCCGTCAAAGTTATGTAATAATCGGATTAACTACCATAGCAATAGATGAATACGATTTTTGAATAGATCGCCCTGCACTACAAGCAGGTTTCACTCATCACGTGTGTATGTCTGCAGTCATAGTTGAATACAATATATACCGCTCTTTACAAAGATACTAATCTTACAGGTGCGAGTTATTAGCATTTCTTTGACATCTATATGGTTTAATGTATAGGTACCGCGTGAACTTTGTAGTGCAGGGCAATCTATTCAAAAATTGTATTAATCTCTCGCGCGATCATGCGTTTGCGTACTAGACGTGCGCGAAATAAGAATGCGGATCAAAATTATTACTTGATGCAGGGGCGGCAAATTTGTGCTTTTATGTTTTGTTGTTTGTTTGTTGTTGTTTTTTGGTTGTTTTTTTTCTACACTTTTTCAAACCATGGAAAAAATTGGGTCAACCTTTTCGGGCTGTTGTGATGAAGGGGCTGCGAAATTTACCTTTTCTGCAGCCCCGATAGGAGCGGCCACAGTTCGCCACTGATAATAGAGAGATTGCGATTTCCAAACATAGGTATCGGACGTACGTTGATCTATTCAAAACCACTCTCCTGTATCGAAGCGAGGTCACGTATTTAGCCAGTTTTGAAGATTTTTCACGTCCGAAATAAACGTAGTATACATCGTTGAAAATGCACAAAATTTGTCCATTTCACAATATCTGAAAGACAGTCAATGATAATGAACATCCGAAGGAAAGTCTAATTACTATTATGATCCATTTTGTTTGTAACAAATCATTATAATAAAGGTACAGTGATGTGTTGAAAATCGACTAAATTTATACGCGATGTCCATACGCAGAGATTGCCCATTGAAATGTATGTGATACTTTGCGTACAAAAAATGACATTGCGATTTCCCATTTTGGATTCTAACGTAATATAAAACGCAGATGCTACGTTGAAATTATATGCTGATTTTACCTCATGTCGAAATTCATGCAACGTGCCCAATTTTCAGGACGAAAAAGTCTCATTTTGAAAGTAAAGTCATGATATATGGATGTAGTGATCTTTAATCTACCAAACTATATGTTTTTGGGCAACTATTGGGGAGCACAAAAATACAGTTGAGTTTAAGCAGCATGTTAAGTCAAAATTTTAGTCAAAATCAAAAGCGGGCTGTTTGAATTAGGCAGAGACTACGCTTACTGTTAATTTTTCAATCACTATGCCTAGATTAGATTAGATCAGATTTATATAGACTAGCAATACTTAACACCGTATTAACGTACGTAGAACGTACGCGAAAACGTACGGTCCACGTGCTGCGCAATCTCTCTAGTATTTTTGCATTCAACTCAAAGACGTGTAACAATTATTGTGTATAAACCCCACTTTTGCAACAAACACACGCCCTTTACCATCAGGTATTGATGTTGTCATTTCCAACAGCTTCCCGGGTAACTACAGACCCCGAGGTATTCGTACAGCGTAACACGCGAGGTGAACTAAAATGTGACTTTAAATACACAAAATATTTGTCCTCTGTCACATGGAAGAAGGGTGAAACTTACGATGAAGCCATAGAGGTCATCAAATATTTCATGGGGTGGAAAACAGGATCAAAATTCAACAAGGGATACGATTTAGCAGACGACAACTCGACGCTGATCATCAAGAATGTCGGCGATGAAGATGCTGGTACCTGGTGGTGTACTGTGGTTGTTACGGATCCTTGGACGGATAGAAACTCCACTAACGTCACCGTTACAGGTAATTTGCATACTTGCTATAATCATTAATCATTATCAACATTAAAGCGCTAAACTCTCGTTCGTGGCGGTACCAGTTTGAACACATGCATTGTCATTGATATAGTTTTCTCTCGCCCAAGAGATTGAAATAATCTCGGGCGAAGAACTTTGCTGCCAAACCGAAACTGAGGATTTGCTACTTTTGTGTCAAGGGAGTATGGTTTTGCACTTCAAGTCCCTGAGGTTGTTTAAAGGTTTATGGACTGATAAAGTATGAAAAGATCCATATCTTGTGGTTTGGCATGTAGCGAGATGTTTTTTGTTTGTTTTTGTTTTTTTGTTTTTGTTTTTTTGTTTTGTTTTTTTTTGTCAGTTTTTTTCCCAAATGTTTTACAACCATATAGTGTTGAACCTTGCTCTTCGCATGACGATCACTCGTCACTCCGCGCAGCACCTTTTAACCCTTGTGTTTTGTGTAGAATTTACTAGGCCAACTGAGACAGTAACGCATATACCAAGTGAACCGGACGTTATTGATACTTCAGGAGCTGGACAGGATACTATTGATACTTCAGGACAAGACGGTAAATCAAAGTGTAAAGTATTTGTGTGTCATACCCATAAATACTTATGAGCATGCGTGCGTATCTATAACCGTGCGCGAGCATCCTCTATACCACAGAAGGGTGCACACCAGTTAATAGTGCCCATTGACTTTCTGTACAAACAGGGTTCGGGAAAACGTAATTTTCTTGACCCCAGAGCGACTCAGTTCTTCAAAGTGGAAGGTCAGGTAAAGACATCTAGCGTAGAGAACATAATTATACGGAGTCCAGCATTTTTTCGCAGAATATTGCCGACTAGATCCCCCTATAGCCCATACATGATATAGCTTACGCCACCTCAAAAACAGCTTGGTGTTTCTAAAATGTAACACATTTTGAGGAGTGCTTAGCCATATATAAAAAGAAGTCGGATCCGGCTCATTTTTCACGGACACTCTATTTCCTTGCAGGCCTAAATGAGGATTAAATATGAATTAAGGCCTAATAGTTGGGGTTTAAGCCTTTTCTAATGTATAATTACATTAAGTAACATGGCACTTTTCTTGGTTTGAAACACTGTGATTTTTCCTTCCGGGTATAGGAGATTCCTATTTTACTGGTGTGCACTCATAGGGGTTCATACCACTAAATCCGCCTATAATGCCAACTTTGCATAAATATTTTGCAAAATCGGTAAAATATATTTGCAATTTTTATGTTAAATCGTGTGTTACTAGAACCTGTGCATGTGATCTCTATAATTCTGTAAAGAAAACGCATAAATTTGAGTGATGCATGAACACACAAGCTCAAAACGCGGTTAGCAGTCGCATGTAAACATTGGAAAATCTGGCCTTTTTTTTACAACGCCAATTTTCTCAAAAAGTAGATCTAAAATGTGGGGTCATTTTCAGATATTTTATGCAGATTTATGTTCCAATTAAGATGATATCAGATATATATTTCAAAGTTCAAGGTAACTCGACTTATGGCCCAAAACGTGACCCCTATTTTGCAAGTAAAGCCTGTGAGAGTAGGGTAGCCTTTAGAGACATCACTTCCGGTTCGTGTCAAATATAACGAGGTCAAAGGTCACTTCCGGTTCATACTTTCGGTGTGCATATTAATAAGTTTGGCGTGGCGAATTAGCATATTTCAATATTAATGAGATGGGCGTGGCTAATTAGCATAAGTGAAGTTTGTTCGATTTTTGACCTATACGCGACTTCTGACCTTTCATATTAACTTGAAAAGTTTCATATTAACTTTGAGTGGCGAACGGCGAGTAATATATACTTTTTGCGATTAAAAGTGAGTCCCAACGGAGCAACGCGAGGAACGACGCTCTAATCGCTCGTATCCAATCACTCCACACCTGGCACACCACCACCACCAAATGCTTCAAAATGCGTAAATTGAGTAATGAAACGCCTCAAACCGGATCGATTTTGCGGTGAAAAGAATCATGGAGTAAGTAATGAGTATTTAATCCGCAGTGAAATGAACCAATGAGCGGGGGAATGAGTCAATGAAAAGCTATTTTGTGGTCTGTAGCCACAAACACTTGCACTAGTGTGTGTGTACCCATAGACACTTACGAGATCGCGTGCGTACTCATAAACACGTGCGTACCCATAATATTTGCTACCTTTCGCCATGTTGGATCATGTTACATTTGTAGGGATAAATTAAACTGGTTAGACGAAGTAATTAATCTTCGTAATTAAGCTAAGAAACTTTGCTCGACTATTATAGTTTAATAATATTTCTCTTGTTGACATTTTGTTCTCATGTAGTCGCGGCAATAGAGAGCCCATTGACTGAGGTACAAGGTAAGTATATGCTTGTCTGCATCAGCGTGAGGAGTGGATGAGGAGAGGTAAAACAATAAGGTGATTTAAAGTGAGCTACGCCCGGTGTATCCGCGGGTGTTCATGTTTGTCGTCGAAATATGAAAACACCTCCTTTTGCATCTGATTTCGCAAGGAAAGACATCCTCTTTTTTAGCGAATTCGGGATTTTGGTTCCCTTCAGCAATTCATCTATTTGGTTAAACCGAAACCCTTTTTGACAGAAACGTCTACGTCAAACGGAGTAAGGTTTGCGCATTTCTACTTGATACTTCATATCAATAGATAAAGAACACCTTCGCGAAGGTGTTTTGAGAAATACCGCTTTTTGTATGTTTCGCGAATCGCGTTTCTTCAGTAGAAATCACCCACTTTTCGCGAAATCAAATTTCCGACGAGCATGAGTACCCACAGATACACGGAACATGGGAGCCGAGTGCTATATGCGAGACCTCTCCCTCCACACAATTCTTTACTAGTTTACCTCTACACCCCCTTCAGGTGTCTGGCTTGCTTATATTTCTGTTTACAACAAGATTAGTCCAGTCTATACCGGGGTTTTAACGTGAATCCCCTAGGTCTCTACCAAACCAAACCTTTTTAGCTTTCTTTTATGGTCATATAAAACATTAATGATGTTACCAAAAATAATTCCCGCCACTCTAGCCATATTCAAGATCAAAGGTCAACACAGAGGTAGAATTTCAAAGTTGCTTAAATTTGGTTAGAATAATTATTATCAAGTATAGTTTGACCTACCTGCGATATACCATTCTTTAGTTGTAAGCAAAAAAGTCATATTTGAGGGTAATTTTTTGTTTTTTGTTTAATTATTCTTATTCTTATCATTATTATAATGTTTTGGGCCACACAGGAGTCAAAATTAAAAACGCTCCGATTACAACGAAAATGGTCTCAAATTGCTCGTCATGTAAAAACAAGTCAAACAAGAAACAATAATTACAATCTAAGATGTTAGACAATTTAATTAATTATGCTCTCAGTTATGAATCCTAAAACGAATTTTTGATGAGTTGGTCATGCTCACACATGAATATTCATGCCCTTGCATGCTTTTTTTTTGTCATGGGTTTAGTCAGAGCCTTGACATGTTCAGGGCATGTTCAGAGGTAACTCATTGGCATGAATGGCGGTCATTGTCAAATTCTCTCTACTTCCATGCCCATAAAATCCATGGCATGAATCATTGTCAATGTCAAATTTTCTCTACTTCCATGCCCATTTATTCTTGGATCCTTGGTAGAGGATTTTCATGCCATATACAAAACAAAAGAATCAGAACGACATGGCATAAACATGCCATGTTCATGGCATGATTTGCTTAGCAACCAGTAGCGTATTTTGGGAATACCGATGAATTGTTTTGCCTGGGTAATTATGTTGTTGTTGTTGTTGTTGTTGTTGTTGTTGTTGTTGTTGATGACGATGATGATGATGATGATGATGATGATGATGATGATGATGATGATGATGATGATGATGATGATGATGATATAAATTTGCCTTTTTAGTTGTTTCAGGTGCCAAATATCTTGGGTGTTATGTAGACAGGTCCGGTGATTACGATCAGCGAGTCCTTCCTGATTATCGGGTACAAACTAATACGATGACAATTGAGTGGTGCCTACAGTTCTGTTACCGTCAAATTCCGCCCATGAAATATGCCGGTCTACAGTTATCTCACGAATGTTATTGTGGCTCAGCAAGCAGAGATCCTGGCACAACCAAACCGGTAACAGAATGCAATAAACCATGTGCAGGAAACCCAAATGAGATATGTGGAGGGATTCACAGAAATAGTGTTTATCAAGGTGAGTAGACAAGAATGTTATAATAGGCCTAAGGCACCTTTAGGCCGTTTTAATTATAAAATTCTCAGGCCCATGTCTGAAGAAAAATGGGACCAAAGGTATCTTGGAATCGTCATAGCATGTACTTTCTCCCTATTTAATACACACCTATGACGTCGCGCTATTGTTTTACCGCTCCATTATTTTCCACGAATGGAGCGATGATCACAATAACACGCCATTCGTAAATGCCTTTCTCTTTTCTCTAAAAGCAAATACTTTTCAGGGAAAAGTACTGGCATTTACGAATGTAGTGTTAATAACAATTGCACTTTCGAAAAGCAAGTATTTGCGAAAAGTGCAGTATTGTTATCATCACTTCATTCATGCAAAACAATGATACGAAAAACAACAAGACAATGATTTTCATTAATACAATCAATTAAGGAAGCGGATAGCAATATTTGCATAGTATTGTTATGGGACCTGAAAGCACACCAGACATCGAATTGCATGCTGTATAATAAGGAATGTCCTTCTAATTCTGATATCAAATAATTTTGATTTTGTGAAATTCGCGATACTGGTAATACACATTTTATAGCAACTTTATAACTTTATAAATCTAATGACATGTAAATAAACTGTATGTAGCTGGGATGAAAAGCCGACCATCAATTGAAAATTTTGAACTTTCATATTGAACATAAACATTTTTCCAAAAAGACCTACATTTTGTTTAGTGTTTTGAGCTATTATCTTCAATAATGAAGGTCAACATTTTCATATGATGGACGCATGCTGTTCACCCAAACTTCATACTCTTTAAGTGCATATCGTTAGATTTATACAATTACTTTGAGGACTTTTAAATTTCAAAACTCTAAATTTTTAATAATTTGCCATAAAATGTGTATTATATCGCGAATTAAAAAATCAAAATTAAGGACATTCCTCATATTCAAATTGCAATTCGATGTGTCTGATGTGCTCTCAGGTCCCACAAAAAATACGTGAAAACGTCGCTATCCGAGCCCTTAAACATAAATTTACAATGCAATCTGTGAAAAGCAAGGCAAGATCATAACGGGCAGGTTAAATCGTTGGCTAAGTTGTACTTATTATGCAAGATATGTTTTTACCCTCACTTTGGAAAATACTTATTTTAGGCTTCATTTATTAGACCCGTATACTTTTAATTATTTGGACCTTTCTTTCCACGCCCAATTTAGGTAAAAAGGGAAGTTAAACATGTTACTGCTTTTATAACATTTTTTCTCCTTTATATTTTTATACTACGTTTTCAGTGGCTTAGGCCCTACTCCTATTCCAGAAAATACAGAACTATTTTTTTTTGAATAAAAAAATATTGTCATGTTTTGCCAAATGAAACATAGCTAAATCCTAATCCTTTAGCTAGTCCTAACTGGCAATAAAAGTCAAATTTCAATATTTCGTCAATTTGAGGTAAAACATGCAATTTTGCATGTTTTCTTACAATTGTAGTGACAGAATTGTAAGACTTGACACAAGTCTAAGCATTCAAAATCTTGAGTATAGGCTAAGAGTTAGCTCATAATTTTAATATCACATGTCATTTTTGCTAATTGGATATTAAAAAGATTGGAAAATGTGTTTTCCAAATATTAGAATGCATGAACTTGAAATTAGTCTTTGTTCAAGTCTTTGGGCCTGACTGTCACAGAATACGAAAAAGGTCGAAAAACACCCTAAAAACGCAAATTGACCAAAAATTAAAATTTGACTTTCATTGCCAGTTAGGACTATAACCTAGGATATTAAGCTATGTTTAATTTGGCAAAACTGGATAATATATTTTTAATCCAAAAAAAAATAGTTCTGTATTTTCTGGAATGGGGAGTAGGTCCTACGTATAATTTGTTATTTGGGCAACATATTGCTACATTCTGTATCAATGCATTTAGGCCTATGAATCTGTGTATTTTTTAATTGTTTGCTTTGGGCATGTTTAATAATGATAAAAGCCACAGTAGGTCTATTTTCTGTATAATATTTATTTGGCTTTCGTACAAGCTGTATTTTGTTTCATCTGACGGTATTTTGGCATGCTTGAATATCGATCAGCATGATCAGTAGGTCTATCCGATAATTAATTTTATAATGTTACGGATACTCCATGGGTCTGGAAGTTGAGGTCGGAGCTTTTATTTCGCGTCGAAGGGGGCGAAGTTTTCTTCTTCTTTTTTTTTTTTTTTGGGGGGGTTGTTGTTGGTGGTGTGTTTTTTGCCCTCGAAGTACAGGGACATGAAGGTAAAATGGTTTGTAATACATGTAGTAACTACAAATTTCGAACGTTTGAGGACTTTTTAACTCTAAACACTAACAATGTTTAAAATTTAAACATGGCGTTTAAGAAATCGTTTATATCGTTAGTGTTTATAACACTTTGATGTGTGTAAGTGTAAACTTTAGAGTGCGATTATTTGAAAATGGAATGAAAGTGTTAGGTTTTATTTTGGATTTGTAAGGGGGACTGGAAGTTGAAGTCGGGGCTTTTATTTCGCGGCGAGGGCGGCGAAGGTTTTTTTTTTTTTTTTTTGCCGCCGAAGTTCAGGGACATGTAGGCCTAGGTAAAATGGGTTATAATAGGGCCAACCAAATAAAACAAAGTTTACACATTTACAATTCTCGTACCTTTCTCCGGCCAAAAGAAGAATCATGCCTGATTTATGTCCTTAAATGCTGAGAATCAACGATTATATCCTCGGGATGGTTCCATCACAAAATTATCCAAATTCAACGAAGCTAAAAAAATAGTGTTCACAACTGCATGGTTGCTCAGGTATAGCGGTAGGTCTAGCTTTCTTGAGGTACACTACTGTAATGACCATTTTGCCAATTTTCCTTATTATGCAAAATAGAGACCTAAACGCAGCTACTTCAATAGTTAACACATTAGAAGTGGGCATAAAGACCTATTGATGGTCTAATCACTTGAATGATTTTACGAATCTACGTTTATGTGTAACAAACATTTTAAATCTTTATAATTCAAGAAGGTGGTTACGGATGATTTGAACTAAACACCTGGATCGTGATGGGTAATTCTATAGAAATTTTACATAAAGCTAAGTCAATGTATTTTTCAATCGCACCTGCACAATCATTGTTATTATTTCGGTATCAATCAGCTATTGATCAATTTGTAAATGAGCAACCTATTTCTACAACACTCCATTCGTGGAAAATAATGGAGCGATAAAACAATAGCGCGACGTCATAGATGTGTATTAAGTCGGTTAATGGCCGCGGATTAGAACGTGAGTGAATAAGAATGGCCTTGGCGCTTCGCGCGGCGGCCATTCTTATTCACTCACGTTCTAATCCGCGGCCATTATCCTATACATAATGCCACCGATCCAATACGTTGGGGTTTTGAGTACAAGGTCATCGAACATCAGGCTATTTCACCCACTGCTGTGTGAAGCCCTCTTAAAACATTTTCTGACTGTTTTATGTCTTTTACTGTTCTTGACCAAGTTGTTGTTTCCATGTAGGTGGTGAATGATGATGTCATCCCTCCATCTTTCACCTAATTTAATTTGCTATTATGATTGTTCCTGCTGTCAGTCGCAAAGTTTGTCATAAACTCGGTTGGTCTTGTGTGCATTATCCTGTAAACATGGTAAAGTAATCAATTAACTCCCCCGGTTAACTCCGTTTTCTACCTTCAGCTCTTTAGATACATCAATGTCTATATATGTATTCCTGCGTCTGTGTATGTCTTAAGCAAATGTATCCTTCATGTACTTATATCTTTCTTAGTGCATCAAACATTTCCTTTTGCTCTATGGAGTCAAATGATCTATGAATCTAAGTTTACCCTGTGTCATGACGCAGTCATAAATACAGTAGAACTTAAACCCCATTAAAAGCTATTAAACCAAGATAGCACTCATTGAAAACAGCTCAACTGATTAAATCAGATCTTCTCTGGTTAAATCCACACTACACGTGTTTCTGTTTAACTTGTGCAATGAGCAATGAGCTGGTATTATAGTTTCAGTTGGGTGAACGATTATAAAGCGAACGCATATAACAATACTGTGTGGGCTTTTGTTTACGAAATGAGACAATAGTCTGCTTATTGTTAACCAGCGTTCTTGAAAATGAGAAGCATAATGGTTTGCAGACTAAACACGGTTAGGAAATAATTTCCTCATATTTTTTGGTGTTATCTGTCGTTTACATATCCTTCCTAAAACACAAAAGTGCGAATATTTCCAAACACCTAAATTAGCTAAAAATTTAGGACATGTTACAAAGCTATATTTTCTAGAATTTCAGAGAATACTTTAAATATTGGCCGGTTATTTTTCACACAGTGACGTTAACTAAGCAATTGCCTATACTTCTAACATACACTACTTGTAGAGGTCACGCGTCAATTGTGAGAGCTCTGTGTATTGTGTATAGGAAAACGGACAGTAACTGCAGTATGTAGAATTCGGACCTTTTACTCGAAGCCCCCAGCGTTAAAGACTGGAGGCATTATAGGGAGATTATAAACGTACATGTTATGCCGACTCCAGCGGTACCAAAGAAACATCTTGTCTTAACTCTTTCAGACACCAAATTAATTTAAGGCTGCCTACTTGGAAAGACTACATTTCTTTGCGAACATATTATGAGTAACGGTTGGGTTTAGACTTAGTTTGGTAGATAAAATTAACGGGCAATACAGTTTTATCGAGATCAAACCAGGGTTTCTGTAAATTCAAATGAAATTCAGAAATCAAACTGTGTTATTTCAAACAGATATCAGAGACAATGACAGAAAATAACAGTATGTTTATTTACGGAAAGTATGAAGTCTTTATTTTTAACATATAAGAAAGTCCGCCCTATACCAAAATCCGATCTTGTTAAAGCGATTTGATTTGATTGACAATTTGGTATCAAATTGGAGCTAACAAGATCAGGTTTTGGTGTAGGACATGTTCATAACTACGGACTTTCGTTATTTGAGGGGTTTATTGCAGGTAAGTGTAGTATAAGTTTCGCCATTTCACGTTTACCGGGTAAATATTCATCGACACATTCTTTTGATTCGGATTAGTGCATATTATGTATGTTTGGGACTTTTGGTAATACATTGCTTTTATTTATTTAGTATCCGCAGGTGTTACTGCAACTATTCATGTAAATGTTGTAGTTGCAATGGCGGTCATTTCGTCAATTGCCGCAGTGGTATACTAAAAAGGTACGAAAATCGTTGTAATTATATTTCATCTGGTCAAAGATTAACAGTAATGCGTGTAGCTATATATATCACCGTATTTATATTTTGAATAACATTTGCTAGGTATATCTGTTATTTTCTTTTTGCATTAAGTAACTCTTTCTATAAATAAACAAAAAATGCACCAACATAATATTGTCACCTCATAATGCAAAACGTATTAAAGCCGCTTATACTTACTTATTTTATTTTGTTTTATTTTAAAATAATTATTTTGTACATCTAGGAAAAAGAGGATTGGATCAGGACCACGACACTCCGGCACTTGTTGGAAGACTTCTAGTACAGCAGACAGTACATGTACAATGTGATTTTCTCATTTATAATTAGGATTACGTCATTGCCAGAGCTTGTTTATTTGTTCATTAGAATGATTGACAGCGGTGGGCGGACTTATACTCTTTGTTTTGTGAGCGGTACAAAAATGTGATTCTCTGATTAATTATAGGTCAATGTAGGTCAATTCGGACCGTCTCTTCCCCAGACCTCTATGTAGAACTCTATAGGCAGTTAGTAGAGAACGTCTTATCTCATTATTATAGGATCTCTGATTGGATGCTGCAGCTGTCGTCAGTTCGATACCACTTCCATCTAATCTGCACGATTCAAAGAATCCAATGGAGCAACAATCCCCTGATTTAGTTCTCAAAAATATATAACGTCTTCACAAAAAGTAATGAAGCCGTTCCAAATACGCATAAAGCTTCAGAATTATTCATCGTACAGTATGGAAAGAACGATGGTTTATTTACGCGCATTTTGATATCCCATTCGTCCAATTTCATTCATTATTATGTTTTCAGGGTTATTAGGAGTTAAGAAAGCCTAGTAATGATAATATTGGATGGCTTATTTCGCATGATACCATAACATATCGGATTCGTCATACAAATATCGAACTCGCCGTTGGCTCGTCCTATATTTTTATGACTCATCCGATATGTTATGGTATCATGCTCAGCCATCCAATATTATATCAATATTAATAACGCAATGGTGTTTTTTTTAAGAGATCTGGAATGAGCGTTTTGAGCGTTTCGACAGTATTTTTTGTGGGGCATGAGAGCACATCAGACATATCAAATTGCATTCTGAATACGAAGAATTTCTTTCTGATATCAAATAATTTTCATTTTTGAAATTCACGATATAATACAAATTTTATGACAAATTATTAAAATTTGATATTTTTCACATTTTTGATATATAACAGTCCTCGAAGTAAATTTTATAAATCTAATGATATATTCTTAAAGTGTATGTAGCTGGGAAGAAAAGCCGACGACCAATTGAAAATGTTGACCTTTCATATTGAAGATATGGATTTTTTTCCCAAAAAACCTATTTTTTGTGTGTTTTGGGGAAAAAATCCACATCTTCAATACGAAAGGTCGAAATTTTCAATTGATCGTCAGCTTTTCATCCCACCTACATACACTTTAAGTATAAATCTTCAGATTTATAAAGTTTACTTCGAGTACTGTTAAATATCACAAATATCAATTTTTAATCATTTGCCATAAAATGTGTATTACATTGCGAATTTCAAAAAATCAAAATTATTTGATATCAGAATGACATTCTTCGTATTCAGAATGCAATTCGATATGTCTGATGTGCTCTAAATATGTCCCACATTAATACTGTCCAAACGTTCATACCTTAAATAATAAAAAAAAAAAATATCCGAATTTAAAAGCTTACAGCGATCAATGATTATGAAAAGATTGTGACATGTAAACTCCGCGATTATCTTCGCGCTGAATTCAAGTCAATACAAATAAATGAACCTTACAAATTCGGGTATTTTTATTTTAAAACACTGCTGTGTTGCTAATATAGAACGACATTGGATAAAAAGGTATCAAAATGCGCGCAAACTAAATATCGTTTTTTTTTCTATGTTAAAATATTTTGAATATGATTTATATTTCTGAAGCCATGATCGTATTTTACAACGGCTGCGTTACCTTTTGTGAAGACTTATTATTGAAATACTCTTTTGACAGTATCACTATCACGTAATAATAAAAACATATGAAATTTTAAAACATTGTTGACACAGAAAAATATTTGCTTGAAATTTGTGATTATGGTTATCGTAAGTCTCTTTCTAGACTTAGATGTTCAAATCACATGTTGAAGGTCGAAATGGGTAGAAGGGAAGATATTGATTATTACGATCGTATTTGTTCACTTTATAACACCGCAAGCATTGAAAATGAGTATCATTTTATTATGCATGTCCGTTTTTTGTAGATATAAGATCTGAAATGTTACCATCATGGTCTATAAATGCACCAAATGAAGCCAAATTTATTTCACTAAAGAGCACCGAAAATGCTCATGATTTACAATGTTTATCTAAATATGTTTTTTATGCAATAAAAATTGGAGATTCGATTTAATTAAATGATGTTATTGATGTTTTGTTTGAATTATGTACTAAATATATTGTATTGTGGGCCTGTGGCCTTGAATTACATGATAATAAATGAACTGAACTGAACTGAACTGACAACGAGCATAGGTCTACATTAAAGTCGCCATGTCCGAATTCAGCAAATATTATGCCCTCCGTTTACATAAATACGGGTCATTTCGTATTCAATATTAAATTAAATTTAACTGAAAATTAATAGTTAAGTCTTAATCAATGCCCTTCTTGTGAAACATAGCAATAAAATTACAAACTATGCCAAGTTCCGCTGATTTGCGTCCAAATGTGTTTGTTTTCTCATAATAAATATGTTGTCGGGTTTACACGTATAATCGGAGCCAGAGATGAAACATATTATTAGTTTACGTCTGACGTCACCTATAGGCCCCACGACAGGGTATTAATTCCGATTTCGGAGTCCGATATTGGAGTTAGCGATATTATTTGGAACAATCCGCAGTTAGTTGAAATTAGTCGGAACAATTTGGAGTTATCAAAATTAATCGGAACAATCCGGAGTTATCGAAATTAGTCGGAACAATCCGGAGATACTGGAATTAGTCGGAACAATCCGGAGTTACCAGAATTAGTCGGAACAATCCGGAGTTATCAGAATTTGTCGGAACAATCCGTAGTTATCGGAATTAGTCGGAATAATCCGGAATTAGCCGGAATAATCCGGAGTTATCGGAACAATCCGGACTTAATGGAGTTAGTCGGAACAATGCGGAGTTATAGGAATTAGTTGGAACAATCCGGAGTTATCAGAATTAGTCGGGACAAGATAGAGTTATCGGAATAGTTTGGAACAATTTGGATTGAATTGTAGAAATTAGCCAAAACAACATGTGCTTACTTGGAATTAGCCAGAACAAATCCAGATTTTCGATTTAGAACAATAAAAATTAGAAGGGACCTTTCTCTATCCCATTTTTATATATGGCATGAAAATTTCCAACATAAAATCTTTCCTTGAAAAGGCAATTCGATCTCATTATTATGTTATCTATTAGTCTCCACAGCAGCCAGTTTGGTTCCGCTCCCTCCACACAAACAGTCTGCCAATGATCACGAACTGGTCCTTTTTGATTCGCTAACGGTTTTCTGCCGACGTCATCCAGCTTGACGTCAAACAAACCTTTCAATTGGTCGATCGGCTAGACGGCTACTTTATTATTCATGAGCAAGTTTGACCCGCCACCTCGCCCGTTGCATGTACGTTGACTGAGGTCAATCAAGTTCCCGTATGTACAGCTCTGCGGCTACATACGTGTAGCCAATCAGAAACGGCGTTATAAGTGGCCATTGGCAGACTGTTTGTGTGGAGGGAGCGTAACCAAACTGGCTGCGGAGGAGACTAGTTATCTATAGGCCTATAATAGTAACAATTTACAAGCTAGTTGCTACATGTAGTGGCCATGATTCCAGGTCTGTGCTGTGGCATATATGGCTGACCTAATGATGAAACTCCCAATGGGGGTAGGCGTGTGCCTCTCACAGAACAGTAGTACTAGTAGAGACTTCAGCTTCATGATCTACATTTAACCACACAGAGCATTGACCCTTCTATTACTGTTATTTGTGACTGACTCCCAGGGCGAACCCACTCTAACACCCTCCAATGTGGCCCACCAAAATGTTTTCAATTTTCACAAACCAAGTTAAAAATCTTCCTAAGCCAATGAAAACTGAATATAGAATTGCAGCTAATTACATGTAAAAAATATTTTTGAATATTATCAATTTTTTTATTTTTTATTATAATTTAAGGGCTGGTATGAACGTTTGGACAGTATTTATTTTGGGACATCAGAGCACATCAGACATATCAATTGCATTCTGAATACGAAGAATGTCATTCTGATATCAAATAATTTTCATTTTTGAAATTGCAATTTAATACACATTTTATGGCAAATCATTAAAATTGATATTTTTGATATTTAACAGTACTTGAAGTAAACTTTATAAATCTGATGATTTATACTTAAAGTGTATGTAGGTGGGATGAAAAAGCCGACGATCAATTGAAAATTTTGACCTTTCGTATTGAAGATATGGATTTTTTTCCCAAAACACCAAAAAAAAGGTCTTTTTGGGAAAAAAAATCCATATCTTCAATACGAAAGGTCAAAATTTTCAATTGATCGTCGGGTTTTCATCCCACCTACATACACTTTAAGTACTGTTAAATATCAAAAATATCAAATTTTTATAATTTGTCATAAAATTTGTATTATATTATGATTTTCAAAAAATGAAAATTATTTGATATCAGAAAGACATGCTTCGATTCAGAATGCAATTCGATAGGTCTGAGGTGCTCTCATGTCCTACAAAAAATACTGTCCAAACGCAATAAACGCTCATTTTAGATCCCTTAATTTTCACTCGTAACGAAATTTTGCAATCTCTGAATGCACTCTCAGCTGTGCACTCGTCATGTGAGATGAGAAGTTTTTGCCACCCGAGTGCGCTTGTTCATGTAATGTACATGTACTGAATGTGTTTTTAATGTTTCATGTTTACATGTATAATTCACCATCAATGAGATGAGCTGAGCCTGCAATCTTACCCATCACTGAGTTTAATGATTTAAAGAGTTCATAAAGTTTGCATTTTAGGCAGAGAATTATTATAAGATCCTAAAAATAAGGATCTTTGTTATTAAATTGAACTTCTAATCATTAGGGCTAAAAATGTTTATTTCCTGGTAGCCTAAAACCAACTTTCACTAAAAAATGCAGCAAACTTTTCCACAATATTAAAATGTATTGTATGGAGAAGTTAATTTCCCTCAAATCCCAAAATTTCCTGGAATGAGCTACCTGAATTCCACATGTTCTGCATTAAGTGACAGATGAATCTGAATGGATGTGGGATATGAACAGCCCCAATTAATTAGGATAATGAGTTAGTGAAGTTGAACATTTCTTGATAAAATTTAATTGAAATAATTTTGAGGTAATTATTTCACATTTGACATATATTTAATTTTTACTGGACTTGGCTTTTTCAGAGTCAGAGTCCGAGCTGAGTCTGTGAGTTCGACAAAAAAAGTGAGTCCGAGTGCAGACTCGAATGATATAGCACTGGGTTCAGGAGCAGGGTTAATTAGCAGTGCACTACATGTGGAGTTGCTATGTTTGCCAAATTAATAGCTTCAGAGGAATATGATAAATGCCAGGAAATGAAATAAACTGCAACATGTCCAGCATACCCCTGGGGTGGGGTATGGTCACCCAAAGACCCTTCAGGGCTGTGCAATAATTATGAGCCGGGGGAAATTTCCAAACTGCTCGCCAAAATCGCTTGCCCCCCCCTCTCGGCCCGCCAAATCTTTGCCCCTCGCACATATGCCAAATTTTGGGGATCCCAATTTGCAAACTTTAAATTGTCTATATACATGTTGCGAGCACAGCGAGCAGGAAAATTTGCATATTTAAGCGTTTCCGTACAGTTTTCCTTTTTAAAGCGTTTTATTTAAAAGGCGCCCCAAGAATGTGTGCCAAAAATCGCTTGCCCCCCCTTCTCGGCTTACCAAATATTCCTTGCCCTCCCCCCCTTTCGGCTTACCAAATATTCTTGCCCCCAATTTTACCCTCCCCCCCAGGGCTCATAATTATTGCACAGCCCCTTATATATTAACATTTGAACAGCAACGGGTGTTCATGGTCATATATCACTGCTTTTGTTTATGGGTTACATGTTGCTAGTGTTCTGGTTGTAGGCTTGTGTAGGTTTTTTTTTTTTTTTTTTTGGGAGGGGTGTCCTCATTGTTTTGATCTTTGGTGTGGACTGTCCTAGAGGTGCTTTGCACCTGTTAGTCCTTGCCTTTCACTGGTGCAAAATTTTATCTATACTTCCTTTTTTTGTATGCATACTTTTGAATATTCATGTGCAATATATTTTGATGGGATATTATAATTATTGTATATACCAGTGATAAAAGTGTAATAAATAAAAAATAAAAACTTCTTTTGAAATAACAAAGCCATTTAGAACTAGAAAATCAATTTCGAGGCTTTTTCTGGACTCTATTTTAAAAGAGGTCATATTCTCACCCAACGCCCAACTAATTTAGATCCAAATGGTTTGTCGCTCACCCAATGACCCTATATTATATACATTTTGCTCTCACCGAATGCCAAAAATCATGCTCTCACCCAATTACTCCATGTGTTTTATATTTTGCTCTCATCGAATGCCCTTTACTGTGAAAGTGCCAGCCCTACACCTAGATATCCAATTCATTTTGAAGTCCCCCCTGGGAGCATACCCCAGCTCTACCATGTCTACTGCTCTTCAAATGCTGAGTTCTGAGAGAATCATTTGGGGTTCAGTTTGCGCTGGGGTGAGGCTAAGGTTTGGCATAATAGTACAGGATCTTCACTTCAGACTTCAGTGTAGCTGTGCCTCAAATAATAAAAGCCTAGGGTTCATGTGGTCTCATACTCAGATTTGCAACTGGCTAGGCCCCACTCTATGATCACAAACAACTTCTTGCTAGCATGCTTATTGCTTCCCCATTATCCATTTAAAATTCTTCTTCTTTCAATTCCCCTTTATAACTCATTGTTTACACAATATTCAATGATTGGATAGCTTATGGACTTTTAAAACACTATTATTAAGACTGTTAAAGCATTTTTAAATACTGCTAATATAATAACTAGTGCACCTTTAATGGCAGTTAAGTATACACACGCATTCCATCATCATGTTACCATGTTAACCTCTGGCCCCTAGCTCGCCCTATTTGATCTTTTGTAGTTAAAAGTGGAAGTTTGAACTGGTTGTGTACTTGCTAGTATTTAGCATGTTAGCCATACTACACAGTATGTTACACATTATTTACACATGCACTGTAAATAGTTTACAATAAATTATCTGATGAAGTAAATACAAAATCCTGGTACAAAATCTATATAAAGAACATGGTATTGTGGTTATAATTATTTGACTTTGAAATACCCTGCTTCTGGCTTTGCTTCTAACATATATGTTTAGAGCCCAAAAAACAAGTGTATACATAAAAGTATGAGTATAATAGTGATGAAATTCCTAAGTGTTGTTGCCCGGGCTGTTGTTGTTGTTCCTGATTTTCCTATCATTGTTTCAGTGCGTATTGGGCAATAATATTTCTTGTCTCACACTGTTGTCTGCTGACCGACATATTCAATTGAATAAGTATTAAAAGTCTTTCATCCTCAATTTCTTAAACCGGTAGTTTTTTACAAATGTTTTAATTACAGTATTTATAAGAATGCAGGAAGGGTCACTTATACAGGGTGTCCCAGAAAAAATTACCGAGTGAATAAAATTGAATGTAAGTCGAGAACTAGACCTCAGAATCAAAAAATGTAGCGCATAGCCTATTTTATTGTGCATCACATTCGGTTGAATGGTTACGAAGAAATTAAAAATTACATAATGTGCGCATCAATGCAGTTTATTCCAAGTTTGATCAACAGGCGCTATTTTCATACTCGCTCACCGCTTCCTAAGGTTTGTGTATCTCATTAAATTAAGTCCACATTATCTATTTTATAATCCGATGGTGTTATGGAGATGAATAACAGTTTGTCCGAGAATACTTTGATTTCTGCAATTGGAAGTTTTCCAACTTTAATTCTTTAGGTTGGGCAAATATGTTATATTTTACCTTTTGAGCCAAGAATGACAATGATTTAGTGCTTATAGCTTTACATGTGATTTTTGATACAATGCAACATTAATGTTGAAGTTTTAACATTTAAATTTGCATTACAAGTCTTTGGAAATATTCGGAAACATTAATGTGTGTGAGAATTTTGTTAAGCCAGATGGAATTCTTTATGCAACATTTATATCAACATTTACGAAAAAAGATATTTACAAGTACCTTACATGCAAGCTTTAATTTTCAATATCGTGCAGGTTTTCAAATTTGAACAAAACCTAATTAAATGTTTTGCAAGAAACAGATTATTTAAAAACAGCGAAAATTATTTCACGGTACAAAATATGAAGCCAATTGACAGTAAACCACTACGGCGCATTCATTGTGTAGCTTTGCTCCAAAGCCAACCTATTTTCCATCCAATTGAAAGAAAAAATGAAAAACCATGCCATATGCCCTCTGACACTAATAGTAGAGACTGGCGGCTCGGTGAGTGGACTTTCGCGGTGGGTTTTGTAGACCAATATCTTAGACAGACAGTGATCTACTTACTGTTGGTGACTTATGTAGCTTGCCTATCACCTCTTTTTTTGCGTTTGGTCTTTCTTCTTCCAAGTGTTCATTTGAAATAATCATTTGAAAGGTACAAAGATTGAATTACTACGGCACTAGCATCTGTTTGCAGCATGCCCTTAGTTTTAACTTCCTCATTTTTATATCAATAGGGAATCAAATTTGCATATTATGTTCAAGTAGTTTGATTTGGCCTTCTCTATTTCTTTCCTTTAATTTCCCCAAATCGTACTGGTTAGTAGGAGCCACTTGCTGACCCTTGTATCTCCATTTCTGTTACCATGGTTGGTTACTACCTTTTATGTTTACCTCTTAATGTTGATGGGTCCATCTCACTATCCTTTACAACTTGTTCAGTGCTTTACATGTATGTTCACTTTTTAAATTCCCTCATAATTTTCCAGGTCGTCACTTCCTCACTAGCACTTATGATTTTTGAGCATTGATACACTGAATTCCTTTACGACTTCTTTTTTTTTTCCATACAATCCTCATTGCCTTAAGGGGTGGGGTATGAACGTTTGGACAGTATTTATTTTGGGACATTAGAGCACATCAGACATATCGAATTGCATTCTGAATATGAAGAATGTCCTTCTGATATCAAATAATTTTCATTTTTTGAAATTCGCAATTTAATACACATTTTATGGCAAATCATTAAAATTGATATTTTTGATATTTAACAGTACTCGAAGTAAACTTTATAAATCTGATGATTTATACTTAAAGTGTATGTAGGTGGGATGAAAAGCCGACGATCAATTGAAAATTTTGACATTTCGTATTGAATATATGGATTTTTTTCCCAAAACACAAAAAAAAATTAGGTCTTTTTGGGAAAAAATCTATATCTTCAATATGAAAGGTCAAAATTTTCAATTGACCGTCGGCTTTTCCTCCCAGCTACATACACTTTAAGAATATATCATTAGATTTATATAATTTACTTCGAGGACTGTTATATATCAAAAATTTGAAAAATATCAAATTTTTATAATTTGTCATAAAATTTGTATTATATTGTGATTTTCAAAAATGAAAATTATTTGATATCAGAAAGACATGCTTCGTATTCTGAATGCAATTCGATAGGTCTGAGGCGCTCTCATGTCCCACAAAAAATACTGTCGAAACGCAATAAACGCTCATTCTAGATCCCTTAACTTAATAACTTTCCTCAGATATGTGCCCTATTACCACCTGTACCTGCCTTAAATTTTTCCTGTTAAATTACATTGAATACCTCCTCTGATGATAAATTGTAAATTTCCTCAAATATGCATTGTTACCCATATCCACAATCTAACACCAACACCTTCTTCTTTTAAAAAATATTGGGAAAAAAGAATATCTGTAGAGTATATTGCCAGTCATTGACTGGCAATTAATACAATTTAACTTACACAAAAACACTTGCACTGTGTTTTTCTAATATTGGGAGTTTTACTATTGATGATAAATCAAATGGCACAGACAATCTGAAGAAAATGATATTAGACTAGATTTGAATTAGTACATGTACTGTTTTTGTATTCATGAATTTCATATAGGTCTTACGTAGTAATGTGTAGGTCAAGAGTAAATAATTATGTTGTTGCTCTTCTGGGCCAAGTTTGCAAGTTGTTGTTGACCCCCCTTTTTCAACTGCCTCTCATCAAATGAGGCTCAAATGATCCCCGGAAAATGATCCCTTCAATCAATTCATTTCGCGCCCACTCCTCAATTTCTGGGATCAGTCCATATTTTTTTCCTCAATTTACATATTTAATTTTAGGTTATATAGGCCTAATTTTGATAAACAAGTTAAATTTTCACTATGAATCACTTGCAAGTATTTTTGTAGAACTCTAAAAGAGTCTAACCCTTCATAATCTTAAATATAAAAGGGCCTCATCATTTTTCCTGTTAGATACTGAAAACTGCTAGCACTGTCAATATCACATGGAAACTGCAGTATTTTTTTTCATTTAGCCAAAAAATAAATAAATGTTGGGACGTGAAACAAATTTTCATGTGGCCTCACCAAACACCCCCCCCAATTTCTGATAATCTAAAAGGTATTTTTCTTCAAATATTTCCTCCTAAAACTTTCCATGGCTTTTTGAAAAAAAAAAAAAAATCCAAACTTCATCAACTTTTATATTTTGACCTCATTGTCACCACTCCGACAGAAAGACCCTCATTTTGATAAAAATCTCACGCTATCTCACGCTAATGACTCCATCTTTTGGTGTCAAGTATCTCAATTAGGCCCCTAGTTTCAAACTGGTGTCTGTGCACATCCCCATATCTTCCAAACTGTTTTGATTAAAATAAACAACAAAAAATAAATTTAAAAAAAACAAACAAAAAAACCACGAAACCTGTCAAATCCTTCCATTTGTTCACCATGTATCATGTGTTATGTGTCAATATCATATGGAAACTGCAGTAGGGCCTATATTTTTTCATTTACCAAAAAATTTAATCAATTTATGTAGCCGCACCAAACAACCCCTCCCCAATTTCTGATACTCTAAAAAAGTATTTTTCTTCAAATATTTCCTCCTAAAACTTTCCATGGCTTTTTGAAAAAAAAATCCAAACTTCATCAACTTTTATATTTTGACCTCATTGTCCACACTCCGATAGAAAGACCCTCATTTTGATAAAATGTTTCCCATGACTCTCACATCCCCTCCTATTTGGGCCATCTCACGCTAATGACTCCATCTTTTGGTGTCAAGTATCTCATTGACGCCCCTAGTTTCAAACTGGTGTCTGTGCACATCCTCATATCTTCCAAACTGTTTTGTTTAAAATAAACAACAAAAACAAAAAATCAAAAAACAAGCAAAAAACAACAAAAACTACGAAACCTGTCAAATCCTTCCATTTGTTCACCATGTATCATAATGTGTTATTTTAACAGGCTTATTCATAAAAAGTTGTTCCTTAAATTTCCCTCTATGATTACATTCTTTCTAAACTCCTCCTACTCCTCATACAGCACTCCAACCACCACCCTATGCACCCCTGTGACCCTGTCAATGCATACATGTATGGGCTTATCATTATCCCCAAAGTACGAGGGCTGGTCAATAAGTTCCCGCAACTATGGTGTATCTCCGCTCATACATGACTTGGATGACTGTTACTTCATACGCTAAATACTGCTGAATACTTGATTACGTAATGACATTAGCATAAACACAATAGTGTATGGGCACTGCCTGATTTATGGTGAAAAATAGTCAAGACAATCTTGCGCCAAATTGAGGTATTGTTCCAATAATTCCAAATATCTCGAGAATAAAAGTATGGAATCTGGCGCGGTTTTGCAACTTTGTAGACCGATAACATAGGAATGATGCTGTACTCTTTTTAGATCTATACCATTTTATTAAAGAAAAGAGATCGTGTTGAATATCTCCAATTTTGAGTAGGCTTAATCACCTATTGTTCTTTACATAATAAGGGATAGAAATATTAATCGATGACAAAATTTAACAAATGGTACCTGGTTTGATTGGGTATCTACTGATTATTAAAAGGGAGATCCCAGTGGTGAAATCACAAACATTTCTTTCTTAATAAACCTTTGTTTTCAAAAGGTCTTGTTTTTGTAATCAAAGTAGCACACCATTGAGAGGCTCTGGATTGAATAAGAAATTTAAATTTCGAAAGGTATGTCTAATTCTAGCATAAGACTTGGTATAGCAATTCACTTACACAGCTACTGTTCCGCAAACCTTGTATTAGTCATATTTTTAGCGTTTTTTTTGATGAAATTTTACTTTTTCATACATTTTGGTACGTTCAATCATGCGTACCATCTACGCATGCGCACATTTCTATTTTTTTATTGCAACAAATTCTATTGTCTTGACTATGATCTCTCATACCATACCAACAATCATATTTGTTTTTGTTTTATTTTGGAGATAATTTGGATTCTTTCTTCTACCGTGTGGGCTCTTTTCTCCAGATTTTCACACCATTTTTGTTTGTTGTTAAGGCCTATTTTTGGTGAAATTCAAAGACAGTCCTTTTCCTGATCTGTTGACGGATACATCATTTCTTCTTTCAAAATTATCAATTGAATATACTCAGATTACCTCATACCAAAAATAAGGCTTGTAAATTGCTTTGTTCCTTACTTCTGCTTCTTTTTATTACACGTTCCTCAACTACAATTCAAATTTCCCGCCAATGTTGACAATTGTCAGTGTAGATATGGCAATGATTTTATGCAAATGAGATTACGTAATTAAAGGTACTCTGATACTAATTGTTGTGTGTTTTGAAAGACAAAGGTACAAACTTTATTGATCGTAAGTAACAGTCATCTAAGTCATGCATGAGCGGAGATAAATAATGGTTGCGGGATATTATTGACAAACCCTCGTATTCTTGGGCTCTGTCATCTTCCACAGCATGGGCACCCTTATCATTTTTACTGTAATGGGGTAGTGGGGGTGATTTATGTTTGTATATGTCTGTGCAAGTGCCTGTTCATATGTTGGTGAGGATAATCATGCAAATCCACAGCCTATTCCCCACATCAAAATGTAGATTTTTGTTTGCATCAGTAGAAAACTCATTATTTATCATTGACCATATGAATGCTATGTGAAAGTGAAGACCTGAGCGCAAGAATACTGTAAGTCCAAAAATGATATATCGATCAATATTATAGATATTTATTTGGTTGATATACAAAATGATTCTTCTTGCCTATAAGTTTAAACGATCATATCTCAAGATGCTAATATGACTTAGCGTCTTCTTGCACTCAGGTCTTCAAGTGTAGACATGAATTAAAGAAGTGTTGTTTGAATTTTCAAGCCAATCCTCTGCAAGTTATTTTAGGGACTGTGCATGATTATGTGTACTATAGGGGGTGATTCTTAAATGGTCTGTTAAAATTGCTTGCTCCTCCCTTTCATTATGACAGGATTTCAAAATATGACCTTGTGAAAAAAGTTTCTTTTTGAGCTCAGTTTATATCAGGTCACCTTCCTTTAATTGTCAGGTCAACCAGGATATATTGGTCAAATCAATACTTTGATGTAAACACATCATAGCAAACATGACAAAAGTAGCCCGAAACTTTATTGTGGAAGACCTATATTTCTAGCAAAATGACGCGTTTGAATAACAGCCCCCCCATTTTTCTCGCCAATTCACCTGTGAAAAGTTGATGAGTGCATGAAAACCTGTATGGTATTTTGAGGGCAGTGAATGTGACACACGACCAATACAACACCAGCACACGACTGGGCAATATAAATACTATCAATATTTCCCAATGGGACATTTACTCTAGGTCAAGACACTGGCTGGATTTTATATTCCACAACTGACTATAACTGAACTCATTGACTGGAAAGTAATTGTAGATTTGAAAATAGCTATGAAGTTAAGAAATGTAAATCACTGTAAACATTGACTATATAGACAACATGCTCCTACTTTTTAAATTGATAAATATGATGTTTACAAAAGCTATATACAAAAATACTTGACACCGAGTTGAAATTTAAAAAGGACATTTCAATTAAAATTTATGGGCAATTTTGGATTCACTATGTATTTGACACCAAGGAATACCAATAAGACAGCGTTCAAATTTTGACTTTCATTTGGCGGACAAATGTGTGAAAAAAATTATTTAAGGGTAAAAACAATAAAAATTCTTGATTGTTTATATGTTTCCAGGATAAAATATCATCTAGTTTCAGATTTTGGCACTTAAAATTCCCTATTTTTTATATTTTTCCAGGAAAAAAAATGATTTTTGTCCGAAAATTGTCGGTTTGGGGTGACAAAATTTTGATTTGCTAATTTCTTGTGAGTGTATGAACATGAACACTACCAAATAGTGCCTAATTTTCTATGCTAATTGGGCAACAGCGGTACAATTTTGGTATTAAAAGCATTGAATGGGATCCATGTATTTCTATATTTTCTTAGCATGAGTAGAAACTCAAAGGTTCTGGTAGACTTCTCCGTAGTCCACTTGCCCATTTTGCATACCGGTACTCTGGCTATTACATTAATAAGCATAAAACTCCGATTTGTATTAATTTGTTTGTGTGCAATTGATAGATTTTAACATATCTGATATTTTCAGTCACCGTACTCCTCTGTTTGCTAGCTTCCCAAGTGGGATTTTTTTTACTTGGGCTTTCGCGATCAATTTAAACTGGTAGATTCCAAGATCAGAATTGTTCAATATTAAGTGAGCAATTATAATTATGCAAGATATGTTGCATTCAATATAACTTTTATTGTCACTAACCATCTAATTATATAAACTCTTTATGACCATTTTACTATTGAACAATTTAATTTTAATAAACATCAGTATAATTTTGAGTTCAAGGAATGCGTTCATCATGATTAATAATAACATATTTTTATCAAAATTCGACTATGGCATAGTCTAAGGTTCGGGTGACAATTGATTTGGAAAAAAGTATAATATTCACCTCATTTTCGATTTGAAAAGGCCATATCAATGGGCTGTTCCAGATAATAATCAACCCCCCCCCCTATAGAGGGCACCGGAATTCCATACTCTTTTTGTATGTACTTTGGTCTGGAATTCCAGACTTTTTTCCCCAAAACTCTTTACAGTCACATACTTCCAACCTATAGAGGGCGTCGGAATTCCAGACTTTTTCCCCCAAATGCGTTAGGAATTTTAGACCTTTTTCCCCCCAATATGCGTTAGGAATTCCACAATTTTTTACTCTTAATTTCTGAAAATCCATTCAAAGTCATATTCTCCAAACCATAGAGGGCGTCGGAATTCCAGACTTTTACCCTAAATCATTTTGGAATTCCAGACTATTTTCCCCAATGCGTTGGAATTCCAGATGTTTTACTGTTTTGACCAAAACACCTATAGAGGGCATTGGAATTCCAGAGTTTTTCCTCATAATTTTCAGTTCCAGAAAAACTTAAAAAGCCATATGTACGATTTCGTTCAAATTTTCATTATGTTATTCTTTTATACCCGAAATGCAGAAATAATATTTTTAGGGTTTCTGTCCATCCATCATAAGCTTATAACAAGGTAAAGTGAAAGAAACCCCACTGGCTATTTCGGCCTTGGGTAAAAATAACAATTCAATGGAAATTTCACACAGTGGCATAGGGGGGGGGGGCACATTAACTTGTAAATGTATGTACCGACGAAAACATTTTTGCTGACGGACGTTGTGGATTGTTGCCCCAAATTATTTTTCGACGGTTTGAAAAAGTGAAGAGCCAAAAAAATACAGCTAGCAACCGAAAAACAACAAATTTTATGTATAATTCAATTTGTGTCACAATTTCTATACAGTTTTTTACAGTTTTTCGCCAGCCCATTCGGGGCTGGTACCTGTTTCAGGTTTGGGGTCAGTTTACTCAAGAGATTATATTTTAGTGGTATTGGAATGATTTTTTTTTTACTTTTTGTGGTTAAATGTTTTTTTAAGTATTTTAATTCGATTTGTTAGGAAAAGTAAGTATGTTTTGCCGTTTCAATGACGAAAACGAGTGAGTATTACCAAAGTTATGTTTGAACTAATTAATTATGACTTTAAAAGTTTAAAGGCCTAAATGTAACAATAATAGTTAATATATATAGCATCATATGGTCAGCAGAAGAAAATCTGACATCACCTATGATGTCATATCAGTGTCCTTGACCGGGGTCCTTACTCCTTGACCACTGAACAGCGTGATATCATGTTGATAACAGATCTATAGAATCAAAATCTTCATCATATCCCGGATCATATCACAGATTCTCAACAATCTGTGATCATATGGACCATATTGATGTGAAAGTAGTTATCTATCATATCCTGTGTCGTTTTATGGATAAAAATGACTCAAAATGTTATTGATGAAATGGTTGCTATCATAAACATCAGTTTTGTCTTTTCAACGGGAAAAATCCGATGCAAAATAAAGTTTTTAGGGCCTAGCTATAATATGGGCATAATTTATGCATATAGTATTGAACAATGTACCCCATTTGACATGCACTTATAGATAAATAAATTGTCTTACTTTATTAATTTAATAACTTCTTTATTATAAATAAAATGACACGTAACTATTTGATTCATAAAATTACATTCAACAAAATGATTGAAGAGAAAACACACAAGGCACTAGGCAGACTGTTATAGAATGGAGTATGTAAGATGCCATGTCCATAGCTTCGCAGGAGTTTCCGACTAGCAATCAACATGATCAGCACATTCAGAAAAACACAGTTTAAGAGTGAAGATTGTAGTGAGTAACCAGTCCTTTATAAATGTGCTGGCCACTATCTATTATAATATAGTAGGCTTAAACTATACATTGCGAATTAATTAAGTTATTTTAAAATAAAATGTACATGTAAGTTAACTCAAACCGGCAGTGTATATATCGAAAGCAGTGAAATCGGACATTCCTAAGCGAAGATATTGAGTTCGTAAGTTCTGGTATTACAAAATTGGAAATTGAGATATCGTGGGTAAAAAGCTGAAAAGACAAAAAAACCAACGACAACAACAACAACAACAACAACAAAAAACAAACAGACCAGAACAATTTGGAGTACATGTAATGAATTAAAAGAGTTGACATGAGATTAGGAATTAATGTTTTCTGCTGTTTCAGTGTGCATGTTCTCATCGTTGATGGTTTGGTGGACTGTCATGTAGATGTAAGCGTGATCCTAAAAATGCCTTTCACATTGACCAAAACTAATTACAAGACCTCTTCTACATTGAGGCTGGCTTTCCCTTTTAAAGGGAATTTGTATATCTTTCTTGTTTTCACCACCATGCATGCATCAGGAGTAGGTCTGAAGTGCCAAACTAAATCCCTGGATTAACATGATACCTCCCCACATTTGACCTTTTCTAAATAGAAGTGGTTACAAAATTCAAACTCACTGTCAATACTCTGTTTAATTTTCAAGTGTTTACCTACATACATGCATGCCATGTACACTGTATAGGGTATAAAGGCTATGTACACAGTACACACAATTACATTTAAAATGGGAATTTTCATGTTGTTTAACATTTATTTTGGGCTAAATGCTATACTGTAAAATTGAAAATGGCCCGGTAAACACAAAAGCGAGTACCCGCTAGTCCGAAGGAGGACCGCTAGTCCGAAGGTTCGCTTGTCCGAGGGTTCGCTAGTCCGAACACGTATTTCAATGGAGGACGTGACGGTCGCTAGTCCGAATTTGCAAAAAGGTTCGCTAGTCCGAAAAAAAGGTTTGCTAGTCCGAAGGTTCGCTAGTCCGAAGGTTCGCTAGTCCGAAGGTTCGCTAGTCCGAAGGTTCGCTAGTCCGAATTTATTAAAAGGTTCGCTAGACCGAATTGTTAATCAGGTTCGCTAATCCGAATCAAAAAACGGTGCTCTAGTCCGAATGATAAATAAGGCCCGCTAGTCCGAATTCTAAATAAGGTCCGCTAGTCCGAATTTTCTTTAAAGAACCTGATCAGCGCCACCATACACCGGTCTCAAAATGTATTGGAGGTGTTTGATCAAATATAGCGTGTTACCTGATAGGTGCACACAGGTTCACAACATTGTTCATGTTTTGCATTGTTTCTTTAAAAGTAATGATGGCAAGTACATAAAAGTATACATTTTCAGAAAGGAAACAATGCAAGTAACCCAATAAGTTTCCAACTCGATGAAAACTGTATATTTATGTTCTAAAGACACAAAAAGTATACATGGTATAGATGCTGCCATTTTTCTAAAGTATTTGAATATTTATTCCTTTTAAAAATTACTGCTGTAGGTTTTGCAGAATGAATGAAATTGCAATCAAATATACACCATCGCCTCAATGGTAATGGAAATAATTCAAAACAACAACGAGAGCTAGGCCTATTATGAATGTCTAAAATACAAACTTTCTATTTATTTTATTTCTTCATTGATTACTTTCTCTATAAATCCTTCTTCCTTTAATTCTTTCTTTCTTTCTTTCTTTCTTTCTTTCTTTCTTTCTTTCTTCCTTCCTCTCTTCCTTCCTTTCTTTCTTTCTTTCTTTCTTTCTTAAATTCGGACAAGCGGACCTTATTTAAAATTCGGACTAGCGAACCTTATTTATAATTCGGACTGGCGAACCCTAAATCAAATTCGAATTAGCGGACATGTTTTTAAATTCGGACTAGCGAACCTTATATATAATTTGGACTAGCGAGCCTTATTTAAAATTCGGACTAGCGAACCTTGTTAAAAATTCGGACTAGCCATACTGCAGTTACTGTCCGTTTTCCTATACACAATACACAGTGCTCTTTCCCATTGACGAGTGACCTCTACAAATAGCCCTACGTTAAAGGTATGGGGACATGACTAGTTAACGTCGCTGTGTGAAAAATAACCGGCCAATATAAAAAGTACTCTTGTAAAGTTCTAGAAAATATAGTTTTTAACATGTCCTAAATTTTAGCTAATTTAGATGTTTGGAAATATTCGTACTTTGGTGTTTTAGTTAATGTTATAGGTAATAGTACATTGCCTAGTTAACGTCGCTGTGTGAAAAATAACCGGCCAATATTAAAAGTACTCTTCTAAAATTCTAGACAATATAGTTTTGTAACATGTCCTAAATTTTTAGCTAATTTAGGTGTTTGGAGAGGGTCGTACTTTTGTGTTTTAGGAAGGATATGTAAACGACAGATAACACCAAAAATATGAAGAAATTATTTCCAAACCGTGTTAAGTCAACAATCATTATGTTGCTCATTTTCAAGAATGCTGGTTTACAAAAAGCACGCCATTGTCTCATTTCGTGAACAATAGTACACATACCATTGTTTCCTTTCGTTTCCTTTATAATCGGTTACCCAACTGAAGCTATAATAAAAAACTTTATTGCGATATCGCACATGAAAACAGTCACATGTGCACAGCCAGAGAAGATCCGATTTAATCAGTTGAGCTGTTTCAATGAGTGTTATCTTGGTTTAATAGCTTTTAATGGGGTTAAGTCCTGCAAAGGTCGAGATGAATTCTACTGTAGACATGACTGCATCATGCGGACCTTATTTAGAATTCGGAATAGAGAACCTTCGGACTAGCGGACCTTCGGACTAGCGAACCTTCGGACTAGCGAACCTTCGGACTAGCGAACCTTCGGACTAGCGAACCTTCGGACTGGCGGGCCTTCGGATTAGCGGGCTGTAACCAAAATTTCACCTTTTAGTTTTCCCGGTAGCCTGCGTAGAAAATAGCTGTACATGTGCAATCCACAGTAATAACTACATGTGGATATTGCATGTGTGCAACTATTACTGTAGTGCTTTTTGGAGTTTGAAATACCCGCTATGTGCTTAGCCCTCCCGTTGAACCTGGCACGGGGTCAGAGGCTAATGGTATTTTCAGAGTTTTGACACTCAGGTAGCCATATTACCATGGTAACACACTAAATGAAATGTATAAAGTTCTCTACTTGTGTTAATTAGTATAAATGAAAGTAATTGTTGGGAGAAAAGAAAATATAGGCCTATTACATGTAGAAAAACAATTTAGTCAGTTCCAACTTGCATATAAAAATTTTGCTGTATTTTTCGGGGGTATTTGGGAGTAAGTGTTTTACTATTGAGGATAAATCAATGTCATGGGCACTCTGTCTGAGTCTGAAGAAATTAATTTCTATTTTAATATTATCTTGCCTGGACCTGATATCAAAATTATTCAGTAGGCCTACTATAGTGTATGTGCGAATTTCATATAGGCCTACATGTCTTTTGTCCAATTATATTGTTATTAAGCAGGCCCGTAGCCACAATTTTTTTAGGGGGGGTGCTGAATTTTGAAAAAGTAGGCTTTTTTCCAAAAGGTGGTGCAATTTTGTGAAAAGTGGACTTTCTTCCCCAAATTTGGACCCTTTTTTTTGACCAAAAAACAGGGCCGGATTTGCCTTTTTGGGGGCCCTGGGCCAGGCCAAAATTTGGAGGCCCCCAACCGCACCGTGAGGAAGGAATGTGCACTCAAGTGGTCAAGTTTTTAGACTTTACTATGACATTTCCGCGCGAAGCGCGCGAAAAAATTCAATTTTAGACTATTTTAGCCCAAATTTAAGCTGAATTTTGCTAGATAAATAGGCCAGTGCGCGCGAAGCGCGCAAAATTTTGCAATTTTTGTACCCTGATTTGGCCCAAAACATGTTGTTTTCGGCTAAAATGGAAGATGGACACTGCACAGGGCAATTTTGGGGGCCCCCAAAATTTGGGGGCCCTGGGCGGGCCCATCTGGCCCTATGGTAAATCCGGCCCTGCCAAAAAAGCTTTAAAAATCCAATTGTTTTGGCTCGCTATATACGCTCGCAAATGCTTTAACTTTTTGTATACTTTTTGCAGGTTCGGGGGTTGCACTCGTGGCTACGGTTCTGTTATTAAGGAACTGCAATCTTGTACATTTTTCTGTAACATTTTGTAAATAGGCCTATATAGCTTGTAAATCCACTTAGGCCAAAAAAAATTATTGATGTGTTGCCCTCAAGTGGGTAAATGGGAAAGTTGGGTCGGACGGTCAGATTTTCTTCTTTTTTATTTCTTTTTTTTTTCAAACCTTCAGTTTTTAAAAAATCCCCTCAAATATTAAATAATGCTTCTTCAATTAGGAAACATTTGTCAATTTTGACTTCTAAAAACCTGTTAGACATCAATTAAAGACTAGTCTTTCAATAAAATATTAATTTTAAGTGAAAAACATTGATTTTTTGATAATCTCTCACAGAATGATTTTTTTTGGTCTAAATTCACTAACTTCTTATCCAGCTGACCTGACAATAGGCTCAATTTTAAAACAGTAGGCCTATATATTTCATTACTTCAGTAGATGAAAGGATTGACAGGAAAAAGGAAAAGAAGCCCTATTTCCAGATGGGAAGGGGCACTCGAATTTGGAAATGACAGGGATGTGCAGACACCAAGTTGAAACTAGGTGTCTTTCAGTGAGAGAATTGACACCAAAAATAAAAGAGAGTCATTTGACGAAATCCCCCCCGGTCATTCTTTGAGACTGCATGAGGAATATTTTACCCAAAAGAGGGCATGATAAAGTAGCCCCATTCCCTTTTGGAAGACCTAATATGCAGCAAAACTTGTTTGGACAACCCCACCCTGGGTTTTGCCCTAAACCTAATCTATGAGGGTGTGAAAACCAAACACCTGTATGATGATGCAGATTTCACAGTGAAAATTGCTTGTTTTTATAGGGCACACAAGGACGCACACGCACACGACTAGTCCCAATGGGACATTTACTCCAGGTCACTACAGCTGATACTGGCTGCTTAAAAGTTCATAGTAGTATTTATTCCACAACTCATTTTTCAAGTAAACTACACACAAAACTGAATTCTATGACTGGAAACTTTAAAATCCCATTTGCTTCATAATTGTTAAATTTATAAACAGCTATAAAGAAATGTAAATTACTTATTTACACTGTACACATTGACTATTTAGACAACATGTTCCAACTATATTGATGATATTTTAATACAAATCTTCAAAAATACAAAAATCAAATCAAGCTGAAGTTTACTGGCATTTCAATTAATATTGATGACATTGATTCACTATTTTAACAGGGAAGTGCCATTTAAAGTCATAATGTACAATCTAATATGAATTTGGTTAATTTTTTTTTAACCTGATTTTTGGCATATTTGTAATGTTTACACATGTCACAACTTGCACCTAAATGGAATCAGGCAAATTTGTTGTGTTTGTAGGTAAACAGAGCAAAGTTCGACATAAAGTCATAATTCAAGAAATTATGACTTTATGTCCGCCCATAGAACTGCGTGTTAAACGGCCAAAATAACAAGCAGTGTTTCTTTCACGTTACCTCGTTATTTCAGCTCAAAATGGACAGAAACCATTCCCGATCATTATTACTAGTATTATTTCAGCATTTTGAGTATATAATGACAAATTTTAAATTTGAAGGAAATCGTACATTAAGCCTTTAAAGCTATAGGATTAAGGAACACTTATAAATTGTTCGATAGATTGGAGATTACCAAATGGTGTCATATTTAAAAAAATTATATAAGTCAAAATGACTTCCCATAAAACTGCACTGCATTTTGAATTTAACCACTTGAACCTGCAAAATTGCTCTATCTGTGGTAGATGGCAAATAATACTTTCCATGTAGGCATTGGCAATGAAGAGATCCGACTTGGAGTGACAGGGGTTTCTCTTTGGTGAGGCTTTTTGCGCCACGGTTGAGGACCGGGCCTAGAAGGCAACCAAAGCGAGCACTCTGAAGAAGTCAGAGGCTGCCCTGACCAAGGGGAAGGGCAGCAAGACGAAGAAGAAACGCAATAAGTCCAAGTCTTCTGGTAAGCGTTCCTCTTCGTCAGCTCCGGCTTCAGCAGGTCGGGAAGCGCAAGTCTGGGAAGCGCAAGAGTAGTGGGAAGCAGTGCCGCCGAGAGCTATTACGGGCCCGGGGTCAATGTGAACGCACGGGCCCCTTTGATCAGTGATGACGGTGCAGGACTTCATAAGTGCGTGTGTGTGTGTTGGGGGGAGCAACAGTGACATAAATTTCTTTGTAACAGGGGAGGGAGGTTGGTGTAAAATCCTGAACATATATTGCAGCGCAGCGAAAGTAGCATGTTTAGCTGCCAAATAAATAAGAACAAATAAGAGACAAATGCGCGCGAAGCCAGATCGTTCCTGAGGGTACGGCGGTCGACAGTCCATGCCGGCGGCAAGCCATCTCTCCGGGCGCCTGGGTATTGTCGGTAGTGAGCGGGGGTTACAGACTGGAGTTCACCAGTCCCCCCTCGTGCGCCTGCACGTTTCAGAGGTCCACAGTAGTGCCGTCAGACGGCCCCCAGCGTCGGGCACTACTATCGGAGGTCACTCAGCTTCTCACGAAGCGGGCGATTGTCCCGTCTACCCCTCTTTCCCCAAGGGGTTTTGGAGCACATTCTTCTTGGCTCCAAAGAAGACCGGCGACTGGAGGCCCATATTGAACCTCAAGCCGTTGAACGAGTTCATCAGGCCCAAGAGGTTCAGAATGGAGACTCTCGCTTCGGTGCTAGCCTGTCCCATCAAGGGTATGTGGGCGGCATCGCTAGATCTTGGCATGGATGAAGGTTCTGGGCCTTATGAGGCATATCCAACTGCACCTTCTCGCCTTTTACAGGCCCAGTCATCACCCGATATCGTTCGCGGTTCCAATGTCGGAGATCGCGCGAGAGGAACTCTGGTGGTGGACCCATCAGCCCAATTTGACCGATGCGTCAAAGCTGGGCTAGAGGGCCACATCTACGGGGACACAGCCCGGGGGACACAGTCCCACATCAACCTTCTCGAGCTATGGGCAGTGGAGAGAACTCTCCAGCACTTCCAGGAGGTGATCGTGGGATCTCATATCGTTGTCCAGATGGACAACACAGCCGTGGTGCATGGTGGCCTACCTCAACAGACAAGGGGGCACCAGGTCACCTCGGTTGTGCCTGCATGCACTGCGCCTGATAGGGTGGTGCAAGTCCAGGCATATTACGTTGAGAGCGATGCACATAGCGGGCGTCACCAACATCCTCGCGGACGATCTGTCACGACGGAAGGTGTCGGGACCAACAGAATGGTCCCTTGCTCCGCAGGTCGTCCAGACGATCTTCGAGGTGATGTACCACCCCTCGATAGATATGTTCACATTTCAGCGCAATCATCAACTGCCGGTGTACTGCTTGAGGGTCGCAGACCCACAAGCGTTCGCCGTGGACGCTCTGTCCGTAGACTGGGGAGGGATGACTGCATACGCTTTCCCCCGATCTCACTACTCACGAGGGTGGTGGCCAAGATCGGGAGGGAGGACTGCAACGTCGTTCTGATCGCGCCGTTCTGGCCGAAACACCTGTGGTTTTGTCCGATGGTGGATCTGCCGCGATTCCCCAAGTTACCAGATCTACTCCGGATGCCCAGATGAGAGGTACCCAGTCCACCATTAAACAAATAAATCTGCCAGCCAAAAATTGACTTGCCACCCACAACCTCCTCCCCCAGGGCTCATTATTACCATGCATAATGTACCATATCTGGAAGTTAAAATCTGGTGCATTGAAATTCCAGATTTCAAAGATTTTTTAACAACTTTCATTGATGTCCTCTATCCCACCATTGGAATTCCAGACTTTTATGGAAATACAAGTAAAAATTCCAGGATTTTTTAAACATTTCCATGGATGCCCTCTATAGGCCCCTCACTAGGCCTATACATGGAATTCCTGTTAATTTTTCACACATCGGGAAAAAATTCCATGATTATTCTGATTATTTCATGCATGCTCTCTATAGGGGTTTGATTGAATGCGCCTGGAATTTCATACTTTTTGCGGAGATTGGGTCTGGAATTCCAGATATTTTTTCAAAAAAAATGTTTGCCCTCTATAGGGGTCTGATGGAATGCGCCTGGAATTCCATACTTTTTGCGGAGATTGGGTCTGGAATTCCAGATGTTTTTTTTTTTTTAGTTTGCCCTCTATAGGGGTTTGATGGAATGTGCCTGGAATTCCATACTTTTTGCAGAGATTGGGTCTGAATTCCAGATATTTTTTCCAAAAAAAAGTTTGCCCTCTATAGTAGTTCTATGGAATACACCTGGAATTCCATATGTTTTTGCGGAGATTGGGTCCGGAATTCCAGATGCTTTTTCCAAAACAAATTTGGAATTCCAGATTTTTTTCAAAAAAACATTTGCCCTCTATAGGGGGTCCTTTATTATCTGGAATAGCCCAATGGTATAAGCTATAGGGATGTTTTAAAGGTCATTATAACAAATAAGTAAGCTAGATTTACCACAAAAAAAATAACTTGCAGTATGCTACCCCCACCCTAAGAATTGTGAGGCCATGAAAAAATTAATGGATTTTGTTAAAAAAATAAGTCCTTCAAAACTGGGAGGTATAAGGATAAACAAAGAACATGTTGCTCTTACCAATATCTTTCTCTAGAGCAACATGTTTTTTTTTTTTTTTTAAGTATCTCCATTTTGAAGGACTTATTTTTTAACAGCAAATTTGAGGATTTGGGGCAGAAATGTGCCTGTGCAGTGCTATTTGGAAAATTTTCAAGTTGATAATTATGCATTTTTTTTATTTTAGATTCAGTTTCTACACAAAATTTCACCCTAGAAAATGTTCCTTTAGGATATCTTTCACTTTAAGTTTCCACCACTCTGTCTGATCTGCCAAACGTAAGTCAAAGCTTGAACGCTGTCATAAGTTGTCAGAGAGATTGGAGATTAAAATAAGGATATGATGTCACAGAAGTCATAATGTGACACAATCTGGTCCATAGGGGCTAAAGGCGGCAAATTTTAAACTGAGATAAAGGTAAAAATATGGAGTAAAAAAACAATAACATGCATAAGAAAATAAACATCAAAAATCGTCATAACTTGAAAACCGAGTATGCTAGACCTTTGGTGTTTTGAGTAAATGATAGAGTACTGTATGTATATACGAGGGTCATTCAAAAAGTTCTACCCATGGGTCATAACTTTTGTTTTGTTAAAGGTAGCTACTTGAACATTTGCATACATATAGTTCGTAATGTCACCCACAGGTGGTGAAAAAATATGTCAAAATCAGTTTCAGATTTTTGTAGGTGACCTGAAAAACACAGTAAGATATGGTTCACCGGAAATGGTCAAAATATGTACAATATTTATAGAGGCGTCTCAAGTACAGTGTGTTGAAGATCCCATAATTCGTCGGTCGCAACACATAGTGGCGTAGAGTGATTTTCAAAATTTTCCGTTTCACATAGTGGCGTATAGGTTTAGAGCTAGCTATTTTCCTATAATAGTTATTCCTTGTTAACTTTTAAAGATACCGTTTAACAGTTTGAACCTTAAACTTTAATTACAAATGGAATCGGGGCACTGAGGCACAATCGGGGCGTACGCAACTATGTGTTGCGACCGACGAATTATTGCATTTGGTCATGATATACTGTAAAAACTGTACAAAACACAAGAATAATCATACAATTATATGTACTAGTTAAAAGGCTGCCACAAACTGAAAATGATGGGCATTAATATGCACAAAACTAATAGAACAAGTAGCCAGTGTAATCAAATTAGTATAAATGACCACAAACCCAGTTTATGAAGATATTGACTTTAATAAATCATGCTGTAAAATGGTGGCATTGTGTCGCTTTCTTTGGAATAAAATACCACAATAGATCACAAAGGGAATTAAATTTACCTTTTTGACTGAAAACGTGTTATAGTAGCAGGCCTTGCCGTTTGAGGCGAGCGATCGCTCTCGCTCGCCACCGCTCGCCCAAACTCAATTTTTAGCGAGCGATTTTCCACTCACCATAGACAATAAATATCGATCGCTGCGAATCACCCAAATTGAATCTAAATTACATTCAAGTTTTAGCACTTCCAATGTATTCAATTTATCGTAATAAACTAGTCTTGACAGGATATCAGCAGTGCGTAAGTGTGTCACACTGATTGCTCTTTCGACTACTAGCGAGTGATTCGACCACTAGCGAGTGATTCGACTACTCGCCTAGCATCAAGGTAGCGAGCGATTGACCACTCGCCTTTGAAATCTAGACGGCAAGGCCTGTAGTAGCTTTAACTTTTGTATTTTATCTAATAGCGCAGTTAGAAAACTCACACTGTAGAGATGGACACTATGCTGAAGCTGATTATCATCACCTGAGATGTTACAAGATATCCCTCCACAAATTGGAATTCTGGGTAATTTCTGTCCATCAAAATTTAACTTTTTCAGTCACAGATGATGTTTTGGACTGTAAGGTGTATATTCATTCAAAATTTATATTGTTACTAATATGATTTGTTTGTATAAGAGGGAAGTTCGTACATTGGCTGCACGCATGTTTTCAAGTTCAATATCCAAAGATGCATCACCGTTTCCGGTGTACCATATTTTACTGTGTTTTTCAGGTCACCAACAAAAATCTGAAAATGATTTTGACATAATTTTTTCACCACCTGTAGAAGACAGGTACGTACTATATGTTTGCAAATTTTTAAGTAGCTACTTTTAACAAAACAAAAGTTATGACCCAACGGGTAGAACTTATTGAATGACCCTCGTATTATGTAATAATTACAGTAAATCAATTTTCAAAAATGCCTCCTTTGCACCCCATGGACCAGATTGTGTCACAAATTACATGCATTTCACAGAAGTCAAAATGACTTCCCAGAAATTGCATTTGAAGGTCCACATGTCCAGGACCCCAAATTAAACCACTTGGACGTGCAAACTTCATCTATATGTATATCTGCAGTAGATAGCAAATACTTTCCATGTTGTTTCCGAATGTGCTACCAGGTAGAACCACACCCTACCCCATGTATGTATTTGTGAGTATAAACAGATAGGGCCTATACCCATCTCAGGATGGGACTTTCATCCTGTACCTATATGTCAATCGATCAATCAATGGAGAGTGCTATCTTGGGTTGATAGCAAGTTCACTTCACTTGTAGGCCTATTATATAGGAGTCTACAAATGTTACCAAAACTTGCAGGTTCACTACCTTCCTTTTTATCATTACAACCACTTGACCTTAGAGTAGTCTATACTAGGCCTAGTGGTAATGGTAAATACATTGAAAACAATATTGAACACAATTCAATAAACAGACACATTATGGAGGAAAATGCTGGAAGGTGTATGGCAGCTCTTCCGTAGATATTATAAGTTACCAAACAATGAAACTTGAAACCTAAATAAAAATGCAAGACAACAACCAATTTGAGACAATGATGATGCTCAATGAGGACAAATTAACTGTGTTTTATATTCATTAACCATAACATGAGACAATGGTGCTCAATCAGGACAAATCAATACATACAAGTGAATACAAATTTGAAAGTGAGAGTAGATGTACTCTCACTTCCCAGATGCATGTTAACTCCTCTCCTACTTCTCCTCTCAGTTACTGATCATAATCAAAACAAATAGGATGGGTTTGGGTGGTGAGTAACATATGGATCCACATGGATAACTCTTCACATGGATCCACTATCCATTTAGCAAGTGCCCTAAATTTTAGCCTGGCCCAGGGCCCAGAAAAACTTAAATCTAGCCAATGCTACACAAAATGTACATATTATGCTACACTCTGTGTAGATTGTGACAGTCTCCACACTGCAGTGCACACTTTATGCCATGCACCCATACATATGTATGCATGTCGCATTCGTGCACACTATGATACAGAAAAAACATCAGCAAACTGGAAAAACATTTCAAGAATTGTCCTTTGTGGTGAATTTCAAGTTATCATGTTTAATATCATTATTATAGCTTTTATTCATCATTTATTCCCCATTCCAATACACTGACTCTCCTGCATGCACAAGTGCACACATGAAGAACTACATGTCAATGTTTGTGTGAGCATAGCTCTCCGCCACATGCTTGTGCATCGGAGTCAAATGAATAGAGTTCCTTTACCGCCATGTTTACAGAAATTTATGATTTACAGAAGCTAATAGGTAAAGTATTGATAAAACTTGGCTATAGTTGTCCAGATGTGCATAATTAATGATATTATTAATCATTGTGTGTAAGAAGTTGAGATGTAACCGGAAGTCTGGATATTTATACCGCCTGGTCCTGTCCAGTATTACCTTAGAAGTAGAAGGGATGTGTGGATGTGCATGAAATGAACATGATGAAAGGCTCTTTATTCGGAAAATTGACAAAACAATTAAATTGGATGAAATTACTAAATGTATGTTGAAATTATTATTTGTGCAGTCTGTGTGTCAATACACATGCAGACATATTTTTTTTCACATGATGATTTTCACATCCCAATATATTGCTCGATTCACTAAGACCACATCAAATCTCTTTTTGTACTTGATTAATTCCACCAGATCCTGGAAAGGATCTGATTCCTACAAAATTAAACCAGTTCTACATTTTTTTGTAAATGAGAGTACTTAGCAAGTAAAAATGTCTCAGGAACTCATGGTTCATAAAACAACTTAAAACTTACGTTGCATATGATTATGACATAATACATTTCTCTTTATAAATGTTTGTTGGTGCGGAATGTAGTTTTATTTATTTATTACATCAAGAGTGTATTAATAGCAATTAACAACAAATTAATGTTTACACCAATAGTAATAGCTTTGTTTATACCCATACCCATAATGGGACCCATACAAGTATTAATTAAGTCCCAATTTCCGTACCTGATGTACCCATGGCCCGTATCCTTACCCATACTGGGACCTGTAGGCCTATCCGCACCCGTACTCGAGTCCCAATTTTCGTACCCATACCCGTACCCGTGGCTCCGTATCCGTACTCGCACCCTATTTTGGGTTCGGACCGTACCCGTACCCATGGCTAGGAAGCCGTACCCATGGCCTGGGACCCGTACCTGTACCCATGGTCTGGGCCCGTGCCCGTACCCGTACTCATGGCTTGGGACCCATACCCGTTACATACTTTCCCATGACCAATGATACTGAGTCATCATCTTGTGTCATCTTTTTTCTAAGTAAACACTATCCACTTGAGGTATAGGCCTATGCATGTCTATTATAATGCTGCAATTTAATCATTGTAAAGAAAAATTAATCTGATGTTGAAACAAAACGAGTTTATATGTTTCCTCATTCCTTTCTCAACAACACAATTATGTTTCTCTTCTTCTTCCTTATAAGTGCCTCCCTCATATGCATGATTATTATCGCACTGGTACAGACAAGTTGTACTTATTTTTTACTCTGGAACCTAGAGTACATGAGTGTACTTTTGAAGTACAGTCAACAGTACCGGGATGATGCCCTGCACTTTTCGAATAGCCTGTGACGTTCTTTAACATTGTTTGTACTCTATGATATTGAAACTGAAGAGAATATTCATCATTCCTCTAAATTGATCAATTAAAAATCCCATTGAAATGTTTTTGAAACGGGCAAAGCACCCAGGCAAAGCAGTGCACATTGCGAATATTTATAGAATCATGACCATGCCCATGTAGCCTAGCTTGCTTGCGTAATGTATAGGCCTATGCCTTATTTGACAGGTAATAATTCGCTGTTCCCATCAACAGCTGTTTTAACTCCACAAGCGTTCTTGATCCCTTCCCTCCTTCCGCTGTTCCATCTATTCCAGTCCAATTCTTCTTTCTGATTGTATATACATATTATCAACCTCTCTTTCCACAGTATTGAAAGAGAGATGACAAATGGGTAAGTGTTAAAACACTTAGTCTTCTGTCTTTCCAAAGTACTTTTTTCTCCACACCAATATTTCACAAAGCTTCCAGTTTCATCATGTATCCTCTTTCTGCAGTGTCCATGTCTCAGATCCATGTCAGGCTACACTCCAAACTACTGACTTTTTACAACTCGCATCTGTTTATGTCCTTCTTGTAAGCTTTGGAAAGCAGAGTTTTCTTTTGTTTGTCATGCCAATCTTTGCTCTAGTATTCGGGCTCTAGTACGACTCTTACCATGCTGAGTTACCTGCTTTTTCTGCTGTCCATTTATGGTGATGCTTAAAATTCGGCCCTCGTCATGTCTTCACTACTTTGAACTTCTTTACATGAATTTTCATGTCATATTCTTTCAATCTTCCATTCAAGCCTTCCATCAATCTTTGTAGACCTGTACCATAGGACTACCATACTTGCTTGGCAATCTGCAAATACCACATCATCCAATAACTCCCTCCAAAAGTACACACTCTTGTGTTCTCCCCATCCTATTTACTCTACATATCACCTATCATCAATTAATAATATAATGCAGAAGAGATCAGTTACAGTCCTGGGTTACAGTAGACACCCTTGACACACTCCTCACCCATCTACTTGGGTTTGGAACTCCTCTGCCACTTGTCCTATGTATTGTTGGATTATTTAATATATTCTGCCACTTCAGTCAACATGGCCAACTCCAATCCCCTTCAGAATGTCAGACAATGGCTTAAAGCTACTTGTAAACATGTGCAAAGTCCCATTGTAGGCATAATACTCCTCATGGGTATACAAATGTAGATGCATAATCATGACAGGTTTTTGAAAAATATCAATATCAGACAAAACAGTTAAAAAGTTTAAGTGTTTTTTTTTTTTTTTTTTTATGTTTGAGTGGTTTGGTGTACCTTAATTTTTGTTGGTGTCCCCGTATGTTAGTGTATGTGTGCAATGAATGTGTGCGTATGTTAATGTTGGGTGTGAGGGGGCGGGGTGTAGCGCACATGTGTACTGTTTGTATATATATTGTGGTGTGTGAGGTTGGGGTACCGTATGTGAGTTTGTTGATGGGGTGTCGTAAGTTGATGGGTTGTGCAGGGTAGGGGTGTGTAATATGTAAGTCGATATCCCATTGAATTAGACCTATCAATGCATTATTTCAGTGTAACCGTAACCTTGGGGAATAATACAGAACATGAAATGCTTTATCTAATTGGTAAGACATGGTTGGGTGTGTCATTTTGGGTGCCCAAGTGTTTTGTGTACACCGGTGTGTGCACAACTATATGACATGTAAGCTTGAATTTTTAAGGTTATTAACAATTTCAAACTGTTGCGATTTGGTAGTTCAAGGCATCTTGCGAATGATAGTGAACTTTGGCAAAAACTGCATTGCTCATTTCATAGCGAGCGTGTAGAAGAATTCAAATATCACAGATATACTTTTGTAGGTCCTGTGGTTCTTGAGTTACGTTGTAAAGAGCGCTGAAACAACAACACTTTAGTAAAACGTACATAACTCATTATCAACAATAAATTAAGCAAGTTTGCAAAGTATGCAATTTGTAGAATGAACTTTTGCAAAACATCAAGGTGTTATTTTTCAATAATATATTGATCTAGATAATGAAAATCGATTTTAGGTTGCTTCGACCAACAATACCTCGTCTACCCTTAATCACATTAAACATACAGAGATAATTGATAAAAAAAAAATGTGCCATTTTTTTCAGAAATAAAAGATATCGGTACTTTAAATGATGTCTGTGTATGTGGAGTGGGGGTTGTTGTCTGTTGTGGTGACGGGTGGGGTGGATGTGTGTGTGTGTGGGGGGGGCTGAGGTGCGACGGTGTTGGGGTGACAAGTGGGGGGAGGGGCGGAGGTGCGACGGTGTTGGGGTGACAAGTGGGGGAGGTGAGTGTTTTGGGCCCATATATCTGGGTATGTTTAGGGGTGCATGATGTCCCTGTGATGGTTTGTTTAAATTGCCTGAACTCATTGAGATTCAAAATTTTGAATTATATGGACTTATTTGGAATATTTGGGAATTAACATGGACTTTTAGGGACTTACGGGATATATTAGGAGTTATTTGGAATTAGTTTGAATAATACGGACTTACAGGGATTTACCGGGTTTATTTGGAGTTACTCAGAATTAGAGGGATACTTGGGAATTAAGTGGACTTATATGGACTTGCTGGACTTATTAGGAGTTGTTTGGAATTAGTTCGGAATAATATGGAATTATAGGGACTTACCGGACTTATTTGGAGTTACTCAGAATTACAGGAATATTTGGGAATAATATGGACTTATAGGGACTTACCGGACTTATTCGGAATTAGTTGGGAATAATATGGACTTACAGGGAACATTTAGGAATTACTGGAATAATGGGAATTACACCCTGTCATGGGGCCTACCTATCAATCCATCCAACTCAGAAACTATTTGTTTAAGAGTTGTGAACGAGGAGGTAATCCCACGGTTGTTTGATGGCATGTAAAACTGTGTCATTTTAAAGAAAAGTTGAACAACGGTGGCGCTATTTATCGTATTTGCATCTTTACAAGGGTATTAGAACATCAGAAATGTTACAATGGATACTTCCATATTTAGGTAAACCTAAATATGGAAGTATCCAAAGGTATGCTAATTAGAAGTTTAACGAATCAGAATACGATCCTGGTATCCAAAATTATGCAAATGAGTTGAAGGTTGTTACGTGAACATGTACAACGGATCGCCTCTAGTTTTATAATAGACCTCCGTGAATTTTACTCAGTGTCGGCCATGTTGAATTTGGCGGCCATCTTGGAAACAAATAATTTTGGCCCTTATTCCAAATTTGTTCAGCGCATCAAAAGCTATATTGGTGCTTTTCCGACAAATTGCACAATACATTCACACATCTGCAGCACTAACTTCAACTTTAGGGTCATAGTGGGTCGTCAATTGTCTCTATATTTACCTATAAATCACCAAATTGACGGAAATCATTCACGGAAATAGTTGAACCATAATACATATAACCTATGACAAAATATACGGATACAAAGTAACACGTCGACGGTCGCCACGCTTTGTTTGTTTATTATTCTTTTCTATATATTTTGCCTTAGTCAGGACCGCGACACTCCGGCACTTGTTGGAAGACATCTAGTACAGCAGACAGTACATGTACAATGTGATTTTCTCATTTATAATTAGGATTACGTCATTGCCAGAGCTTGTTTTATTTGTTCATTAGAATGATTGACAGCGGTGGGCGGACTTATACTCTTTGTTTTGTGAGCGGTACAAAAATGTGATTCCTTGATAAATTATAGGTCAAGGTAGGTCAATTCGGACCGCCTCTTCGTCAGATCTCTATGTAGGACTCTATGGTATCTTCTCATTATACGATTGTAGTAAGACTTGGCCGGCGACGACGCTTGCGAATTCCCTGTCTTCAACTGCTGTATATCATGGTATAGGCAGTTTGTAGAGACTGTCTTATTTCATTATATAAAATCTCTGCCTTAGTTTTTGGTCATAATTTTCACCGCTGTTACCATATTGTGTTATACCCTACTTTAATTTGTCTGTTTTGATTACAATAAACGCATTAATTTATTCATAAGGAATAAGCGTAGTGTGTGTTGCAAGACCCCGTTAATTGTAGTTGGCCTTCAATTTAAGGTAAGTTGGTATTAATTTTTCATTTCACTTCCTCATATTAAGTTATCAGGACATGCTGCAGTGCTCTGTATAAAACTAAACACTGCGTGTCGGTTTTTAATAATGTTAAAGATCATTGTCTTGAATTTCAAATGTTGAAAGCTCTCGCGCTAATTTAAACAAATGGCATGTTAAATTTAAAAAATGTGTAAAAATGTTAATTTGTTTCTTTTATTTTCTTTTATTTTCTTTCATGGCTTGTGATGTTGCAAGTTGTGATGTTGCGACCCAAGGCCCATACCACCGTTTACCCAAGTTCACATAAGAATGCACTGCGAAACACACTGTTTGCATAAGTTAACAAAACTGTTTATTTCTGAAGTACAGGATACATGGACAATGCGTGTACATAAGAAATCAAACAAATCTCAGATCTGATCCATTTGATAAATATTACCAGCTTCTTGCTCTTGATACAAAGTTCTATTGCACTCAAAGTACCGGAACTTATTCTGTCGCCAAAAGAATTCACTATACTTCAGGTAGACCCTAATTACGATTATGAAGATCCAAATTATATCCATGCAGCTTGAAGCAATCACGAGGTTTGTCTTTTAGCCATGGTTCTGCGATACCGATAACATTAAATCGAATGTTACAGCAATGCTCGGCAATGAACTTAATCTTTCAAAGAATCTACATTTTTGCCAGACTGTTTATATCAGATATCAACTTCCTCATTTCATCCAGCTTATTACCAGTGTATAGCATTCTGTAGTATTATTATAACAATCAGAAGTTAGTATAATACAACCATTTTCTCTATCCCCAATACAATCTTTGAATGGATTGTACACCAAATCTTTTTAATCCGTCAACCATAATATTATCTATTGACTTTAAATTGTGAAATAGTTGTATATGTGACCCCTCAGCACAACTGAGCCCTGAAGTCGCCAATCATCATTTTTGAGATATTCAATCAAAATATTCTGCTTGAAATTAGCTTTAAAATGATCTATATCATGTCTATTGACATTTAAGTAGTGAAAAATCAATAAAACAGTCAATAAATCCTTTGTTTCAAATTGTTTATTGTTAAGTTCGATGGAGCATATCTCAATAGTGGCACTGGCGACATCCGGGCTCAGTTGTGGAGGATGGTCACATATGTGAATTATAAACAAAGTAAATGATCAAATTAAATTTCTCAGGGTACATCACAATACCATTATACAAGGGTTTACGTAATACAAATTTTAACTAAAAAGGGGCAATAACGCATTCACCCATGGCTTCTGAATCTTCAGAGGACACATGTTACCATCAAGCAACAAGCAATTGCGTCAGGCGAACTTCACTTTCCGGTCAATTTCTGGAAAGCTGAACTGAACATGGTTATCTGGTGTATAACTCATTTCTCATAATGGGCATGATATATATTGTCACTGGCTCTATGACAAACTGGCAAACTGGGTATTCTTAGGGACAGGGAATGAATTTCGTTGGGAATTAAAGCTATACCATAGAAAAATCAATTTTAGTGTGTTAATAATTAAACCCCGAAAAATAACATAACATCATGATATGTAGTTTTCGGCAGCGCAGAGGTAGACTTGGAATGTTACGCCTGACGTAGCGAGGCGTTTGGGACACGAGTAGGCCTATAGGGGCGAGTAAACTTGTGAATGTACCCACAAAAACATGATTTCATGTCATCGAGATATTATTGTATTTAATTATGAACAATGAATGCAATCCGTTTATAACTTTATTTATTTTTTAGATCCAACATGGCTGCCGCCACTACGCTTGAAGATCCCGTTGTTGATTGCCCTTCTACTTCCGGGTTATCGTCGCCATTTCATTTTAGTCTTCAGCAGACCCCAGTTCCCTATGAAACGCTCTCTAACACCGATAGGGACCAAAATAACAACCTCAAATTTAAGAGTATTAAATATACTGGTGTTATTCAGCTGGTCTGTGCGGGAGTTGGCGTAGTATTAAGCCTTGCTGCTCTTTTTACCTCGTTGTGCGTTATTGGTCGCAGTAAAATTGCCTGTTATCAGATTGATGGTCGCAACTATGACTTTTTTGCCATGGTAGCCTGGCCCTTGTGGAGCTCCGTATGCGTAAGTTTATCGGTGTTTATTCTTGTATTGTGATAATTTTTTCTGGAATAGTGTTCTCGCTTATTATTTAATAATATATTAGACTAAATTCAATATTCTGAATGTTTACACTTATACCAAGTCTGTGAATATTAGTGTAACTTACAAAATAAATGGGGGTGGGGTTCCTTTTCTTACCATTTGCTACATTTTCATAACTAATTTTTTGCAGGATTAGGACAATATTAAGATTAAAACAAGGATTAAAACATGAATTTAAAGGAGATTAAACAAGCTTAAACAGGATTAAACAAGTATTTAAGTAGGAGCGTAGGCAGGGAGCGGTTACAAGGCCAAAAAGGTCCACTTTACGAGCGTAGCGAGTGAAAAAAATAGGTTTTTAAGCTTATGTGGGTTCCAAAAAGGTTCCAATTTGGCAATTTGCGAACGTAGCGAGCCAAAAAATAGGGTTTTTTATGCTTTCTTGATCCAAAAAGTCTAAACATTTTTAGAAAGGTCCAATAATAATATGTTGGTATGCCTCATTTCAGAAGTATAAAAACGGTTTTAGCTTTGAGATAATGTTCCACATTGGTGTCAATAATTAAAGTATGTGCATTTTAAATAGTAGTATAAGTTTATGGTGTCAATTACATAAGAATGTTTGAAATACCTATGAATATGAACAGAAGAGCTTGTTCTTTGATTGATTTCAACACATCTCCATTATTTGCATCTATGGTTCAAGTACAAATTTCAGATTCCCCCGTCAAGACTACCAATAAAAATCGGATACCTCTCTTAAAACTCCCACTCCACCTGGCGTAGATGATGAACGGTCCGTAAGAGCAGTGTGTAAAATAGAGCCCGTCCGTCCGCCCGTCCGAGACGGGCTACTTTGTCTTCAGCCATGCTATTTTCCTAACCAGCCCGTCCGACGGACGCCTTCAAATGTTGCCACTATACAGGGGGGTAGCAAGAGCATCAGGGGCCCATGGACCAGGAGCAGCACGGGCCCTTTTAATCAGGGTGGAATTTACCATATGGGGGCCCGGGCCAGGCCAAAATTTGGAGGCGCGAACTCACGTGCCGAGGAAGGCATATGCACCCAAGTCAGTGGCCAAGTTCTGGTTTACGTAAAATATAGAGGGGGACTAACATATTTTGTTCCGATGTTTATACTATGACATTTGCGCGCAAAGCACGCGAAAATTTTTTTTTACAAGTTTGCCCTATTTTGGCCAAAAAACATGCTGTTATTAGGGTTAAAAGAAATATGCATATGGCAATTGTGGGCCCCTGGACAGCTCTGGACCCGGGCCCATCTGGCCCAATGGTAAATCCGGCCTCGGAAATTTTGTTCACTGATAACGATCACATTCAGGCCGGACATATTACTTTTAGGAGCAGCCTGTCGTATGGACTTGCTTTTTAGCTGAATTGTACACACTAACTTAGAGGGACCCATATATAGCATTATGGATAAGAAATCAAATTAATGAACAACCCTTTATTTCGGATTTCTATTGTGCAGTTTTATTTCGTGGCCAGTATCGTCGGCATCGCTTGTTCATACCGGAAAAGTAACTATTGGGTAAGCTATGTACTTTTGTTTGGTGTCATATACTGCAAGCGCCAATAAAGTATCCTTACACTTGGCTTGGAGAAATAATCACAATTTCAATTTTCAAAACAATATCGGGGTAAATTTGTTTTTTTCATAGATGCACTATTTAATCTTGCACGTTATGACACCACATTGAATCCATTGTGACCTCAAGAAGTAAAGTTACAAGCAATTGAATAGACGAAGGTAAAAATGACAAACTGGCCTATACAAGGCGCAAAAAGATTCCAAAAAGCGCAACAAAGAGACAACACAGTTTCTTCAATGAAGCGTTATTTAAAGCAGTTTTAATTCAGTTTTTGCTTCTCTGTACTTTTCATAACTTTCATTTTATTTTTCAGTTCTTTTGTTTCAGTTTTCTTTTGAGCCTTTAAATTAAAGCCAAACGCGTGAATTAGCCATTCACTACTCTCAAACCAGATGTCTAGTCTGTGGAGTTTTGAATCGGCCAGTTTGTCACTTTTAAATCTGGACCCTCGTCTAATCTAATGCTTGTAGCTTTGCTTCTTAAAGTCACATTGGATTCAATGTGGTGTCATAATGTGCAGGATTAGATAGTGCATCTATTATAAAAAAAAATTTACCCAATATTGTTCAGTTTGGAAATTGTGATTATTTTTCCAAGTGTAAGGATTCTTTTTTGGCGCAGTATATAATAATCCCGGGATAATAATCGGGTTAAGTTTTCTCCCGGGAGTTTTCTATCCGCAATGGAATTGATTTCGGTCAATTTCTTTCTTGTTATTAAACAATGTTAAAGCATATTACTCCAGTAACGAAGCTGATATATACATAAACGATACTTATTCAGGGGCGTAGCAAGAGCCTCGGGGCCCATGGACAAGAAACAATGCGGGCCCTTTTAGTAGGGCCTGATTTACCATTGGGAAATTGGACCACAAAATTACCTGTGCATGTTCCTTTTAGCCCGAAAACACCATGTTTTGGACCAAAATATGGTAAAATTGCAAAATTGCCCTTCGCATAGCAAAATTCACCTTAATTTTAGGCTAAAATTGTCTGATGCTTCTACCACTATTATAAAGGGTTCACAAGAAATAACTCCCCCTCCCTAAAATTACAAAACATTTCTTTGCATAACTTGACATACATTTGGTTGATTTGAAAAATTTAAAAACATGTGAATAGAGGAATCTTTTTGCTACCCTCCCAATTTTCTTCTTTTCTAAAAATCATTTTTGTTGGTCAAAAATTATCACATTTTCCAAAAATAATGCTTTCAGAAAAAGTTGCACTTTTCAACATCCTATACATGTAATGTACAAAAAGTTCTCGATATCAACGTGATCAATGTTTTGATTGATTTAATTGTTAGTTTATTTTCTTAAATTTTATGTATCCGATTACTCAGTCACCCATGCAATCATCTTTCAGTATAAAACAATGATTCATTGACATAAATTTTGACATGAATGGGGTTTCAGTCAGTGTTTCAAAAATGGTAAAATCACTATAGGAGTAGAAATAAGGTTTGTAGTGTGATGCTTATTTCTTTCGTTGGCTAGAAGAGATGAAAAATTTACTTGCAAATGGCAGACTGAAACAGTTGCATAGATCTGTAGCAACGGCTGTCTTGAATAAAGGCGTACATGACAAAGAATGGCCAACAGAGATTGGAGATTGGAAGTCAGCATCCAGCCAATTAACTGCATGCAGCCAATCTCTTGTGGCCACATCATGAGTGTTATACCTAAGTTTTCCAAGAAAGCCATCATTTTAAATCAAATGCAAGATGCTTCAACCGACCCAATACAGGTAAATTTTCACTTTTTTGGTCAAATGTATGCACGGAAAGCGCATTTCTCCTTCCTAGTGATTTTATCATTTTCAAGCAACTGCTGATTAAAAACTTCAAAGAAAATCTAATTTTACGTCAAAATTAAGTTCAACAAATCTTTGTTTTGCACTGAATGATGGTTGCATGTGTGCATGAAGGATCAGATACAGAAAGGTGAAAGCAAAAACCAAGAATTAAATCAACCTTCACATTAATATCGAGAACGTTTTGCACATAATGTCGTAAAGTGCAACTTTTTTTGAAAGCATCATTTTTTGAAAATGTGATTATTTTTGACCAAAAATATTGTTTTTGCAAATGAAACAACTTTGGGAGGGTTGCAAAACGATTCCTCTATTCACAGCTTTTTGAATTTTTCAAATTAACCAAAAAGTCCAAATGTATGTCAAGTTATGCAAATAAATGTTTTGTAATTTTAGGGGGGAGTTATTTCTTTTGAACCCATAGTAGGCCCCAATTTAAGAATCAAGAGGGCTAATGCCTTCATTATGTGTGGGGAGTTTGGGATCTCCAAATTTTGGCCTGGCCCAGGTAAACCCGGGCTGCCTTTCCAATCTCCTTATCAGCGTTTATTTCATTTTCGTTTTTGCTTCGTCCACCCTGTCCCCCGCTTGCTACCCCCCTGTCCTTATTTGGTTACGTTTTACACGACAAACAGGTTCGTTAATAAGATTGCGGCATTTTTCTAGTGTTTGTCCCTGAGGACCGTAACATTTACCGCATCCACTTCCACTGCGCATGGAGAACATAGGGGACCAATGTAAATTGTTACAGTTTTTTTTTTTTTGCAAATCGGGTATAACTTTCTTTTGGTAGGTAGAGGAATACCTACCTGTACCTAATAACCACTCGGCAACGGGAGCTTCATGATTACGCTGGCTGAAATTCGAACACATAAGTGATCACTTAAACTTACAGGGTGTCCCAAAAAAAAGAGGCCCCTCATTGCGCCCTCTTTTCTCCTATTTCTGAATAGTTGATATAGTTGAATAAACCAAAACAATTATTTCAATCGGCTCACAACTTTTGAAGATATGCCCTTTTGAATAAAAGTACCCGTTTTTCACTCTGTCCACGGATAGCAAACAGAGTGGTTGGGATGGCTCATTCTGTGGAGTGGCGTGCACGATCACCAGACCTCACACCGCTTGATTTTTTCCTTTGTGGCAAAATCCAAATCTTCGCAAACGTACTACTGAATGCATTCGTAAATATCCGGCGCACAAGGACGGTACGCAACGCAATTGATGCAATGAGGACCAGTGCTAAAACCTGTATTCGCCAAGGAGGCAACCAGGTAGAGGACAGCAGCACAGTAAACTCACTTCAGAAGAACCAAAGACAAACCAAACAGCCTTTTAGGGCTACCCTTTATCCTAAATAGAGAAATGACTTATGTTGTTAAAAAAAGAGAAAGCAAGAAACAATAAATTAAAAAAGTAAGAAACATAATAAAACAAAAAGGCATAAATAACCAAAAAAAAAAAGTAATTGCAAGTAAAGCAAAAGAAGTCCCATTCGGCATCCATTCCATAAATAAAGTTATTTTATAAAGTTATCATTGAGGAATGTTTGATATTCATGCATGGTATGGGTACTCCTTTTCAATCTTTGAAGTAGCCAAACCTTATCCGTGGACAGAGTGAAAAACGGGTACATTTCTAAAGAAGAGCATATCTTCAAAAGTTGTGAGCCGATTGATATATTTTTTTTGGTTTATTATAGCTAACGATTAAAGGTTTCTTTACATACCAAAATATATTTGATCAACTTTTCAGAAATAGGAGAAAAAGAGGGTTTAATGAGGGGCCTCTTTTTTGGGGGGGACACCCTGTATGTCCTCCCCGCAAATAGCACGTAGTAGCTAGGGCCGTAAGGCTGAGTTCACATAGAAGTATACGGTATACGGTATTCGCTATACGAAATACGCTCATTCGATCAGGCTGAGTTCATATAGGAGTATACTATGTGAACTCAGCCTGATCGAATGAGCGTATTTCGTATAGCGAACAGCGAGTATGTCAGTTTACCCATTTTCTTCGTCTTATCAAATGCTTGTAACTTTACTTCTTGAGGTCACATTGCATTCAATGAGGTGTCATAATGTGCAGAATTAGATAGTGCATCTATTAAAAAATGATTTTACCCACATATGGTTTAGGTTTTTAAAATTTGGACGGTATACGCTGCACTAAAATCGAACACGCGCGATTCCCACTATACTATACTAAACGCAGGTATACGGCCTTTTCGAATAGCTCTTATGTGACCCGGTACTATGAAATTACCTTGCTCGATTTAAGCTATACGCGTCCACCTGCAAAACGTGCATCGTATACCCGAATAGTATACTTCTATGCGATCGTAGCCTTATGTGACCCGGTACTATGAAATTGCCTTGCTCGATTTAAGCTATACGCGTGAACCTGCAAAACGTGCACCGTATACCCGAATAGTATACTTCTATGTGAACGCAGCCTAATGCGACAAATAAATTGCCGCCTCCCTGTAGTCGAAATATAACATGGAAAAACAGTGGCAAGATCGACGGCAAATACGGTATATAATTTTTCACCAGGTTCACCGTGAAGTTTAAGTGACCGCTTCTGGGTTCGAATTTCAGCTACGAAACTGCTACGCCCCTAAGGCCTCGTATCCATAGGCTGTTCCCTTGTGGCGTGTGCCCTTGTTCCATGGTTATTTTTACCATGTGACCTGCCACACAGACAACGAACCTTTGTTTTGCTTAGTGGCCGCTACGGTTCGTTGTCTGTGTGGCAGGTCACATGGTAAAAATAACCACGGAACAAGGGCACACGCCACAAGGGAACAGCCTATGTATACGAGGCCTAACTCAGCAATACTATATAGCCTAACCTAACCATAATTATTCACTATATAACATTTCTATATAACAGGCAGTCGCCTACCTCGTGATGTCGATCATAGCATCAGTCGTTGCAGCTGGTCAAGTGGTTTGGGAAGCTTTTGGTGCAGCTTCGGTGCACTGTATTGAAGACTATAGTCCGATTATAGACTACGTACCGGTATTACCACAGTACTTCTTTAGCCACGAATCAGATCGTCCCTTTGATCCTGAATATTACACTGACTGCACCGGAGTGGTATGCATGCCTACTAGTTCGTATTGGTTAAAGGATGTCTCCGGCAATCACAACATTATGCCTTATATGATAGAGAAATAATTATCAAGCACGAATCACATGAGGGTTTTATTTAAAACAAACTCATATTGACCATAAAAACAGCCGGCTCTCAACACGCGATATCAAAATTCCCGCCACCGAAATTGTCTAGTGCAATGACGTCATGGTTATTTGTGCCCAATTGTTGTCAGTCTTCATTACTGGGACGTCATTGCACTGCACTGGGAATTTTGAATAACGCGTGTTGAGATACGGCTGCATTCGTTTTTATGGTCAATATGAGTTTTTTTAAATTAAACCACGTGATTCATGCTTGAAAATTAATTTTCTACCATATAAGGCATAAAGTTGTGATTGCCGGAGACATCCTTTAAGTGGTGAATTCGTATTCCTTTAGGCATTTGTCGTTATATGTTAATTTTGACTTCATCTGCAAATACGTACCGGTGTACATATCCCGGAATACATATTAATGGAGCCAACATGGCTCGGCAACATGGATATCCGCACCAACATGGCCCGGCAACATGGATATCCGCACCTTGGCATGCCTTATCATCTCACAGAGAAAATATTAGTGTTTGTACTTAGATCACTGATGTGCAGGGCCTGTGTATTTTGGGTGGGATAATGGGTTAGGGGCAAAATTTCGCACAATTGGTCAAGAAATAAACATTGCAGGATAATATAAACTTATATTGTGCGTAACTGAACGTTTACCATTTCCTCATTTATGCAACCGATCTGAGTTTAAAGGGGCATTGTGAGATTTCATAAACATTGCGCCCTCAATTTTGGTCAAACCCCAGTTTACATGTACGCAATGTTTGTCCATACACTAATCATCATCTGAAATAGTATCTTTGATGTCTTTGATGTGGAATTGTACGATTTTTGTAATTAATGTCTGCATCTAGACATTAATTCCCTCACACAGTACAGTTCAATAGGAGATAAACTTAAGGGGGTACTACACCCCTGCCCAAATTTGTGCCTATTTTTGCATTTTTCCCAAAAATTATAGCGCATTGGGGACAAGTAAGATATGTATATTATAGGGGCAAGGACTACAGCAACTGCACTGGAAATTTTATTTCAGCACAGACAACAGTTGTGGAGTTACAGTCAAAAATGAGGGAAAACCAATATTTGACCAATAAATCAATAACTACTTGCTTTGAGTTGCTGAATTTTCAGTACAGTAGTCCTTGCCCCTATAATATACATATCTTACTTGTCACCAGTGGGCTATAATTTTGAGAAAATGCAAAAATAACACAAATGTAGTACCCCCTTAACGCAGCGCTCATAAGATGTCTCTTAATCTTATTTTAAATTTTATGGCTTTTTTTCTTCTAAATTGCTGCCTGGTATGCTTTTTGAGTATTCATTCTAACAAAGTAAAGCGACATTTTCTAAATTTGATTTTCCAAAAAAAAAAATCTCTCAGAGGTCCTTTAATAGCACAATCAAACAATCTACATACAGTATAAACGAATAAGTACGTTATAAATTGTGAGTGAACTGATTTAACTCTCTCCACGCGGGTGTCGACTACAGACAACAAGTTTCAAATTTTATTTTATAAATTGAAAAATTGTCAGAAATGTCAATTTTCATGACCATATTTGGAATCAGCAGGAAAAATGCATTAAAATGAGTACAAATAAGCAATAATAATAATTGTATTGGTTCAGTGGTCTTTATAACATAATTAATTTATGTTTTAATATTTTGAGTATTATATAAACACCCACATGTCAAGTAGACTGAAGACGATTTGCTGCTATTATAATGGTATTCATTTATTTACATTATTACAGAATCTATCTCGTGCGTTGCACATAGGATCTGCAGTCGTTGGCTTCGTCGAGTTCATCGTGGCTATTGTCGCTGCTGTGTATTGTTGCCGTTTTATATGTCATCAGATGTCATCACAGAAAGTTGTTGTAAGTTAAACAAAATGTGCGTAAAGGCGCAAATTGGGAGTTCGAGAACTGTTGCGTTCATGTTCTCTGTTTGAAGACAGCTGTATTAGCAAAATAATACAGTTCAGCATATTAAATATGTCGCTATTCACAAATGACATCTCTCTGACTATCCAGGTGTCTTTAAACAAAGAATTGCAAGTCAACAACTGGAAGATCTCGAAACCACCATCTTGCGACTTTACACTCATTTCGTGGGAGCTTTTATGCTTAAGGGAGCGTTTCGACAGTATTTTATATGGAACATGAGAGCACCTCCGACGTATCGAATTGCATTTTGAATACGAAGCATGTCTTTCTGATATCAAATAATTTTCATTTTTGAAAATCACGATATAATACAAATTTTATGACAAATTATAAAAATTTGATATTTTTCAAATTTTTGATATATAACAGTCCTCGAAGTAAATTTTATAAATCTAATGATAATATTCTTAAAGTGTATGTAGCTGGGAGGAAAAGCCGACGATCAATTGAAATTTTCGACCTTTCATATTGAAGATATGGATTTTTTCCCCCAAAAGACCTAATTTGTTTTTGTTGGTGTTTTGGGGAAAAAAATCCATATCTTCAATACGAAAGGTCAACATTTTCAATTGATCGTCGGCTTTTCATCCCACCTACATCATCAGAGTTATAAAGTTTACTTTACGAGTACTGTTAAATATCAAAAATATCAATTTTAATGATTTGCCATAAAATGTGTATTACATTGCGAATTTCAAAAATCAAAATTATTTGATATCAGAATGACATTCTTCGTATTCAGAATGCAATTCGATATGTCTGATGTGCTCTAATGTCCCACAATAAATACTGTCCAAACGTTCATACCCCTTCCCTTAAATGATGACTTGATAATGAGGAAACTTTTACCACTATGAGAAGTAGTAACGTGTAATAAAACATCTCTAAGGAACACAAACTATCAAATAACTTAATTTTGTTGATTGGGTCATTTTGGTGTATGCTATTAAGTGCAATATCAGATATTTATTTAGTAGGGTTGGCCACGGTCAAAAAAAATTTTTCTTGCTGAGGTGAAAGGACTTTGGTTGGAGGTTACAAAATGCATTTCGAAAATTCAGCTGAAGTCCGTTGCCATGGCAACGGCCCGATTTGTGTTTTTTACCATTTTCGCCTATTTTGGAGCTAAAAAAGTGAAAATTGCCCTTAAAAGGACGCCTTGTTGCCTTAATATACAAGTTGGTATTTTAAAATAAATTGTATCATAAAAAAGCCCCATCCTTGTTCTATCTACAAACAAAGTTGTGTTTAGAGATTCGTTTTCTAAATATCAATTTCGGGCCTGGCAACACCGCAAGTTTTTCAAATTTGAAAAATGACATTTTTTACCGATTTTGGCGATACGAAAAATTAACTTTTGCGCTCACCTATGATTTTGTCGTTATGGTTATTGGTAGAACATACCTTGCCCCCAACATATATAATAAGAATAGCTTGGGGAAATTTATTTCTCTAAGGAAGGTGTTGCCAGAAAAACATACATTTTATAAAAATACAGAATTCTCATAAAAAGAAAATGTGCTGCATTTTGCCCTAGATTTAGCACATTTGATGTAATGAGTTGTATGTAGAGTCAGTTTATCATCATGGTCAACTATTCTGAATATTTCGAAACAATAAATGAAGTTTAATTTTAATGCTGTGTTGCCAGATGCCCAAAATTATGAAAGCTACATTACGCAAAATAGCCCAAATAGGTCTAAGTTTTCATGTATGAATCTAGTCAATCCAATCAAATCACAGTCTATTATTATCAATCATTTTATCATAATTTTCACCTGTTTTGAATGTTTGGAAACAAAAAAGTTCATCATACAGTGTTGCCAGATGCCAATTCTGGTTTACCCTGTGCACCATGTGTTTTTAATACCATTTTTGGTTTACCGTGCGCACTCTATTTTCATAAACAGATAAAAGGACATTCTTCCAATTTGCCCCAAATTTAGTACATGTGATGTAATCAATTGTATGTAGAGTCACATTATCACCATGGACAACTATTCTCTATGTTTTGAAACTTTAACTTACAGTGTTGCCAGATGCCTAAACTATGAAAAATAGGACCAGTTTTTATGTATGATAAACAATTTCTTTGATGATGCATCTAAAATACAATTAAATTATAATAAATTATGATATGACCCCTTAAACTATTTGTTTAAACTGAAATCCTGGGGACCGTTCACAAACACTTGTTAGGGGGCTGAAAATGTTTGACCCTCCTAAGGGGGGGCCTGAAAAAAATGGCCAGAAATTTTCCTGGGAAAATTGAGTTTATATGCTTTTCTATGGAGTTAACCCATAATTTTCATGTCAAAAAAGGGGGGGCACTGACATTTTTGAGGTCTCTAAAGGGGGGGGGGACCGAAAAATTTTCGCGATGAAATTCTTTTGCATCATGCACCCCCTTACAAGTGTTTGTGAACGTTCCCTTGTTTTCAGACGAAAATTTGTATGTTGTTACAAGGAATTCAAAACAATTTTATCATCAAGGGACCCACATAGAGGAATACGACATCGATCGTGAGCCAATCTGCATTCTGTTGCCTGCAAAAGCCGAAGATCAGAATGAAATTCTGAAACGACCATGACCAGATATTTTTCTTAATTTCTTGGTAAACTTAAAACGTATTAAAAACGCCAAATTGCAGTCACAAAATTGATAATATTAGTAAATCACCAAAGCGAATGGTAACAAAGGTATGCGGAAACGAACTGCATTATCAATAACAAAGTATGTGCCCAAAGATTTGTTGGCATGTCGCTTTTTTGAAATATCACCAAAACATGTTAAATTTTGGGAAAAACACCCCAAAATTGAGAACAAACACGAACCTTCCAAAATAAATACATAATTATTCACACTCGGCGGCCCAGCCACTACCTTTCATTTCATTCATCTTTATTTCATTCAAATATAAAATATAACAGCACAACAATTAAACACATACATTGAATGAGGAAGTTCTTGGAAGGCCGGATGGCCTGTATTAAGAACCCCCTGTCCTAACAACAACAAAAAGTTTCAAAATAACAACAACAACCAAATATACCGCAAAATGTCAATACACAACCCACCCCCCTCATTTACCCTAACCAAAACTACCTGCTGCTGTGATTTGGGGTAACTCGTTGCTTCCCCTCTTCAGATACCTGTACTTCAAGTATACCCCACGCCTGTACATCAAGAATGTCTTGTTAAACTCAAACTTATGTTCTAGGAACACTTTTTGATCAAATACCTGGTCATATAATCATGAAATTGGAACACTGGTAAAGAGTGTATGTGTATTGAAAAGATTTGATTGGCCAATTTCTTTTCCAACTTTTCAGCAATATCTGAAATGAAAATGAAAATTAGCGATATTTAGAACTTATATTAAAGTAATGAAATTATAATTTTGTTTGTAAACATGTTTACTGGAAAGTTTATGTCAATGTTAAAGTGGTTAAGGGAACTGGAATGAGCGTTTTGAGCGTTTCGACAGCATTTTTGTGGGACATGAGAGCACATCAGACATATCGAATTGCATTCTGAATACAAAGAATGTCTTTCTGATATCAAATAATTTTCATTTTATGAAATTCACGATATAATACAAATTTTATTTTAATGATATAGTCTTAAAGTGTATGTAGCTGGGAGGAAAAGCCGACGATCAATTGAAAATTTTGACCTTTCATATTGAAGATATGGATTTTTTCCCCAAAAGACCTAATTTTTTGGTGTTTTGGGAAAAAATCCATATCTTCAATACGAAAGGTCAAAATTTAATTGATCATCGGCTTTTCATCCCACCTACATACACTTTAAGTATAAATCATCAGATTTATAAAGTTTACTTCGAGTACTGTTAAATATCAATTTTTAATGATTTGCCATAAAATGTGTATTACATTGCGAATTTCAAAAAATTATTTGATATTAGAAGGCCAATGCAATTCGATATGTCTGATGTGCTCTAATGTCCCACAATAAATACTGTCCAAACGTTCATACCCCTTCCCTTAAGTAAAGTACAAGGTTTAAAAAGCTCTGAGATTGTATGGCATGTATGGTGTATTTTTTACAAAATCCTCCTATGTCTGCTAGTATTTGGCATCTGGCAACACTATGTTAAACATTCACAACTGACAAACAGATAGGTTAACATGGTTAAAGGGGTCATATCGTAATTTATTATAAATTCATTGTATTTTAGATGCATCATCAAAGAAATTGTTTATCATACATAAAAACTTGTCATATTTTTTTTTAGTTTAGGCATCTGGCAACACTGCATAAAATTAAAGTTTCGAAACATATAGAATAGTTGTCCATGATGATAATGTGACTCTACATACAATTCATTACATCACATGTACTAAATTCGGGGCAAATTAAAAATAAATTCCTTTTATGAAAATATGGTGCCCAGGGTTAACCATTATTATGTTTTGATGAGTCCAAGTGTGTGAAAATATTGGATCCAAAACATAATAATGATAAAATTGGATGCTTTACGCCCAATATTTATTGGTCTCGCTATGAGTTTTAAAATATTGGACTCGACTACGTCTCGTCCAATATTTTAAAACTCATAGCTCGACCAATAAATATGGGCTCAATAGATCCAATTTTATATCAGAATTGTATATATTGAAAACACAGGGTACACAGGGTAAACCAGAATTTTACATATCTTTTCTACTTTTTGGCATCTGGCAACACTGTATGATGAACTTTTTTGTTTCCAAACATTCAGAACAGGTGAAATTATGATAAAATGATTTATAATAATAGACCGTGATTTAACTGGATTGACTAGATTCATTCATGAAAACTTAAACCTATTTGGGCTATTTGGCGTAATGTAGCTTTCATAATTTTCGGCATCTGGCAACACTGCATTAAAATTAAACTTCATTTATTGTTTCGAAACATTCAGAATAGTTGACCATGATGATAAACTGACTCTACATACAACTCATTACATCGCATGTGCTAAATCTAGTGCAAAATGCAGCAAATTTCCTTTTTATGCGAATTTTGAATTTTTACAAAATGTATGTTTTTCTGGCAACACCTTCCTTAGAGAAATAAATTTCCCCAAGCTGTTCTTATTAGATATGTTGGGGGCAAGGTATGTTCTACCAATAACCATAACGACAAAATCCTAGGTGAGCGCAAAAGTTATTTTTTCGTATCGCCAAAATCGGTAAAAAATGGCATTTTTCAAATTTGAAAAACTTGCAGTGTTGCCAGGTCCGAAATCGATATTTAAAAAACGAATCTCTAAACACAACTTTGTTTGTAGATAGAACAAGGATAAGGCTTTTTTATGATACAATTTATTTTTAAATACCAACTTGTATATTAAGGCAACGAGGCGCTCTTTTAAGGGCAATTTTCACTTTTTTAGCTCCAAAATAGGCGAAAATTGTGAAAAACACAAATCGGGCCGTTGCCATGGCAACGGACTTCAGCTGAATTTTCGAAATGCATTTTTGTAACCTCCAACCAAAGTCCTTTCACCTCAGCAAGAAAAAAATTTTTGACCGTGGCCAACCCTACTAAATAAATATCTGATATTGCACTTAAATAGCCCTCACTACAGTAAGTTAACACTACAGTAGTATTACTATTACATAAGATTACCACAATACCTATTAGTATAAGTCCGGCAAGGCCCGCAGAGCTGGCATAGTAATTTGCTCGCGGGCTAACTCAACCAAAACCACGTGGTGTCGGATGGATAACGCAAACTTGGGCTCTGGATGCGAGGAAGTCAAGCTAGCGGAGGATCATGCAAAGTATTTTGACCACGTTTTAGCCCTTCCTCGGCTGACTCAGCCTGGTGTGGCTCTGAAGAGACACCGTTTGGTTTTTACCACGTCGACGAAGAAATAAATTTGGATTTACCGTACGAGCATACAGCAAGAGATATTCAACGAGCTAGGCATGAAGAAGATAGAAATAACTAAGATGCAGTGAAGCAGATAACTACGTATTGTGACTGAATGGAGATATACAGGTGCAACTTGACAAAGGAGTGAGTACTGGCGCAAATAACCTCAGTAGTTGAAAGCGCCATACAAATCAACCAAAAATAAAAACAAAAAAAATACCTATTATCAGGTAAAGTTGAAAGAAAAATGGAAGTTGTAGTTAACTGAGTTGCGCCCCTATGCGGAAGTTATGAAGATCAATAGGCTATTATATATATATGATTTTGTTTGATTTTTGTTTTGTTTCTTGGATTTTGTTTTCTTTGTTTTATCATCTGCAGGTGCAGTACGTCAACACACCGCGTACCGTGCCTCAACCGCCTCCGTATTCACCATAAAAGACATTCATTACTAAAAATTAGCTGCTATGATCAGTCCCAGAACAACGCCAAATATGGATTAAAAGACCTTTGACCTTGGATGTACAACAGCATGTTATGATCTAATGGGACATCAACAAACACCATTTCTATCAAAAAGGCAACAGCCGATATAATTTGAAACCACATAAATTACTAGAGTTGGTTCTTCTCTTGGATTTGGACCAAGCTTTAGAATATCGACTGTTGCGTTTTGAAATAAAACAAACAAGAAATTTATCACCCATTGTAAAAGATATGGCACATGTACCGAATACATGTACATACATTGGCTGACCTTGTGGATTTCCTGGCCCAGCCATGCTAACCACATAAGGAGATTATACGATTAACCTAGTGCAGCTATTGTCATAGCAGGGTATTATTATGTAATACTCCTGATCCATATTTGGCGCTCTCTTGGACTGATGATATAACCGATACTTCCGAGTATGCACTTTACAGGGCACACAACATGTTGTCACACATATGTGACCGTCCACGTCGAAACGCTCGTAAAGTCGGCCCCTGGTCAATTTTGTTTTCTTCCGTGTTTAGAAAATATATATCATAAGCTTTACAATAATATATCATTTGACTTCAAACAATATCCAGAAGCGGAGTTATGGTTTGTTAAACTTTGCCCCTTCAGTAAAAGGGTACATTATTTTGGTGCTACATTATTTCTCTTTTTCCACATCGCTGGTATTACATATCAAATTGTCATAATTGGCGGTCACTTTAAATCATCCCCAAGTCAACGAGGTTCAGGAATGTTGATTGTTAGTTAACCCACCACTTGAACAGGATTTGGCCAAAGCAAACAAAGACTAGAGCTATTTACTAACTCTACGAGATACAAGTATAAGCTTATTATCCTCTTCAACAATAGGATTAAAGATTGGCGTTTGAATGACACTAAAATGAGAAACATGAATACAACCTTTATGCACATTTTGCACTGTAACTCGAAATACAATTTACAAAAGATTTGAGATGGATGGTCACATATTATGATTAAGGACTAAGTCAACGTCATCTCGGAGCATTTCGATGGCGTCGATGATATAATAAAGAGTACTGTAGCCATATCAATTGCGTCTTCGTGAGCAATTATGGGCGTGGACTTGGCAATATCGTGCCATCGTCTTGCTCTATGGTTTGTTATTCATTGTTCAAAACCTTTTGTTTATTGTAGTACTTACTTGATTCAAATTACCGTGAGCAATTTGTGGATCGGTCGATATAATCCGGCAAAGAATGTATATCGAAGGTCATAATGATATTCAGAATTATTCATCCACGCGCTTAAGGGATCTGCAATGAGCGTTTCGACAGTATTTATTGTGGGACATGAGAGCACATCAGACATATCAGTTATGAAAAGCAGTCATTGGATTGAATCTAAATTGATTTCCTGAAAGGTGTGCATTCAAAGATTGCCTGTTCAATTTTTCACATATTTGTACATAATTATGAATTTTTGTGATAATTTTTGAGTGTTATTTTTTACATTACCTACAAATACAATTTTTCATAGCACTAGATATATCTTTAAAAAATGGAAATCACTAATAAATGTGCGATTGATACAAGCTTTGATATGTCCAATACTGAAATGCCTTGCATTCAGACATCTTTATTATTGTGTTTAGCTGCCAGAAATTCTAAATATGCATCACCTCCGAATACATGTTAAAAGCTCTGTCACAAACTGAGAGAATAGTAAATTATATTTAAGCAAAAGGTGCAGGGTAATACACTCTTTAATACTACCAAGTTTCAATAGCCTGTATATAACATTTCTGAGATATTAACAAAATAAGTAAGTATTCGTAGATGTAGATTTCGGTAGCCGAATGTTGCCTACAAATACAATTTGACATCATGACCGTATTGTGAAACACCGCCATTCATGCCAATGCCCATATCGGTACATAAAGAAGGCCCGTACGTTCGCTATCAAATTATATGTCAATGAAAGTTGCGAATTCACATGCATGCCTGTCATGCAAAACTAAATACGGCTAATATTCATGATGTGACGTCATCAATTTGAATATTCATGAGGTGACGTCATCAATTTGCATATTCATGAGATGACGTCACCAATTTGTATATTTATGACATGACGTCATCAATTTGCATATTCATGAGATGACTTCATCAATTTGCATATTCATGTAGTGACGTCATCAATTTGAATATTCAAATCTCAAATTATATGAATATCCAAATTTTATGAATATTTAAATTTGTATGAATATTCAAACTTTAAATTTGATGAATATTCAAATTTTTAATTCTTAATTTAATTTTCAATCCATGCCGGAATCCATAACGTCGTCAATTTGCATATTCATGAGGTGACGTCATCAATTTGAATATTCATGTAGTGACGTCATTAATTTGCATATTCATGAGATGACGAATATGGAAATTGATGACGTCACCTCATGAATATGCAAAGTGACGTTATCTAATGAATATGCAAATTTATGACGTCATCTCATGAATATGCAAATTAATGACGTCACCTCATGAATATTCAAATAATGACGTCACCTGATGAATATTTTTGCGGATATGCAAATTTATGACGTCACCTCATAAATATGCAAATTGACGACGTCATCTTTAGAATATGCAAATTTATGACATCATCTCATTATTATGCAAATTGATGACGTCATCTCATGAATATGCAAATTGACGACGTCATCCTATGAATATGCAAATTCATGACGTCATCTCATGAATATGTAAATTGATGACATCACCTCATGAATATTCAAATTAATGACGTCACCTCGTGAATATTTTTGCGAATATGCAAATTTATGACGTCATCTCATGAATATGCAAATTGATGACGTAACCTCATGAATATGCAAATCATCTGATGAATATGCAAATTTATGACGTCATCTTATGAATATGCAAATTTATGACGTCACCTCATAAATATGCAAATTGACGACGTCATCTTATGAATATGCAAATTCATGACGTCATCTCATAAATATGGAAATTGATGACGTCACCTCATGAATTTGCAAATTGACGACGTCATCTTATGAATATGCAAATTTATGACGTCATCTCATGATTATGCAAATTGATGACGTCATCTCATGAATATGCAAATTGATGACGTAACCTCATGAATATGCAAATTGATGACGTAGTTTATGACCTCACCTCATGCATATGCAAATTGATGACGTTTTCAGCTCGTTAGCTTCTGTTTTGGCCACTTTTTCTGCCTTTAAACCTTTTAAGTGTCGGTCTCACCTGTCTCGTCATGTCTTTGTCCTCACGTCTCTGGTGTCTCTTGTCTTTGCACCGTCTATTGTATTGTAATTATTTAGTTATTTATCCAAAGGGGTGGTCATAGTTCCTTCGAGCTTTGCTCTGTTATGGCCATCCTTCTATCTTATTGATAAATGTCATGGAAAATGATATGCAAATTGACGACGTCAAACTATGAATATGCAAATTTATGTCACTTCATGAATATGCACCTCATAGATATTCAAATTCACATAATTTTAAGTAATGAATATTCATCAAATTTAATGACGTCATCTCCTAAATATGCAAATTGGTGACGTCATATCATGAATATGCAAATTGATGACGTCACCAAATTGATTGACATTTCATGAATATGCAAATTAATTACGACACCTCATGAATGGGATATTGATGCCACATCTGATGAATATGCAAATTATTGACGTCATCTCATGAATATGCAAATTTTTGAATATCAAATTTTATAACCGAATTTTGCGAATCTCAAATATCAAATTATATGAATATTCAAATTTTTGTAATATTTTATGACTATTCAATTTTTATATTTTTATGAATTTTATACAAATATTTATGAAATGATTATCCAAATTTGTATGAATATTAAAATGAATTTTCAAATTTAATGGAATTTTTATACTAAAAAAGTTCCTGAATATTCAAATTTAATGAATAATGAATTTTCACAAAAATATTGAATATTAAATTGTTTAAATTAATTTAACATTTTATTAATTCAAATGTAATATTTATTCTTAAATTTGAATAGTGATAGAATTTGAATTTGTATATTTTATACAAATTAAATAATCATTAAATTTGATTATTCATACAAATTTGAATATCGATACAAATTTGAATATTCAAATAAATATTGCATATTTCGTGTTGTGAATATTTTTAAATTTTAATATCAAATTAAATTTGAATATTTATTATTCATAAAATTTTAATTTTCATTAAATTAAAAATCAATATTCAAATATTCATCAAAATGAAGAGCTTTGTTTCAAAAGCCCTTACATCCACTTTTGACCGAAATTGAGTTATTGGCATAATATTATAGTGTGGGTAAAAATACACATTTTGGTGATTGCTTGACCTTCATACTACCTTCCCTTCCGGAGTTATCGCATATTTCCCGTTTGGGAAATCTTAGGGAATTTCCGGAAATCTGAACTTAAAATGATATAGACTTGTTTTGTTTTAATTTTTTGATGTATAATGGTAGCCTGGAATGTTCTTTACCTATTAAAACCAAACGGAACTGTTTTGGGGTCACTATGTTTGAAAAAAAATCATTTTAATTAACAAAAGGTGTAGCTTCGTTAATACCCAAAAAAATGCCATTTTCCCGAATTTAATTAAAAATTCATAATTAAAGAAGTAAATGAGATATTTCAATTTTTCTTTTTGATTTTCAAAGCATTAGTTAAGTTACATAATGTAGTGCAAACAAATGGGCTCAAATTTGATTGCAAAGGTGGATTCTAGAAAAGGGGTAAATTTATTTTGTTGTAAAACCCCTTACATACACAAAAGGTGTGATATAAAATAAATAATAAAATAAATAGGAAGGCTTGAAAATTGTACCAAACCTATTCTTTTAGTTTCTATTCATCAACACGTTATCCAACCCCAAAATTGAATCAAATCGAAAAAGTAATACTTGCACAATTAAAAAAAGCTGTTTTTCTCAAAAGTCAAAAGTGGATGTAAGGGGTTTTGAAACAAAGCTCTTCAAATGTTCATATACATAGAATTAGAAAATTCATAAAAATAATATTGAATATTTTTAATTCATAAAAATAGAATATTCGTGTTATTTAATTTTGAATAATTCATTCAAATTTCAATATTTGAGTATTCAATAGAATATTTTTATAGAATATTCTGCAATTATTCGTTATTCGTGAAAATTTGAATATTCATCAAGTTTGAATATTAATACATTTTAATATTCTTAGAACATGAATATTCATACAATTATATTATTGTATTAGCAACCAATCACGCCGCGCCTCTGCCCTGACGTCAGATGCAAACTAGTCTTTTTAATGAAATATTCCTCAACACATACACTTATGAACTCATACTACATCCATTTGACCTACATTAATTTAAATCACCTTATAAATAGTCACTTGATAGACTTGCATATTCACGTAACGCACAAGTCAGAAGAGCGAAACAAACGTTTACCATGTTTACGTCACTGAATTTAGGACTTTGGAAGCAAAAGTAGGCTACTGCTGCTGAAACCATAGATTTCAAATTTTAAATTTCACATTTTAATTTGGTCACGAGATCGTTTTGTGGTGTTACGTTATTTGGTTATTATATCGGGAGTATATATGCCTACAGGTTGTATCAAAATGATCGGTACCAACCAGTTTACAGAAATTAAGGACAAGACTGCCACATCAAAATGCAACATAAGATCCACCTAATTTGTAGATAAATGTTGTGAGAGGATTGCAATTTCAATATGATCCAATATTGCATTTTGAGGCAGCAGGCTTGCCAATAACCATGAAAACTGATGGGTACCAATCATTTTGATACAGCCTGTATAAGCAGTGTGCTAATTAAGGTTTAGTCATGGAGGTATATAAATAAATGGAGAATGATCGCCAGAATTCTAATCTCTTAAGTGGAGATTATCCTATTACCTCTATTCAATGAGTCACCAAACTTGAATGACTAGCCACTTCAGCCAAGCTATTGATCTCCACGATGGTTATGAGACTCTACCATGGTTCATTGATCGTCACTCCCAAAATTTCCTCATAGGAATTGACCCTACATTGACCCGTACCGGAAGGCTTGTAAAAGAGACTGTATAATGACGTCAGCTAGTCAATTAGCTGTTCAAAGTCGCCAGTTTTGATAGCTTAAAGTTTCAATGTATGATTGTGCGAAAACCCGATGAAATTTGGATGTTCTGTTCTCAAGTTATGAAACTGTTTTCTACACTAGTTGTGCCGTAACTTGACAAATATACTTAGGCACCAGAAACAAATTAGTTCGATCTTTGGATCGACCGTCGATGCTGCTTCGATGCTTGTTATTAATGAACTAACAACTAATTAATCAGAATTAATGCTAGATTTATATTGGTCATTATCTGTACAGGCACAGAATACTATTTTTTTGCAATTAAGAATAGTAAATCAATTGATTTCATAAATAATAAGGATCGACCAAGCATCGATGGTCGATCGAAAGATCGAACTAATTTGTTTCTATCGCCTTAGTTTTCATGTTCATATATTAAGCTTTTAAGGGGGTCTGAGGGAGTTCAAATATAGTGCAAATGAAAGCAAAACGTTTTTACCTTCCGATTGTGAAAAAATTATGTTGGGTCAATTTGGGCCAATTGAGTTAAGAGCGAGTAAAATTTACCGGAAGTACTTCGGAATTCAGCTAAAATCTTTTCATCATCATTAAACTTCTCATTTTATAATAAATAATTATCAGTATTTAGGCCTAAATGATTATTAATATTATTAGGGGCCATCATTTTCTTTGGAGGGGGTTCCAAATAGGCCTATACGGGGGGGGGGGGGGGCATAACTTTTTGGAAAGAAAAATAGGGGGGCATAGCCTAATTTAATTTTTCAAGAATCATGACCAAAATGTAGGGGGTCACAATATGACCACAGATATAGGCCTACAGATAGGGTGTTTATTTTATTTAAAAAGACTGATTTCAATGCAATTTTTTGGCGAAAATGACATTTTGATATCAAATTTTCTGAAACATGAGCACTTTCCAATAAACATTATAAGTAACTGCATTTAGCACCCCATTGAAATAAATGACCAGTGAAACAGACTTAACAATGTAATCAGCTTAGCATAATCAATATCCCCTGAAATTGCCTATTCAACAATAATTGGTCATAACCAACGTAGTACAAAAGATGCTTGGCTAGATCATTCTCCATGTATTTATATACCTCCATGGTTTAGTGTTATAGTGTTGAATGAGTTAGGGGGTTTGGTTACGGTTAGGGTTAAATGTTATAGTGTTATAGTGTTAGCTAACCGTTTTGTTAGTCCCAGGGTTAGTGTTAATAACAAAATGTAGTATGTAGATAGGGCTTCCACAAAACGATCACGCAGCACTAGTGGCGGAGTTCCGTTTTCACACAAAAACGCAAGTAGTAAATCCGTAAATACACGTTTCTGTACAAAATTATCAATTGCGCTCTCACTATAGCCACAATAGCCTCATCCCAAAGGCATACTCCAATAACCTCAATTAAACAATCATAGTGCAAAATTTGACATCAAGTTTTTGTACCCACATTTTTCAAAGGACATTCAATGAATGTACAAATGTATTGGGGTTAAAGAACTGTGCCCCTGATAGATGAGCATGTTGTGGATCCTAGTGTCTTCAGGCAGAGGATGATTTTTAAAAGCACTTCCCAGCAAGTCTTGCGGTTAGCACAGCTGTGTGAGTGAACATGACACCACTGCCCGCCCACTGCATACACACGTGCATGGTTAAATTTGAATTTGGACAGATATATTTACAGTAAAAACAACTTCTAAAGGTTGGTCGATTTCACATTTTATGTTATCTACAGAAGGTGTGAATTATCCTTCATGCATACATCACTTTAGATCTGAAATCGACCAAGAAATAATGACACACGGACAATTCTAAAACAACATCTTTTGCACAGAGTTCAATGGGATTTGAAAAGTAAAGTGGCATTTGAAACTCTAGTGATAACACTTTTACAGTGCATGATGGGGCTTCCTTAAATCATCCTCTGGTCTTCCAGGTATGTCACGCGTTTTTGTTCATTCAATTCTGGATGGAATTTATATACTTCAAAAGCTGTTGTTTTGTCCAAATCTACCTTGGGTGTTGAAAAAAATGCACCCAAATAATTGAGCAGACATCTTTCGCTATAGAACATGTTTATAACCTACATGGTCATTTTTGACGCCAAGTCACTGCCAAAAATGCACTTTTTGGTGGTCACAATTTTAAACTCATTTCAAAACCCGGGGTGCAAAAATGATCACGTAGTTTTAAAAGATGCACAAATAGAAATTGCACAATTACTGCTTATGTGAAACAAGAAAATAAACCGAAATAAACTTAATTTAAGAAATTACCCCAAAACGTTCATAATAATATGTCTAAGCTGTTGGTGTCATTTGATGAAACACATGTATCAAATATTTAATAGCAAAGTCTCAACATTCGGCACCATCTGGGTCCACAAGATTGAGATATAGCAGTCGATCCAATCACAGATAGGCCTGTGCAGTGGTGCGTCGTGCCGTTGCATAGCCTCAAGAATTAGAAGACTGTGGTTAGCAGTGAATCTCGTCGGTATACCAGTTCCTTAAAACAGATAGCACAAAGGGAGTATAAGTGTCTACAAAGCACTATCTGAAATGTTTTAACTTACAGCCATATTGTAACATTTGCTGATGTGTTCAATTTTTTTCAAAGTAATGTACTTGAATACTAACATAATTAGGCTGAGAAAATCAAGGCTCAGTATTTGTGATACAATCGGAGATGTTAAATATATGACGTGTCCCGTCGTTTTATTCATACGATCAAAATATTAGTCGAGCGCACACATGATGCTCATAACATTGTAAGCGTTTGGGATGGTCATAACACATCAACCGGTCTCAGTCACGGCCGACGGAGTGGCACGCATTGGCGAGATATACGCTTTATTCTGCCTCATTTATCCGGTTCAAATATAAAAGCGGACACTTTTGAGAGTGAAAACTATTTCTTTTGTTACAGTATGGCTCTAAGTGTCAAATTTAAAAGTTACAACGTTGAATTGATCAAAGTCTCCTAAATTTTGGTCAATTTTCAACAAACGAAAAAGCTCCACAATTATTATGGCCCAAAGTATGAAAATGTGAAATCACATTAGGTCCAAAATGATCGAGGATTAAATATGAACCCGGTTCCAATTGCTTGTTTTTTCTTTTCTGTATTTCTGTAAACATGGCATATAACATGCCACTTTTCGAAACAATGTTATTTGCCCGAAAGGTATCGGGAGATTCCTTTTTACAGGTGTGCACACAGAGCTATAGATATCAAACGTGTACATGTTATATCATATATCATAAATTTGGATAGTGGTAAACTTAAAGAGACTGCTTTGTTTCCAATTTTTAAAATGTATCTTGACTATGCAAACAAGCTAATTAACAATGGTATCATTTTAAGCATTTTTTGCTATCTACTGCTGATAGCAATGACACATTACAGTTAACTAGCTCAATGCATTACCACATTTGTTTCACTTTCTGTTTAATTTGCAACTGCTTTAGGCTTATACGAGCGTACATTGATTGATTGAAAACTGTGCACTCACCCACATGTTGTGTTCCTCCAATATTCAATTACCGTTGGTGCATCCAGCTCTTCCCTAATTCATGAATTAGCGACTCCAATCCTCATTTTCGCCAGCCATCCAAGATACCACAAAAATAATTAAACCACAAAGAGAAATGTTATTACATTTAAGAGAATATAATGTGAACACCACCAAATCAAGCTCCTATTCTTTCATCCCGCACTCAATTGATGATATAAGGTTTCGGATCAATATCGATTTTTTTTCTTCTCAAAACATGATAAAATTATATTCATTTTCACTAACAGAAAGATTCTATACGCTTTTTGAGCCGAAAAAATTAAGTAAAATAATTTAAAAATTAAAACAGCTGTATTATATATCAAAACGCTTTTATAATCATTCGGCATTGTTACGGTTGGCTGTTTTTATACCGCGAGATACCGAAATTTAATTCAAAATATTGGATTCTGTCATATTATACCAACGTGGTATTTTATTTTAATATGTATAAAGCCTAAATTGCAATAATTTTGAAGAAAACATTCATTTGTACAGGAATTTTTTCCCGAATTTGTTCAAAATCTGTGTCGGTCGGGCCCGTAGAACAGTGTTTTCTTTTTCATCGCCTCAGGTACATGTACCAGGCAATTGATATCGCAAGGTTATTTGGCGATTCGAAAAAATAGACCTAGGTATAATGCGGAAATGTTAGGCCTACAAATCTTTTCTGTAATCTTAGTGGTTTTGAACATTTTAAACATCTTCTGGTGAATTAAGTTTGGGTTATGCAATTTGTAGCTGCAAAAATTAGATGTTATATTTAGGCCTCGCCTTGTTCGTGTCTAGGCTTAAACAAAAAGTAATATTTCTGGCATGGGAAGATGAATCGACATAAAACGCGTTTATGTAAAATAAAGATAGGTTATAATTTTAACCGAATTTTAGAGAGCTAGCCTGGCTGTCCTTGCATTTGCTGCAATTAATTACCTCGCACAAAAATACAAGACATAATACCTACACTGATCCGAGGTGGAAACCCTGAGTAGGCCTACATGCTTGTTGAGTCATTCGTGTTCTCGGTTACACGAGAAAACATAACGTGATAAGCAACGCGAAAAAGCTTGAAAAGTACAAGAATGCTTGTCATGCTTGTGTTTTTGTGTTAGTTAGGCTATACCCTAAAACCTCGTTTACAAGCATATAGAGTGATTTTGATAACGGCTATATTAAAACGAAGCAGCCATAAATATCCCAATGCAATAGATTGGTCTTACAATAGTAATTGTTTGTATATGCTTGTATCGGTAATTTATTAAACTCCATAACGTTCTAAATTTGCCGCTGGATGGCGCCTGGATTAATTAGCTTTCATCAAAAGCACTTTATATGCTTGTAGACGAGGTTTTACGGTATGTTGGGTTATAGGACTTTTAGGAAAGGTTGAGTTAACTTCTTAGCAAGCATACAACGTTTTACAGAAAATGTTTAAATGTCGGGATATATAAAGGGTATAAAACGTTTTAATAACATACATAAACATTTTTGAAAAGGTGATGCAAAACATCCTAACAGTGCTTTTTAACTGTTGACAAAATATTTTGCAACATGTTTGTCCAAAGTATTTTACAATAACGTTTAAAACATATTCATCATCTTTATATAACTCGACATTTAAATGTTATTATAAAACGTTTTAAGAACATTTTTGTGTTTGCTGGGTTAAGTTGTGATATAACGGAAAATATTATGTTAGATTTGATGTTAGATAGGGGGTTATGTTAGTAAGGTTATGTTAGGTTATGTTATGTTAGTAAGGTTATGTTAGGTTATGTTAGGTTATGTTATGTTAGTAAGGTTATGTTATGTTAGGTTAGGTTGTGTTATAACAGATAAGATTGTGTTCGGTTTGTAATGTTACAAAGGGTTATCAAGATTATGTTATAATTATGTTAAGGATATGTTGGGTTATGTTAGGCAAGATCTATAGTCCTAACTAGAAATTTCGAACCCTATCATAATGATAATGTCGTCAGGTCTCAGTTACTGGGACTAAGGCAAGATCAGGTTATGTTGAGTAAGATTTTATTAGAAAAGGCCAAAAAAATGCATGTCTCAGATCACAAGAGCTACCCGCGCGTTCGTCCCCTTAGTTTGTTTTTTTAATCGGTAGAAATATATAATGTTTATAAAGCATTATTTTGTTGGAAGAATTATGTGAACAACACTTTAAATTAGAGACAAATTTAATTTTGTGTATAAGAATAAGCGTTGAAAGTTTCGAGCATCTCAAGTTTATTTTGACCGAGTTTGAATCGGAAAAGTTGATTAAGATTAACTGCATTGGATTTTAAGATTTTCGCAAGCTCTGTTACATACCTTTTTGGCTTTAGATTAAGTTAGTTACGATTAGGATAAGTAACAATCATGCAGTACTTTTGTCATTTTCTTTGGTAGGGGGTCCCAAATATCAAAGTTTGATACTGAGTCGAGTCGCTAATAATAACAACACAGAAGTGTGTGGGCGATGAAGCTTCCGTTTTCAAATAAAGTTGAAAATGTGTTCATTAAAATGAGTGCCTATAGCAGCTCTCATCATCACGATCATGCCTTATAAAGCGGGGTCACACAAATGATCAACATCAGATATAGGGGTTTAAAAATGACTGGCCACTGACACTTCAGCAAGACTTCAGTCTTTATCATAAACATAATGTCATCTATACGGACCTGAAGTCTTGCTGAGTTACAGTTACTGGAACTACACTGACACCGGGACCCCCTTCCAAAAGAAATGTGTTTAGTGTTTTTTTAACACCACTTTTCTGATAAAACATGAAACAAAGAGCGTACAAATAACTAAAAAGCACAAAATCGAGTTATAATCACAAGCGTTCTTGCACTTTTCATGCTCTTTGCGTCGCTCATCACGTTGATGCTTTCTCGTGTAACCGTGAACACGAACGAGTCAACAAGCATGTATTGAGATTTTCAACCTCAGATAAGGGTAGGTGTTATGTCTTTTATTTTTGTACAAGGTAATCAATTGCAGCGAATACAAGGACAGACAGGCTAGCTCTTTAAAATTCAAGTAAAATTATAATCTTTTTTTTTTTTTTTTTTTTTACATTTTTGCCTACAATCCTAAGTTCCAGGATCATGCATAGGTAAACTGTGCACGTTAAGCCCGTGCGACAATAGGCTATATATACTCAAAAATTTATGGGAAGAAGAAATATATGCCTAAATATAACATTTAGCTTTTTGCAACTACAAACATACGGTACACATGTTATATGTTCACCATTATAAATGTTCATGTGCAAAACATTAGTCGCAGCTAAAGTAGACAATTGGGATCGATTGCACTATATAAAATAACCATGATATGATATAGGCCTACAGCCTGTCTCAAAAAAAATTGTGCAAGTGAAAAGCGCCCTCTGTGGCAATTAGAAAATACCTTTGTGACATAATTCTTACATCGACGCCAAGGGCATAGTCTTAGCTCTCAAATGCCGTTTAGTCTGTTCATTTTGCTTGTTTTAATCTCGAGATATGCTTACTTAACAACGAAAGGGTAAAATCACAATTGTGCCACTTTTACTAGGGAAGGGGGCTGTACAAAGTCATGTAAATCAATAATAGCATCAAGTTTATCAAGAGAAATCAAAAGAATGCATCAATTACACAACAATACAAAATTGTTTTTAATGTTTTATCATGATAAAGGTACAATGACCCCGGGACAATGACAAATTAAATGATAAATAAATATTTCACATTCTGCTGTAAAATTAAATACATATGCATGTCAATGATTTTACCTACGTAAATACTGTTCTTTTTGTCATTCAAGACATGTTAAAAGACAAACAAACACACTTATGGGTTATTGAACTTTGACAAGGTCATGAAATTTGACAAATTAATGAAATTAAACAAAATAATGCACGCGCACTGGTGTTGATGCGTCTAATGCACGAGCCCGGAAGGGGGAGTGCATTAGACGCATCAACATCAACTATCATTTATTTACATGTACAGCCCTATTCCCTAGTAAAAGTGGCACAATTGTGATTTCACCCTTTCGTTCTTAACTAAACATATCTCGAGATTAAAAAGAGCAAATTGAACAGAACAAACGGTATTTGAGAGCTAAGACTGTGCCTTTGACGTTGATGTAAGCATCATGTCACAACGGTATTTTCTAATCGTCAAAGAGGGCGCTTTTCACTTGCACAATTTTTTTTTTTTTTTTCTGTATAGGCTTAATTTCAATTGCATAACCATCCTAATTGCGTGAAATACATTCACAGAATTCAAGCTAATGAGTTGTAGGCCTAATTATGACAAACAAAGATTTTGAAAGAAACGGTATCCCGAGGTAAAATAGACCTTTCCAACTTTCTATATTATGTAAAAGAGTGAAATATTCATTCAAAAAATGGTATTTTTGAGAACAAAAACAATATGAAAAGAAGAACTTTCATTCTGTGGTGACGACATTCTACAAACATCCGACACAATCCGGGCACAATACTGTATTTTTGTTTCATTTTGCTGCTTAATATCGGCTCAAAAAGCAAAGGGAATCTTTCAACCCCAGGGGCCACTCACATAAATGGTCTGTACGCATGCGTGACCAAAAAAACAAGGAAAATGGGGTGTTTTTTAGGCAAGGCAAGATACGCGAGTGACGCATTTAGGGTCTAAAAACACTGATTTTCAAGAATAAGGGTAGTTTTCTGAAACTGAACTTGTTTAGGGTACCTTTTCAAATTTTTGGTAAATTACGAGACCAAAAAGGGTACATTTTTTCATTTTTACTAGCCAAAAAAAAGCCAGGGGTAAAATTTATATTAATTAAATTACCTTATAAGGGCCCAAATTTGCTGGTAGGCCGAACTTTGGTCACGCATGCGTACACTATCATACTTAAGTGGCCCCTGGGTCATTCAATTTATGTTTAAATTTATGTGCATAGGTCTACTTAACTTTCATAGGCTTTATATAGGCTCAAAAAAGTAAAGGGAATCTTTCAATTTCTGTTTAAATCTATGTGCATTGGTCTACTTAACTTTTATCAGCATGTTGTACGTAAGAGCGGGGAGTGTTCGCCCTAGGGGCAGCTTCGCCCACCCCTTGCTTCTCAGCACTACGGCTATCGGGGAATTTGGTGGTGGCAAAATTAGGTGGCATAGGTCATAATAAACTTCTCATGTTAGCTACGCGATATAATAGGACGTGTTCATCGAACTGCAGCCAAAACAAAAAAATTACACCAAAACGTAATTTTTTCTTGCATTAATGATGTTGTATTAGCATTGATACATAAATGCAGATGGTTTTAATGGAAATCTGTATTGGGAACATATAGGATTTGTCAAAAATTTAATGCAGTTATATACTCCTTATTCCATTTGTAGTTTGCATACCTTGAAGAAAATACAAAAATGTGCACAAGGGGCACGTTCGCCCTTTTGAGGATGGGGCATGTTCGCCCTATATCTTCCCCGGGCGGACTTGCCCCAAACTGGAGGGCGGACCTGCCCCATCAGCGTATTATGCAAAATATTTATAATTATACCATTAAACAAGGTAAAACTACTGAAAAGTATGTTTTTTAAAGTTATGTGGTATCAGTATTACTCATACCACCGTTTATGTCCTAATCCATAATCTCCCCGAAGTTGTATACAAGATACGTTTAAGCTCACTTTGGACCCCTACATTTTACCCTGACCCGACCCCTGCAACAAATTTAGTGACTCCCCAGAAGAGAATGAATGCCCTGTATACTCTTGCTAAATGTTTGCATTTAATATGTCATTGTTATGCAATGTTTAAACCTTTTTTGTGTGATTAGGGTGAACTTACCCCACCATATGGGCGAACCTGCCCCAATATGGGGCAAGTTAGCCACTTTGAAAAACTTTGTTGTTTGCTCTATCCTGTTGCTATTGTAAGGCTTATAGTTCTGGGATTGTGGCCATATATAGCTAAGACATAGAGCTTTCACATGGTTCATCCCTAACCTTAAAATTGGCATCGCTAGGCTGGTCAGAAAAATATAGGGCGAACACTCCCCGCTCTCCCCTACTGCAGCTATGTGTCTAAAAAGAGTTCAATCTTCTGTTTCCGTGTCTTCATTATATCGCAGCTCCAAACTTCTTTTGTACATCACGCAAGTGTTCTTTCTGGAACATAAAATGAAATGCCGTCTCTTTAGAATGACCAAATAATTCGGCCGCGAATCGACCACGAACGTCATTTAGTCGTTTCAAATGATGATGATGATGATGATGATGATGATGATGATGATGATGATGATGATGGTGATGGTGATGGTGATGGTGATGGTGATGATGATGATGATGATGGTGATGATGATGATGATGGTGATGATGATGGTGATGGTGATGGTGATGGTGATGATGATGATGATGATGATGATGATGATGATGGTGATGATGATGATGGTGATGATGATGGTGATGATGATGGTGATGGTGATGGTGATGATGATGGTGATGATGGTGATGGTGATGATGATTTATTTCCGTTTTGTTTATTCATTGGTCGTTTTACTGCTATTCGTGTCATTTATTTCGCATTGTGCCACCGATTTTATTGGAATCATTACTAAGAGTAATACCAGTACGACAGCAACTTCGTGACCTCTTTTGTTCGACAGAAAATTTATAGGCCTACGGGTTGGTGAACACGGGTTACGTAACACAATGTTAAAATTTTAGCCGGCAAACGCTTTTTATCAAAATAGCTCCAGAAATGGAAGACACGGGTCGTATATTGCTCCATTTATGTACCCTGACCACAGATAGGATATCAAACATTTGTGTAAAGCAACAAATAACGTGTAAAAGTTGAATTAAATTGAAAAAAAGAAGCTTGAACATGTCCAAAGTAGCTCGGAAAATGAGAAAAATTGCATATAACGAACACAAAAATGTTCATTATCATCAAGCAAGAAAAAGCGCCGGAATCAAAAATGGGTGTCATGTTATAGAATAACTAAAGTTAGCTTGCCTGAAAATTTCGTGATTTTTGGTTGGGGTATATTTCTAGTCGCATATTGAACATGTTGAAATGTTTATCTTTGTGCGTGACTACTGTCACGCCATATATTGTATACGGCCGATGTTTTTCCTGCAAAGAAACTTTCATTGTCAATTGTCCATTGTTGGTTATTTAACTTGAAAATAATACTCCCAACGTTCAAGCAATTTTAAAAGTCAGCATAAAGGTTTGTGTTACATTATTTGGACGGTGTTAATTCATTCCAGAAATAGAATCACGAGTGAGCCAATGAGTGCAGGTATAACATTGCTATTATTGTCACCGAATTATCATAATGTTGTGGCGATATATTATTTTATATCCCATGCCTTCTATTTTAATTTATTTATTTATTCAAAACTATGGTGTCATTCACCTCGAGTGAGATCACTCTCTCGTATCATTTCGATTAGACTATCGTTAAACGTCACAATGGTCTTTTGTAAACGAAGGTTTTGTGGACGACGCAAACGGATGTTTAATTGTAGTCTGTGGCATTCACTCAGATGGTTAACATCTCTCCATAAACTCTCCGTGTGCGTCAAGATTTGATCACAACTTCTTAGTTTAGAGCGAGTACAATTCTCGCTAATTATTACTGGATAATGGAGTTTGTTCTACTCCTAGTTCTCTTGTTAGTTTTAATATAAAGTTTCATACCGAATGAAGAAGATGTAGTAAGTAATAAATATAACTTAATTAACAGTAAATTGGGTTTTGATTGTCTTCATGTTTGTGTGATAATACTCGTGCTTGGCTGATTCTAAAAGCCTAAATAAGTCCCTGGTTGAACCTCTGGTTCTATGAAGAACTTTATTTTAGCGCCCCTACTCAGGCCTATGATGAAGAGACGAGGAACCGAATACCAATCTGAGGGACTAGTCGAGACGAGTGAACCAAGACGCATCTACCAAGCCGTGTGATTATTCCCTGGTACCTACCTCGCCGGTTAAAATATTTAGCGAGTCCTATTCCCAAAGTTCTTTATTAGAATAATTATCTCTGGTATGGCTTAGTGGTAAATACATGTACATGTATTTGGAAGTTCGATCTTGTTTCGAACCCCGCAAGCACCTCTCTTTTATTTTTGATTTGATTTTAACTCATATTTTTAAATCCTAGTTTTCATATTTTTATTAAAGCCATAATATACGATTTCGGGCAAAATTCCACAAATTATAACAATATTTATAATATTAGTAAATAACTGTCTGGAAGGTTTTCACGTTACATTTAAAGCAGAAGTAGCGAGATGAAAATGAAAGAAAACTCTTAATATCTTGACCGCTTAACTGTGGTGTTCTATGGGGGATTCGTCTTAATAAGACATCAAAGTTATAGTTGCTCTATCTAGACAACGAACGTGGCTGATTCCAATTAGGTGTAATCCGAGGTGTAAGTTGGACATTGTGTAAAAATTACAAATATGCCAAAATATTAGGTTTGAAATTCGTGCATCTCATGATTTGATATGTAGGCATAAAAGCTCATAAAATATGTTGCCGATAGGGGAGGGGTCTAATCCAATTAAAAAATCGTGAAAATCTGTGTTGACGTTCCTTTATTTGATAGGCCTAGGCTATATATATTCTTGAACTTTTAAAAAGTACTTAAGTTTGACATGCTTTATTTGATTATTTCAAATTGAAAGCTACTGAACTGAAATGCATTTTTATTAAAGATATGAACTCGAATGTAGGATCATTTAGGCTTAAACATGAACAAGAAATAAATCATGAAAAAAGTGGGCCTTCAAGCTGACATTCATTTAGGCCTATATTATTAAAGAAAAAAGGAGAGGAAAAAGAAAAGAAAAACGAACTGAAAAATTCCACATCATAGACAAGATAACATGGGAATCGAACTCTCAACCTTCCGCACTGCAAACCTTCGCTCTGTCCACTAAGCCATCGCAACTTGTTCGGGCAAAGGGTATTCTTTTGCTATCTTATTTCTCGTTCAACATGTTCAAGGATCTCACTCAACAACAATCTTTTCAAAACTGCTTGTACTTCAGTTAAATGAGATGATACTACCTTCTTTGACGACTACAATATTTTTTACACAATAGAGTATTTTGCATTTATAAAATATATAACAATAGACGTTTTTAATTGCTATATTAATCAAACATGTATAATAGACAGCGCCGGCTGGGATCCATTTCGTGAAGCATCGTGACACTTGCAACGTGCGCCTATACGACACGACGACTCAAAGAACGCAACTTTTCAACCTACGACTAGGTTGTTCCACCGCTCATTTTCGCTGAAATTTTAATACAAGCTGTGGTTAATTAATGTTTATCATAACAGAAAAGCATTAGACCGGCGTTTCCTCAAAGCTGCAGATATAAGCATTTTAGTGATCGTGACATGCATTTTCTCACATTTTTTAGGCTACTTCGCGCACCAAAAGCATTCATTTTTTCCACAATAATTCAACTTTTACACGTTATTCTTTGCCTTATACGCATGTTTCATATTTTATCTATGGGCTCAATATGGAAATGAAGGGAGAAACGACTCGTGTATTCCATTTTTTTGATGTTTTCTGAAAAACCGTATTTGCCACCTGATTTTCAACATTGCGTTACGTAACAGCAGAGGTCACGCCGGTAAAAATTACCGGAAGTGAGCTAAGTTGCTGTCGTACTGATACACGTATGATTATGAATGATGATGATAATAAGGTGATTACTTACCAATTTGATTCTGGAGTTTGTGAAAGAATCGAAGAAATACGATAGTCTCGGAACAACGTCTGTCTCCTAGCTTGATGATGTTTTTGTTGAATTTTCGCGCCTTGGCCTTACGGGGTGTTTCTATTCCATAATACATTTTGAGTAACCTGTATTTTTTATGCAGGAGATTATCACTTGAGGGGCTATTTGACTCTACACTTATGGAGTATTACTATTGCTCAGTTATAAAGAGATCTATAACACCGAGGTTCCCTATTTCGGACAATGGTCGAGGCCCAACGCTCTAAAAGCTGAAAAACGGAAACCTGCAAGAATAGACCCACACTTGATTGATTACAACGATCGGACAAAAGAGAAAAATATTCACAAGAAAAAAAAAAAATAGAAACACAAATAGAAAAATTTAAATATTGTAATAAATAAATAAATAAATAAATAAATAAATAAATAAATAAATAAATAAATAAATAAATAAATAAATAAATAAATAAATAAATAAATAAATAAATAAATAAATAAATAAATAAATAAATAAATAAATAAATAAAAGTTAAATTAGTAAATTCAAATAAAATTTAATAAAATTAAGTAAAATACGTGTAAAAGTAAAAGTGAGAGCGAAAGTAAAAACAATAAAAGTAAAAGTAAAGTATAAAAAGTAAAATAAAGAAAACTTAAAGTAAATTTAAAGAGATTTTTTACATAAGGGTATTTTTTTTTTTTCTATATACTACTGATAAGGATATAGACCAAGAATACTTTGGATGAAGTAACTATACTCCTTACACCAGTTTTGGAGAAGTAGTTATTTACTGCGGCTGAAACGGGTATGGATAGTTACTACTGCTCATGATAAGGGTATTAAAGAAATAACTATCTACTGCTGATATAGCTTGAAAGCAGTACTGATGAAGTAATTATCTACGGCTGATAAGAGTATTGAGGAAGTAACTATCTACTGCTGATATCAGTACACTGATAACGTAGTCATCTACTGCTGATAAGTATATTGATAAAGTCTTCTGCTGATATCACTATTGATGTGGTATATAAAATGCAGCATAATATCCACCATGTAGATTTATGTAATAAAAGGTCATAAAACTATTGTAGTTGTTTAGTTAAATTTAAGAAGTAAGTGTTTAGACAACAGAGCTGATGGGTACCATTCATTTTGATACACCCTGTAAGGGTATGACGAAGTAGCTATCTTCTGCTGATATCACTATTGATGAAGTACTTTTTTGCGCTTCGTAAGCACTGGCCCTTTATATCAAAATTCGTCTTCATTTTGGGCTAAGATAGTAGTATCTACTTCTGATATGAGCATTGATGAAGTAGTCATTTACTCTAGATATGAGCATTGATGAAGAACGGTAGCCTAGTCAAATACTTCTCACGGTGAAGCGATCAAGCAAAATGAGTCTGATGTCGATCAAAATCAAAATTCCATTTTCAATCTCATTATATGAGCCATTCTCAGAGCTTTATTTTGCTGAAAACCCCATCATAATTAGACTTATCATATAATGGTTCCAGATATATGGCCATTTTAGTGTTGCTCAGAACAATAAAATGCCGTACAAAAGAAGTTGAATGCTATTACTTTATATCTCAAAATCAATATTCCCGACATCCGACTCATTTTGCTTGATTACATCATCATGAGCATTGATGATATTTTTTCATTATGCAGCATTGATGAAGTACCGTAGTCATCTACTCGACTCCTGAACTAGGTGAAGTGCTGATATGAGCATCGACGAGGTAGTCATCTATGCTATACTGCTGATATAAAGTAGTCATCTACTGCTGATATAAATTAGTCATCTACTGCTGATACGAAGTAGTCATCTACTGCTGATAAGAAGTAGTCATCTACTGCTGATATGAAGTAGTCATCTACTGCTGATATGAAGTAGCCATCTACTGCTGATACGAAGTAGTCATCTACTGCTGATAAGAAGTAGTCATCTACTGCTGATATGAAGTAGCCATCTACTGCTGATATGAAGTAGTCATCTACTGCTGATATGAAGTAGTCATCTACTGCTGATATGAAGTAGTCATCTACTGCTGATATGAAGTAGCCATCTACTGCTGATATGAAGTAGCCATCTACTGCTGATATGAAGTAGTCATCTACTGCTGATATGAAGTAGTCATCTACTGCTGATATGAAGTAGTCATCTACTGCTGATATGAAGTAGTCATCTACTGCTGATATGAAGTAGTCATCTACTGCTGATATGAAGTAGCCATCTACTGCTGATATGAAGTAGTCATCTACTGCTGATATGAAGTAGTCATCTACTGCTGATATGAAGTAGCCATCTACTGCTGATATGAAGTAGTCATCTACTGCTGATATGAAGTAGTCATCTACTGCTGATATGAAGTAGTCATCTACTGCTGATATGAAGTAGCCATCTACTGCTGATATGAAGTAGTCATCTACTGCTGATATAAAGTAGTCATCTAATGCTGATATAAAGTAGTCATCTACTGCTGATATGAGGTAGCCATCTACTGCTGATATGAAGTAGTCATCTACTGCTGATATGAAGTAGCCATCTACTGCTGATATGAAGTAGTCATCTACTGCTGATATAAAGTAGTCATCTAATGCTGATATAAAGTAGTCATCTACTGCTGATATGAGGTAGCCATCTACTGCTGATATGAAGTAGTCATCTACTGCTGACATGAAGTAGCAATCTACTGCTGATATGAAGTAGCCATCTACTGCTGATATGAAGTAGCCATCTACTGCTGATATGATGTAGTCATCTACTGCTGATATGAAGTTGTCATCTACTGCTGATATGAAGTAGCCATCTACTGGTGATATGAAGTAGCCATCTACTGCTGATATGAAGTAGCCATCTACTGCTGATATGAAGTAGTCATCTAGGCCTACTGCTGATATGAAGTAGCCATCTACTGCTGATATGAAGTAGCCATCTACTGCTGATATATGAAGTAGCCATCTACTGTTGATATGAATTAGTCATCTACTGCTGATATGAATTAGTCATCTACTGCTGATATGATGTAGTCATCTACTGCTGATATGAAGTAGGCCTAGTCATCTACTTCTGATATGAAGTAGTCATCTACTGCTGATATGAAGTAGTCATCTACTGCTGATATGAAGTAGTCATCTACTGCTGATATGAAGTAGCCATCTACTGCTGATATGAAGTAGTCATCTACTGCTGATAAAGTAGCCATCTGCTGATATGAAGTAGTCATCTACTGCTGATATAAAGTAGTCATCTACTGCTGATATGAAGTAGTCATCTACTGCTGATATGAAGTAGCCATCTACTGCTGATATGAAGTAGTCTTCTACTGCTGATATGAAGTAGTCATCTACTGCTGATATGAAGTAGTCATCTACTGCTGATATAAAGCAGTCATCTACTGCTGATATAAAGTAGTCATCTACTGCTGATATGAAGTAGCCATCTACTGCTGATATGAAGTAGTCACCTACTGCTGATATGAAGTAGCCATCTACTGCTGATATGAAGTAGCCATCTACTGCTGATATGAAGTAGTCATCTACTGCTGAGTTGTCATCTACTGCTGATATGAAGTAGCCATCTACTGCTGATATGAAGTAGTCATCTACTGCTGATATGAAGTAGTCATCTACTGCTGATATGAAGTAGTCATCTACTGCTGATATGAAGTAGCCATCTACTGCTGATATGAAGTAGTCATCTACTGCTGATATAAAGTAGTCATCTAATGCTGATATAAAGTAGTCATCTACTGCTGATATGAGGTAGCCATCTACTGCTGATATGAAGTAGTCATCTACTGCTGATATGAAGTAGCCATCTACTGCTGATATGAAGTAGTCATCTACTGCTGATATAAAGTAGTCATCTAATGCTGATATAAAGTAGTCATCTACTGCTGATATGAGGTAGCCATCTACTGCTGATATGAAGTAGTCATCTACTGCTGACATGAAGTAGCAATCTACTGCTGATATGAAGTAGCCATCTACTGCTGATATGAAGTAGCCATCTACTGCTGATATGATGTAGTCATCTACTGCTGATATGAAGTTGTCATCTACTGCTGATATGAAGTAGCCATCTACTGGTGATATGAAGTAGCCATCTACTGCTGATATGAAGTAGCCATCTACTGCTGATATGAAGTAGTCCTCTAGGCCTACTGCTGATATGAAGTAGCCATCTACTGCTGATATGAAGTAGCCATCTACTGCTGATATATGAAGTAGCCATCTACTGTTGATATGAATTAGTCATCTACTGCTGATATGAATTAGTCATCTACTGCTGATATGATGTAGTCATCTACTGCTGATATGAAGTAGGCCTAGTCATCTACTTCTGATATGAAGTAGTCATCTACTGCTGATATGAAGTAGTCATCTACTGCTGATATGAAGTAGTCATCTACTGCTGATATGAAGTAGCCATCTACTGCTGATATGAAGTAGTCATCTACTGCTGATAAAGTAGCCATCTGCTGATATGAAGTAGTCATCTACTGCTGATATAAAGTAGTCATCTACTGCTGATATGAAGTAGTCATCTACTGCTGATATGAAGTAGCCATCTACTGCTGATATGAAGTAGTCTTCTACTGCTGATATGAAGTAGTCATCTACTGCTGATATGAAGTAGTCATCTACTGCTGATATAAAGCAGTCATCTACTGCTGATATAAAGTAGTCATCTACTGCTGATATGAAGTAGCCATCTACTGCTGATATGAAGTAGTCACCTACTGCTGATATGAAGTAGCCATCTACTGCTGATATGAAGTAGCCATCTACTGCTGATATGAAGTAGTCATCTACTGCTGAGTTGTCATCTACTGCTGATATGAAGTAGCCATCTACTGCTGATATGAAGTAGTCATCTACTGCTGATATGAAGTAGCCATCTACTGCTGATATGAAGTAGCCATCTACTGCTGATATGAAGTAGTCATCTAGGCCTACTGCTGATATGAAGTAGCCATCTACTGCTGATATGAAGTAGCCATCTACTGCTGATATATGAAGTAGCCATCTACTGTTGATATGAATTAGTCATCTACTGCTGATATGAATTAGTCATCTACTGCTGATATGAAGTAGTCATCTACTGCTGATATGAAGTAGTCATCTACTGCTGATATGAAGTAGTCATCTACTGCTGATATGAAGTAGTCATCTACTGCTGATATGAAGTAGTCATCTACTGCTGATATGAAGTAGTCATCTACTGCTGATATGAAGTAGTCATCTACTGCTGATATGAAGTAGTCATCTACTGCTGATATGAAGTAGCCATCTACTGCTGATATGAAGTAGCCATCTACTGCTGATATGAAGTAGTCATCTACTGCTGATATAATGTAGTCATCTACTGCTGACATGACGTAGTCATCTACTGCTGATATGAAGTACGGTAGTCATCTACTGCTGATATGAAGTAGTCATCTACTGCTGATATAAAGTAGCCATCTGCTGATATGAAGTAGTCATCTACTGCTGATATAAAGTAGTCATCTACTGCTGATATGAAGTAGTCATCTACTGCTGATATGAAGTAGCCATCTACTGCTGATATGAATTAGTCATCTACTGCTGATATGAAGTAGTCATCTACTGCTGATATAAAGTAGTCATCTACTGCTGATATGAAGTAGCCATCTACTGCTGATATGAATTAGTCATCTACTGCTGATATGAAGTAGTCATCTACTGCTGATATGAAGTAGTCATCTACTGCTGATATGAAGTAGCCATCTACTGCTGATATGAAGTAGCCATCTACTGCTGGTATGAAGTAGCCATCTACTGCTGATATGAATTAGTCATCTACTGCTGATATGAATTAGTCATCTACTGCTGATATGAAGTACGGTAGTCATCTACTGCTGCTATGAAGTAGTCATCTACTGCTGATATAAAGTAGTCATCTACTGCTGATATGAAGTACACTGCAAGATTCTCATCTGCGTGACGCCGATGTCACCAGAATGTCACTCCATCGGAAACTACACCTCGGTTTTCCATATCGCCGGTCCGAAATAGCCGGGTAGCCAGCCTCCTAGGTTTCTACAGAGTGACTTCGCGGCGCGGTGACTTCGCAGGAGAGTCACACTGGTGTGACTACGCGACTAGGCCTGGGTGCTCAGTACGGCGTTTTGGGTTGCCGGTTTTGCTTTTATTGCCATACTTTTTATATTCTCTTGATTTATTCAAATAATATTCTTTATTTCTTGCTTTTTTTTTAGGGGATTAGGGAGGGGAAATTGCAAACTGGACTTTAAAAATAAGGGAAATATTAGATGAATAAAATGATTTGTTAGTAAAAGAAATAAACATGATCAGTAAAACAACTTGAGAAAAATTGCAAATAAAGAAGTTAAAAAGTAGGAATAGGCTATTATAAGAAGCATGTAGGCCTATTGATGAATTAAAAATATTAAATGTGTAAAATAAATAAATAATTATAACAATAATAATTCATAACAAGCATTAATATTTGCGTGATAAAAAATAGGACACAATTTCAAACAAACACTGCAATAGGCCTATATTGATGTGACACCGATTTATAGGCATAATTTGATAACGTAAAAAATCAACATGAAAAACGAATTAAACTAATAGGCCTATGAAAACACCATTTTGAAAAACGAGAAAAGAAAATAACACAAGCATAAGTTTTGCATAAACTTACGGCAGTAAAAGTATAAATTTGTAGTAGGCCTTTCAGGAAAGTGACAAGAAGTAAAACAAAATGCATGCTAGGCCTATAAATCAATTTTAAATATAACAGAAAAATTCTTGCTTCAAAATAAGTAAAGTTTTGGCAAATCAAAATGTATAAATTGAAAATGCTAGGCCTATAATAGGCATACTTTGCGAACTTCGGCTAAAAATTAATATCTCTTTTAAAACACAATTCGTTTTAAATAAAAAAAGTTTCAATAGGCCTATATAACGTTATCATGCAAAATATGAAAAAATAAGCATAATTTGATAGCAAAACATGTCATCTAACCACTGAAGTAAACAAAGCAATGATATAAGTTTTGTGGGAAAACAAGCAAACAAACAAACTAAATAAAAACGTTTGAAATGAAACAAACAAATAAACCAAGAACAAGAACTGCAAAAGTAAAACACACACAGTTGATGAGATTATTAAACAGGCAGCACTAAAACAATTAAAATATATAAAAGAGAACAACAAATAAAAGAAACAAAATGAATCGGAAGTCTCACAGTAGAAACATAAATGACAAAGAATGCAAAAGCACGATAAAAAACAAAGACGGCAGTAGGGGGCCTACAGCCGCAGACCCGCTGTACAGCATGCATCAATCAATTAATTATAAAACCAACTCATTCCATTCATGAGCGTATACAAGCATTAAAACAAGCATGATACGCGTATTTGTCATCATCAGCGCGTATTTGGTAGATATACGCGCGCGTCCCCAGAGTGTTCGAACTCATAACAGGGTTCGGTCAACGACCTTTTGGCAGTGTAGTCACCTTGAAGTTCGCCGACTGGGCACCGAGCAGGCGACGCATGGGGACACGCTACGGAAGTCACTTTGATGTGACTACAAGAAGTGGACCACTGTCGGAATCTAGTCGGTGGTGTACATCATGAGTCGCCGATGCGGCATCGAGCAGATAACACATCGGAGGCTAGCAGTTGTAGTCACTGTGTGATGACACTGCTGCATAGTAGCCTACTGCCTTGTTTCCGATGTTGTCACTCTCCTGTAGTGACTCTGTCGGCCACCATAGGGTAGGTTATTCTGGAGTGACGGCGGTAGTGACTTCAGAGTTCCAGTGCGATGTAGTCACTCTTTCGCCAGGAATTTTGCAGTGTAGTCATCTACTGCTGATATGAAGTAGCCATCTACTGCTGATATGAAGTAGTCTTCTACTGCTGATATGAAGTAGTCATCTACTGCTGATATCCCAGTGGGCACAATTGGTTGCTACTATGTTGTGTCAACGTCAATATCTAACGTTGGACGACGGTTGCCTGGAGGATGGATATGAAAGTTTTTTTGACGCCAAAATAGAACGTTGGTGCGACGTCCACATTCAGCGTTGTGCAGACGTTAGCCAACGTCGATCCAACATTGACCCAACCCTAATAAAGATGTAATTTGTGACGTTGGGCTAACATAATATCGTTGATGTTGGGCCAATGTTATTAATCCATCCATTGACCAACGTTAAACCAACCATTAATCCAACGTTGATCCAACCATTGGCAAGTAACCCCAAAGAGACGAAAAATCATGAAAAAAGAAAGAAGAATATTATTTAGTAGCATATACTCTGCTTACACAGAGTCTTACACTTAATACTGTCTATATTACAACGGAAGCAAATTTCCTAGCTTAATTTTATACATAACACTTACCTTGATGTACCTGCCGGGATTCGAACCCATGACCTTCGGATTATAAGACTGATGCCCTACTGACTGAGCTAACGGGGTTTACATATTCTATGAAGTGCTTTAAGTTAATATAAGCAATATTTTGATGGCTAAACCTGCTAAAGTGCATTATTTAAAGGATATTGATCAAATTTACTGTAAATATTGATAACATTTACTAAATTTGTTGATTTTTTTTTTAATAAAAAATCTTACTGACGATTGAATTCCAAAATTTTATTGTTAGTATAAATATAATTATATATTCATTAGGTTTATATATTACATTATCACTAAGCATTATATTCATCACCACCATCATCATCATCATCATCATCATCATCATCATCATCATCATCATCATCATCATCATGAGTTGCAACATCATCATCATCCTCATCATCATTATTATTATTATTATTATTAGTTTATCTAGTGGGCTTTTATAGTCTTTATTTAATGTTACACTTTAAACCAACTTGACCATTCCGATGACTTGGAAACAGTAGGCCTGTCAACTGTCATGCTGTTTACCAACGTTGGTCCGATATCGCGGACGGCATTCTGACCGTCACGCGTCATATTAAGGTTTGTGCGACGACGTTTCCCCAATCTCGGCGTAAGAAACTGTCATTTTAAGACAATATATAAGCCAAATGCAACATATTTATCGTCGGTCGTACCGATGTCGTCAATGAAGTGTTACTTCAACGTTAGTATTGAGGTCATACGACAGCCAGCGTATGGCAGACGATGTCGTCAATGAAGTGTTACCTCAACGTTATATTGAGATGCACGGCAGTCATTATGTGACCTTAATACAACGTCTTTATCGCAGTTGTACCGATGTCGTCAATAAAGTGTTGCTTCAACGTTAGTATTGAGGTCATACGACAACCATCGTACGGCAGACGTTGTTGCGACGTCTTCAATCATTGGTGTACCGATGTCGTCAATGAAGTGTTACCTCAACGTTGTATTAAAGTCGTACGACAACTGTCGCAGGGTAGTCAACAGGTGACGTTAATGTAACATCTTTATTGTCAGTTGTACTGATGTCGGCAATAAAGTGTTGCCTCAACGTTATATTGAAGTCGTACGACAACTGTCGCAGGGTAGTCAACAGGTGACGTTAATGCAACATCTTTATTGTCAGTTGTACTGATGTCGGCAATGAAGTGTTGCCTCAACATTGTATTGAAGTCGTACGACGATCGTCTTACGGCCGACATTACCACAACGTTTGTGCGACGTCGTCACTAATAGGTGTACTGACGTCCTAGATTATTACTTGTGTTAACGTTGGAATTTGGTTGCCCGACGTCCGATCTTATTACAACGTCCATACAACGTAGTTTTTCCCGATTGTGCCCACTGGGATGAAGTAGTCATCTACTGCTGATATAAAGTAGTCATCTACTGCTGATATAAAGTAGTCATCTACTGCTGATATGAAGTAGCCATCTACTGCTGATATGAAGTAGTCACCTACTGCTGATATGAAGTAGCCATCTACTGCTGATATGAAGTAGCCATCTACTGCTGATATGAAGTAGCCATCTACTGCTGATATATGAAGTAGCCATCTACTGTTGATATGAATTAGTCATCTACTGCTGATATGAATTAGTCATCTACTGCTGATATGAAGTAGTCATCTACTGCTGATATGAAGTAGTCATCTACTGCTGATATGAAGTAGTCATCTACTGCTGATATGAAGTAGTCATCTACTGCTGATATGAAGTAGTCATCTACTGCTGATATGAAGTAGTCATCTACTGCTGATATGAAGTAGTCATCTACTGCTGATATGAAGTAGCCATCTACTGCTGATACGAAGTAGTCATCTACTGCTGATAAGAAGTAGTCATCTACTGCTGATCTGAAGTAGCCATCTACTGCTGATATGAAGTAGTCATCTACTGCTGATATGAAGTAGTCATCTACTGCTGATATGAAGTAGTCATCTACTGCTGATATGAAGTAGCCATCTACTGCTGATATGAAGTAGCCATCTACTGCTGATATGAAGTAGTCATCTACTGCTGATATGAAGTAGTCATCTACTGCTGATATGAAGTAGTCATCTACTGCTGATATGAAGTAGTCATCTACTGCTGATATGAAGTAGCCATCTACTGCTGATATGAAGTAGTCATCTACTGCTGATATGAAGTAGTCATCTACTGCTGATATGAAGTAGCCATCTACTGCTGATATGAAGTAGCCATCTACTGCTGATATGAAGTAGCCATCTACTGCTGATATGAAGTAGTCATCTACTGCTGATATGAAGTAGCCATCTACTGCTGATATGAAGTAGTCATCTACTGCTGATATAAAGTAGTCCTCTAATGCTGATATAAAGTAGTCGTCTACTGCTGATATGAGGTAGCCATCTACTGCTGATATGAAGTAGTCATCTACTGCTGATATGAAGTAGCCATCTACTGCTGATATGAAGTAGTCATCTACTGCTGATATAAAGTAGTCATCTACTGCTGATATAAAGTAGTCATCTAATGCTGATATAAAGTAGTCATCTACTGCTGATATGAGGTAGCCATCTACTGCTGATATGAAGTAGGCATCTACTGCTGATATGAAGTAGCAATCTACTGCTGATATGAAGTAGCCATCTACTGCTGATATGAAGTAGCCATCTACTGCTGATATGAAGTAGTCTTCTACTGCTGATATGAAGTAGTCATCTACTGCTGATATGAAGTAGTAATCTACTGCTGATATAAAGTAGTCATCTATGAAGTAGTCATCTACTGCTGATATGAAGTAGCCATCTACTGCTGATATGAAGTAGTCACATCTCTACTGCTGATATGAAGTAGCCATCTACTGCTGATATGAAGTAGTCATCTACTGCTGATATGAAGTTGTCATCTACTGCTGATATGAAGTAGCCATCTACTGGTGATATGAAGTAGTCATCTACTGCTGATATGAAGTAGTCATCTACTGCTGATATGAAGTAGCCATCTACTGCTGATATGAAGTAGCCATCTACTGCTGATATGAAGTAGTCATCTAGGCCAACTGCTGATATGAAGTAGCCATCTACTGCTGATATGAAGTAGCCATCTACTGCTGATATGAAGTAGTCATCTACTGCTGATATGAAGTAGCCATCTACCGCTGATATGAAGTAGCCATCTACTGCTGATATGAAGTAGTCATCTAGGCCTACTGCTGATATGAAGTAGCCATCTACTGCTGATATGAAGTAGCCATCTACTGCTGATATATGAAGTAGCCATCTACTGTTGATATGAATTAGTCATCTACTGCTGATATGAATTAGTCATCTACTGCTGATATGAAGTAGTCATCTACTGCTGATATGAAGTAGTCATCTACTGCTGATATGAAGTAGTCATCTACTGCTGATATGAAGTAGTCATCTACTGCTGATATGAAGTAGTCATCTACTGCTGATATGAAGTAGTCATCTACTGCTGATATGAAGTAGTCATCTACTGCTGATATGAAGTAGTCATCTACTGCTGATATGAAGTAGCCATCTACTGCTGATATGAAGTAGTCATCTACTGCTGATATAATGTAGTCATCTACTGCTGACATGACGTAGTCATCTACTGCTGATATGAAGTACGGTAGTCATCTACTGCTGATATGAAGTAGTCATCTACTGCTGATATAAAGTAGCCATCTGCTGATATGAAGTAGTCATCTACTGCTGATATAAAGTAGTCATCTACTGCTGATATGAAGTAGTCATCTACTGCTGATATGAAGTAGCCATCTACTGCTGATATGAAGTAGCCATCTACTGCTGATATGAATTAGTCATCTACTGCTGATATGAAGTAGTCATCTACTGCTGATATAAAGTAGTCATCTACTGCTGATATGAAGTAGCCATCTACTGCTGATATGAAGTAGCCATCTACTGCTGATATGAATTAGTCATCTACTGCTGATATGAAGTAGTCATCTACTGCTGATATGAAGTAGTCATCTACTGCTGATATGAAGTAGCCATCTACTGCGATGATGAATTAGTCATCTACTGCTGATATAAATTAGTCATCTACTGCTGATATAAATTAGTCATCTACTGCTGATATGAAGTAGTCATCTACTGCTGATAAGAAGTAGTCATCTACTGCTGATATGAAGTAGTCATCTACTGCTGATATGAAGTAGCCATCTACTGCTGGTATGAAGTAGCCATCTACTGCTGATATGAATTAGTCATCTACTGCTGATATGAAGTAGTCATCTACTGCTGATATGAAGTAGTCATCTACTGCTGATATGAAGTAGTCATCTACTGCTGATATGAAGTAGTCATCTACTGCTGATATGAAGTAGTCATCTACTGCTGATATGAAGTAGTCATCTACTGCTGATATGAAGTAGTCATCTACTGCTGATATGAAGTAGTCATCTACTGCTGATATGAAGTAGTCATCTAGGCCTACTGCTGATATGAAGTAGCCATCTACTGCTGATATGAACAGTGGCGGATTTAAGCTGTCAGCAAGTCAGCAGTTGCTGACAAGGCCCCCCTGTTATTTTGGCCAAAGGCCCCCCCCCTGCTTTTTTTTTTTTTTTTTTTTTTTTTGCTTTGTTTTCTGCAGGGTTCAAAGGTGCGGTGGGTAGAATAGTACTGAAAAGGTCATATATATGCCCGTGCATGCAAGAGGACATTCTATTTATGCCCGCATTTATGATTCTTGAAAAGTTTTATTAAATTTTGCCCGTTTTGGCCACAGCAAGAGGTCAAAGGTCAAGGGCCCCAGGGGCCCAAATTTAATATTTGGGAATACAATTTCGATAGAATCAGGATTACGAATTGGTACATAGAGCATTACACATTCTCAAAATACAAATAGGTCATCTACTGTAGGTCCAGGGCCCCAATGTGAGATATAAGCGTATCATCAAAGCTGGCTCTAAAACAGCAAAGGACCCCGTATGTGGACCGTGATGCACTTAAGCCTAAATGTCTTTCCCCTTAGATATGAATTTTGCCAATTTTGGCCCAGATATCCAAGATCAAGAGTTCCCGAGGGCCCAAATGTCAATACAAAGGGGCCAGTCGTTTCTCAATAACTATTCACGGGTACATGAGTTCCAAAGGTCATATTATATTATAGGCCCATAGGCCCACTTGGCCCTCTTTTTTAACATTTGCGGCCCTCTGCCCCAGGGCCTAAAATGTTTTTAAAAGTAATTTAAAACAAATATAACAGTTCATGGTTCTGAGTTGGTACACCCATGGCAGTGTACATTTACATGGGTAAATGAGCCTCATAATGTCAAATATTATGGGCTACAGGGCCCAAATGGGCCCAGGCCCAGGGTCCCCCAAAATGTGCCCCCCCCCCATTGCCCTGTGCATCTTCCTTTTAAGACCTAAAACACCATGTTTTGGGCGAAAATAGGTACAATTATTGCATAACACTGGCCCTATATAGTAAAATTCACCTTCATTTTGGGCTAAAACAGACTGATTTTTTTCCGTGCGTCACCCGCAAATGTCAGAGTAAAATAGAAAACAAAATATGCTTGGCTCTCTCTAAATTGTTACGCAATTCTGCCGCAATCTTATACGTAAATCAAATTAAACTAAGCCACTTGTGTGCATATGCCTTCCTAACAGTGAGTTTGGGGCTCTCCAAATTTTGGCCGGGCCCAGGGTCCCAAAAAGGCAAATCCGACCCTAAAGTGCATAGGCGTAGATCCGGGGGTGTGGGGATGGGGGATAAATTCCCCCTTTTGCACCACGTTTTAACAGTTAAGTTTCAAAATGGCAACATTTTTCGCGCGCTTCGCGCGCATTTGTGCCATAAACTTATTTTGTTGCCAAAAGGTATTGATTTAAGATTTTTTTTTTTTTTTTTTAACCCCCCCCCCGCTAATGTCAAAATTAACGCGTACCAACATATTGGCTTCCTATTCCTTTAGGTCAGATTATGATATTAAAACTGATTTTGGACCTTAATCTGGGATTTTGCTTGCTTCTTGTACTATCAAGCAAAAACAGAAAAGGAAATATTCCTTGTTCTTTAGTACCGTTTAAACACTCACAATTCTGATAAACCCTCGATCTGCGTATAGAATAGTGTGAAATTGCACATTTTCGCGCTTCGCGCGAAATTTACCAAATGCAGGCCTACATCAACTTTTACTTCAAATAATATGAAATGGAATGAATGTTCGCGCTCGAACTAATGATCACTAACAAATTTTGTTCTTGCCCTCCTCCCGACAAAAATTCAGGCACGCTCCTGATTTCAACTCTTTACTATTGGGCCCCCAGGATATTTTGCTGACAGGGCCCTTTTCCTTAAATCCGCCTCTGGATATGAAGTAGGCCTAGTCATCTACTGCTGATATGAAGTAGTCATCTACTGCTGATATGAAGTAGTCATCTACTGCTGATATGAAGTAGTCATCTACCATGTCTACTGCTGATATGAAGTAGTCATCTAGGCCCTACTGCTGATATGAAGTAGTCATCTACTGCTGATATGAAGTAATAGGCCTAGTCATATTATACTCTCTCCATGAGTGGTCTGTCAGTAACAAACTTAAGTTGAATCCAAGTAAATGCCAAGCCATGAGTGTGTACTTTGAAAAAAAAACCCGGATGTTGATCTATACGCATCTCTGAGCACTCCCTTGCAGTAGTCCAGAGAGTCAAGTTGCCGTGGTTAGTGGTGGTGGGGCCGGTGGGGGTGGGGCACTCAGAATACTTATAAACATCCGCGTGAAAGAAACTGCGGATAATGTCTATAGGCCTATATAGCTTATCCCATGTTGGGCAAGTTTCACTTTCTTAGTTCGGGGGATGATCCTCGTTAGTTTGACAAATTTATGACGTCCTAGCTTAGGGTCGTTTTGGTCAATTCACACGGATACTTATAACTTTAATACATAAGTGCCCCCCTCTCCCGGTCATAATCCTGGGGATTGCCCCAAAGTCTATACCGGTAGCTCTTCTATTATAGTTGGCTTTTGCTACGAAAAAGGGGATTAATCCAGGCCCAAGTATTGATACTGAATTATCCCCTTTGGTCACTTAAATACCGCCGCGGTACGGGTAGGCCTAAACAAAACCGTTGTCCAAAGTTATTTTGGCTAAAATCGCTTTGTCCAAAGTCATTTTGTCCAATATTTTTATGTCCAAATATGTTTTGTCCAATTTATATTTTGTCCAAATATATTTGGTCCAAGTGTTATTTTGTCCAATTTATATTTTGTCCAAATATATTTTGTCCAAAAATATTTGGTCCAAGTGTTATTTTGTCCCATTTATATTTTGTCCAAATATATTTTGTCCAAAAATATTTTGTCCAAAATACACTTCCAGCCTAGCCCACCCCAATGATAAACCACAGCAGACAATCCAAAAGATAGAAAATTGTCATGTATAAATAAAGTTATTATGAAACCTGTTTGCACACTTTTTGATAGTTCTATGGGAAATCAGCAGGATCTAATTAAAGAGCAACCATTAGCATGGCGCTATAAAGCTGTGTCTGGCACTGCCTGAGCGTGCGCTACAAATTACTAGTCTTGTTCGCAAGTCGTTTTGTTATCTATATTTTCAATCACTTGTCAACATGGCAGCTTCAGTGGTAGGCGTTCCTGTTCCGAGCTCCCGGGTCAATCCTGACATACAGAAGGAAAGAAACACAGCCACATTTGATCCATTACATCTTACGTATGTACTAGATGGAGGGAAGGATAGGACACAAAGAAGGCGCTATGTGGGTATGTAGTTTTCTTTTATTTTGTACACAAAGTCAGAAGAAAGTTCGGCAAGGAAGGACATGGTGCAGAATTCTGCTACCGTACTTCAAATTGAAGTTCAATTTGTTCAAAAGCTCTAATACTTTACAGAATAAACGATAGGAATTTTTGTTTTTACTATCCTCTACCATGTGATACAGGTAGGTCCAATAAAAATATTGGACCTGCCTGTCGCCTTTCACACGGTTACGCATGCACGGTCATGCACGACGCGTCGGTTCATCATGAATTGTCATACAATGCATGAATGTCATTGTCAATGATAATCAATACAATGAATACACATGATACATGTCAAAAACAATGATCAACATCATCATTACTAGTCACGATTATCGCACTTTCAGTTTCCCACGCGTTTGAACGGGAATTGGATTGCATACTTTTTCGATGTCTAGTGAGCAAATTTTTTCAATATTTTGAGAAAATGACGTCAAATTTTCTATTCTGTATTGTTTGGTAATATTGTCTTTTGCCAATAGTATGTTTAAAGTTGTAATTTTGTGTTTTTGATCGCAAAGATCGGATATTTTCGTTCCCGATTCAATTCTGAACCCTTAGCAAGGGTGCCGATTTCGCAGAACTTTGACGATAATTTTGCCTTTTGGACACTAAAATGCTTTCAACCGAGTCTTAAATTAGCAAGCACAATACGGTTGGTACCACTTTTATATACATTGATGAAATTTTAAAGATTTTTTTTCAAGTTTCTAACCGGCGCAAATCGTTAAGTGTGTATTTCCCATTGACATCCAAAATGGCGTAAGCCAGTCCTCAATATACATAGAGTACGCGTATATAGGACTGTGGCAAGTTTAGTCTACATCATTACTATAGATTACATTACGTGTATTTACGTTAGAGGATACATGTACATTGTAGTAAAAAATAAAACTTCCTATCGTTTTTTTCATTCTTACATGTAGAACGTAGTCAGTTAAATATTATTCTACTAACATGACTAAACCCTGTTTTATTTAGCGAAAATTAACTCCCCTTTTTCTGAAATGAATGGAATTTGTTTGTAAGGTTCTGTTTTAGTTGCATGTGCTGTGATCTCATTCACATATTATTATAGAACATACATTACTTCATACTCGCGCTCAGTGTTCGAAATATGTCAGTCCATGTCAAATCAACCAATTTTCTGAAAAGTTCCCAGGTGACCCTCTCAGATTTTGATGAAATTCCATCAGAATAATCTTTTGTGGCCACAATGCACCCATACAAAAATTTGGCTTCATAGTGAAACGGAGAGCCAAAATGCGATTTCAGATTTTTGGCCTGTTTTTAAGCTTACCTCCCGTGTAGCTCCGTGTGTTGTCAATGGCGAATTCAGCTCTTGTCAAATTCATATTTAGAGAAAAGTCACGATGCTCACGTGTTCGTGGTAGTTTTTGATTGTTATTATGCATCTAAAATGATTGCATGGCTCTGCACAAGGTATATTTTTGTAAAAATTTGGATTTGTTTACCTGCCGATCGCCTGTTTTTGTCGAGTGTTGAAAATACGGCAGAGAAAATTTGTCATGTCGTACGTGCGAAATTGGCTTAAAATTTTACTATTTCCGTTAGTATTGTACAGAGATCTTATAATATTGTGTAAATAATTATGTCAGGAACAAAATAAGGTATTACATACCGTCTACGAGTAAATATTGAGGACAAAATTCAGGTTTTTCTTGTTTGTTTACAGAATTTTGGATTTCAACATTTTAAAACTTGCCGGCCATCAATCGTCTGCTTTACGTAAGGTCGTGCGCCATGAATTGGGGGCCAAATGCGTTACATACTAAAAAATTGAACAATTTACATGTTTTTGTACTTAGACTGATCTAATTCATAAACTGTTCATCAAAACCCTATAAAATTATATATCACTGTAAAGCTTAGGGTACCAGGAATACACATGTACAAACAATTGGTCAATATACAGGGTGCCACAAATGTCATATAGGGTGGAAAAGTTAAATTTTGGTTCAAAAAGTACACACTTTTGTTCCTCTCTTATTTACTAACATAAATACCTGTTCTGCTAAAACCTTTTTAGATGTGCTTATAACATTGTAGGCTTCCAAAAAAAGCAAACTTGTAATGTTGAGTTATGTTGCCCAACTGAGATACAGGGTGTTCAAAAGTCGTACATAATTTTTATGATTTTTATTACATAATCAATCACAACTTTTTTCCTTCATGACCTACACAAAAACCAATGGCATATTTGAATTCCTCATCAAATTTCCATCTAAAAAATGTAAACTTTTACAGCAGTAGGGCAACTCCTTCAAGAAATAACCCCTTTGGAACATTTCGGAGCATAAATGAATACTTAACACAGTAACATATAGGAAATGCATAGAACCCATGACACAGAATGCAGCACACTTGTAACAAATTAACTTAGCTTGGAGTAAAACTGGTCACATTTGAAACTAGACATAAATACCAAAACAATGATACATAATCCATCTCAATACATTGCTGGGTTATGAAGTTACAGTCAAGAATATATTTGTGAGGCGCTAGAAATCAACATTCCCTATACTTTAACACATGCCTCAACCGTAGGATCCTCAACCGTAGGATCCTCCACCCCTGACTTCACATCGTTTGGATTGCAATATCTCAAGAAGTAAATAAAATGTGAAGTTCTTTCTTTCCACAATTTGAGCTAGATAAATAAGCAACAAAATGAGACCAACACTAGTTCAGTACCCCTCTCCATTCTTGAGATCTAGGACAAAATGTCCGGAATAAAATGAAAAAATGTAACACCTCCACCTTTTCCAATACCCCAATTCATGACGCACGACCGTAAACAAGTTTTCCTAAAAATTGTAAATTTCCTTAAAAACGACTTTTGTTGATCAAACTTTGGATTATTTAAGATGTAATTGTTTAAGGATGTAGAATTTTAAGATAATTTTGAGTATTTTCACGTTTTACGTGGTCAAAAAGGGGGTCATCAGTTTGATTCCTGATTTAAAAACACTTTAGCATTTGTTCTAGTTATTAAATTGTTGATTTCGTCATGTTCAAATCTTTTGAAAGTGAGCGCCTGGCGGAGTGACTGCGCGATATCCATAGTAACGACTTACGCTTTGAACGCAGCCGCCAAAGGTTCCATGAACGCGTTCAGGAGAGTATATAAAGGCCGTGCACGACGCGAATTAATCAGATTGCTTGGTGGACAATTAGTCCACCCACGAACCCTGAAAGGGAAACCGCAGGGTAAGCACTGCCAACCAAAGCAAATACGCCCTACTCTGGAGCTCAGATTGAGCTAGGGGCAGCTTGGCTACCACAATAGTGGCGACACCAGGGTGTTATGCACTCCGGTGATTTGGCCTAGCGCCTATGCCTAATCTGTGCAAGTGACTTGCCGCACACATGCACAAGTCCAATGGAAAATTATGCACTGTATTTATGTGCATTCATTGTTGCATGGCAAGCTCGTATTTGGTGTACAGGCATGGATACTCTGTAGTAGGCCTACTAGGCCTTGGCCTAGCCTACGACTATGTCATGTGATGACAGATTCTGTTGATTAAATTGTATTTTTATGCTTCTTGATTATTCAAGCAGATAGTATATTCGACAGCATTTATTGGTAATTCATTTGGATTTAAAAGAGAGAAATAAGGAAATATCGTCATGATCATCAACAGAGATTGTGTATTTACCTGTATTAACTTGTATTTATGTTGTGATGTGATAAGACAAATATGAAAGCAAAATAACAATACAAGATATAACAAAAGAAGCAAATATAAAACAGAATTGTCAAGTCTCATTTTTACCTGTTACTTCTCCTTTCATGCATCACTGATTCAACATGTCTTGGGGAGAATTCTAGTCTTTGATACTACGCTACCACTTGTATGTTTAGAAGGCTAGTCTTCTCCACCAGTCGTTTATAAAAGTATTAGGGGCAAGCTCGGTCCCGTTACAACTGGTGTCTGGCGGTAGGATAATTCAAAATTTTAACAGATTTTGGCTCACGATTTATTATGGCAGCGACTGAAGATAGTGTTGATACTTCTCCAACCGATACCAGCTCAGAAATATTAGCTGGTGATGAATTTAGTGTTCATGAAAGTGATGAGTCAGTGAGAAGTAGGCCTAAACTTTCTAGCAATGACACTCAGCCTGGAGTAAAAATAAAGCCTCAAACTTACGATGGGACCACTTCCTGGTCAGACTATTTGATACAATTCAAAATTGTTGCTGAATGGAATAAATGGAATGATTATACCAAAGCCATTTGTTTAGCAACTAGTCTAAGAGGTGTTGCTCAGAGCATACTGGGATATTTGGATCCGACTGAACGGCGTGATTACCACTCACTTGTGGCCTGTTTGAACCTGAGGTTTGGAACCGAAAATCAGGAAGAGCTATTCTGGGTGAAACTCAATAACAGAGTAAGGCACCCAAACGAGTCATTACCTGACCTAGCTCACAACATCAGGAAGTTAGTCAAACTAGCTTTACCAACAATACCAAGTCCTTTCTCACAGGAGATAGCAAAGAAATACTTTATAAGTGCTATCAGAGAAAGCGAGTTATGGTTAAACATCCTGCGTGCAAAACCTGTTACTTTTGATGATGCAATTAAGTTTGCAGTGGAAACTGAAGCATTTTACAAAGCTGAAAAGTACAGGAAGCATCAAAATGATGCTTTTGCAGATGGAATTGCTAAAGGGCAATTTGAAGATGAGAAGGATAATGAACTTACGAGAGTCAATTCACAGAAGACTGGAAGATCATCGAGAAACAACCGGAAGTCTCCCTCATCACAAATGCGAGCCAGGAGAAGGTTAGCTTTCTTAAAGATCCAGAAAAAGTTAACCAGGCCGCATGCTCCCTTAATTGGGAAAGACTGTGATGATACATCCTGCCAAATGGCATGCTCAAGCAGTTCAAAGAAGAAAGGGAGGACTCGGAAGTCTCCATCATCTAGAAGGCGAGCCAGGAGACGATTAGCTGTAAGGTTAACTGGTGGTCAGGACACTCCCTTGATAAATGGGGAAGACTGCCAACTAGCAGGTACCCCGAGTGATAATCAGACGGTATTAGTTGACCGTATAGGCGTAGGTGAATGGAATTCATCTGGTCAATACGCCGACACTCTGAGAAAGTTGTCATCTCAGATGAGTCTTTGGAAGAGGTCAGCCATGTTACTTGATGACGGTCATGATGGTATAGGCACACAATCGGGCCTATGCACCAACTCATTGGCACCAGGAGACTTGCCATCATCAGAATGATTCTGGTAGAGTGACCAGTTATCATGATCATGCAGACATATATGATGTCTGATGGTATATATAATTTGTAAATAGCTTTACGAGGAAGATTCAAGGAGACGAAAGTTATCGTGTTTATGGGATAATGATATGCGGAAAAGCCCTCGCCAGATAGTCATTGATCCTTGTGGTGTATGAAGTCCGGAAAAGGGCTCACCGACGTCTTGCACTGCCTGCTCATAGCTCCTTGCCGCTAAAATAATAAAATTACTGTTTTATGAAGTTGAAGTCCGGTATAGGCCTTGCCGACATCATCATCATATAAACGTGTTTTATAGCGGATTGTCTACTCTACATGTAGACCCTGTATATAAAAATTGTTTTCACTAGTTGAAATTGTTATTATGTAAGCATAATAACTCGACTCTGAGAGGAACAGCCTCCCATAAAAAAAAAAACACTTCATGAATGAAATTTTATTTCAGCCAAAACGTGATTAGAAGTTTGATATGACTTTACTGACTGCAGCGGTATTGACATGACAATCTTTTGATCAAGTTTTGTCTCTGTGAAATTCTTGTTCTTTTAAAAGAGCATTTCTGGATTTCTTAATTTAGATAAAGTGAAAGACACGTCACTTTATTTCGATGCAACTGTTATTCTTAAAATCATTTGGAATGATGGACATGCTTGGAGACATCACCATGAAAAAAATGGACAGTGTTGACTGTCGGGCACTCATGGTGTTTTACATGAGATTTCATGCCTTAATTCTGAATTGAATGTCAGATTTTGAAGATTACGAAGACAGATGAAGAAAAACAAAATGAAGATGGAGATGGCTACAGTGGTAAACATACATCGATTTCAAGCCTACAATAATGGTTGCTTCATTGAATAACCATTAGGTCTGTACGTGCTATCTACTGACACTGCTGTTCAAAAGTAACTCATTTTGGAAAATGGATCTCATTTTGTAATCATCTCAAATTGAATAGAATTGAGACACAATTTGAGATCAAATATGAGATCCAATTGGAGTGTTAAATTGAGATATAATCCACCCAATTAGTTTTATTGGGTGCTAACTATTATGGTTTGTGAAGTATGGTTATGTATGGAACCAAGTACCCAGTGTCTGGACTTCTCATGGTCAAGTATATTAGGTTCATGGTCTTTTGTAAACAACCAATTCATGCTTCTTGTTCTGTGTCCCCAAACAAGGTCAACCCTCTGATGTTGAATGAATTTTTACATAGACTCTAAATTTAGAGTCTCAGACTCTAAATTTAGAGTCTCAGTCTATGATTTTTAGTAAACTATTAGTAACTTCAAAAGTTTTTTCAGCTTTTCTCCAGTTTTAACTTAAAAGTTTGAGGGGAGGGGGGGGGGGGGGGAATTGAAAAAAAATCTTTATCAAATTTGTAGGGAAAAAATAGAGAATGTAATTTTTACTGTTTCAGAAGTAAGTGTTAGCCGAGAATGTGATCATAAATTTTATGTACACATTCCTACAGAACAGTGGTTTCATTTAACTCTTGAGCACCAACATTGAGTGAAAAATATGTCAGGTAATTTTAAAGGCATATATTGGAATGTCATCTTTCCCTGGGTAAGATCTGATACCAGGCCAGCCCATGGCCAGAGGGTAACATGAGTAGGTTTGTTTCACCTTGAAGGCAAGGATAGTCTTGCTAATATGGGCTAACTTTCCCCTAGGCCATCCAATATGCCATGAATTAGTAGGACTACAACTGGATCTATTTGTCAGTTTATACTCCTATTTCCACATCTGTTAATTTTATATGGGCCTTTAAGTGCCAAATAAAAAACAAGTAGGACTAATGCAAAATAATTTGCACAAAACAACAGTATAGGCCTACTCATTTAGCAAACTAAGTTATAGGAATATCCAGCAGGATAGTTGGTTTCAGTTTGTTTGCTAACTACATGTACTAGTATTTAAAAATTAAAAAAATTAAAATAAAAGAGTTTGTAAGGGGCTGTGCAATAATTATGAGCCATGGGGGAGGGTAAAATTGGGGGGGGGGCAAGAAATTTTTGGCGAGCCGAAAGGGGGGGGCAAGCAATTTTTGGCAAGCCGAGAGGGGGGGGGCAAGCGATTTTTGGCACGCATTCACGGGGCACCTTTTTAATAAAATGCTTTTAAAAGGCTTAGGAAAACGGTACGGAAACGCTTAAATATGCAAATTTTCCTGCTACTGCGCCAAGAACATACATCTAGACCATTTAAAGTTTGGAATTTGGGATCCCAAAAATTTGGCATGTTCAAGGGGGGGGGGGGCAAAGAATTTGTGGCGGGCCGAGAGGGGGGGGCGATTTTTGGCGGGCCGAGAGGGGGGGCAAGCGATTTTTGGCGAGCCGTTCGGAAAATTTACCCCCCCCGGGGGGCTGATAATTATTGCACAGCCCCTAATGAGGAAATAATTCATCACAGAGAAAACTGAAACAAAATCCTGATAATGTGGGATACATAAATATGATCAATAACATACTGATATAAGTGGTATTGACCTTGTCTTCTTGGCAGAGAAACATGATTAATTTCCAAGCACAAAATTCCCAATGCTACTTAAATTGGAGCAATTAGGAGCTCTGTCAAAATACAATTTTGGTGATCCCCATCCAACTTCTTTGACCATGAGATGACAAACATTTTGTACTAAGCACCAATAGGGTGATAATGGATCTCATATTGGTACTCAAATTCATTCTCAAATTGCATCTCAATTCTATCCAATTTGAGACGATTTTCAAAATGAGATCCATTTTCCAAAATGAGATAGTTCTGTACAACAGTGTGAAGATAGCAATAAGTTTTGTCGTACGGCATGTGCTCTTAAGAAGATTAGCAAATGAAAATCAACTAGATCTCATCATCTGTTTTCTTACTGATACTGTTGAGACATCACCTCGGGCTGGTTATGCAAGGTTATGCAGATCTTTTGATTTTGGAACTCTGGTTGGTGCGACGGTGACTCACTGATTGCAGTCATGATGTTTTCAGAGCAATGTCAGGCTATGTAGGCCCATCGGCAACAGAAAATCAAGTTTCGCTCTTGGGTGGATTGCCAACTGAGAAAGTCTACATGGACTTAATAGAACTCAGGTGCATGAATGAATGGTAAAAGAGATATTTGACTAGTCAATGGTTATTCTTTACCAGGTCAAATGTTTTATTGGATGATGTATGGTTTCTTTACACCTTGCATAATTGATGTAACGGCGGCATGGCGATCAACATTTCCTCTCATGATCGACGGTGAACCAATCTGGCAGTTTCTCATGAGAGTTGCGAAAGAGGTATGATAATGTAGATTCTCAGATGTTGAAGATATCGAACTGAAGACAAGGACAAGGTCCATCAGAAGAAAGGATGCGGAGGAATATAGAACTTTTAAAATATCTGAACTTAAATAAATTGATCGTTAATTGTTGGAAAAATTTAAAATGTTAAACTAATGTTTTGTGTAACTTGATGCAGAGACAGACTTCTGTTCATTAGCTCGAAATTCAAGATTAAAACTGGTATTGTTCAATTGAAAATGAAATTGATGGAAATGTGCACCAAGGTGAATTAAATGGTTCCTGTAAATTAATATTTTATTGGTAAAGAAGAGTATGCATAAAAACCAGGTGATAAGTAATGATGCTGTGAAATAATTGTATAAAACTTGTAAACCTAATAATAATATAATTTGCATGTGAAATAGAGTTGTACTAGTATATAAAATGAAATTGTTTTTATAATGTATGTAGTTGTAAATCTGCCAAATAGCCAATTAATTTGGAAAAACTTTTTTTTGAGGTCACGACAATGTTATTGTCAGCCTGTCACCAAACAATGGTTGAGTGAATTTACCTATGTTACTGCTAAAGTTTTGTCAAGGAAATGCTCTGATTTTTTATTGTAATTAAGTTAAATAATTATACATGTTACATTTCGGGACGAAATAGTCTCGAAGAGGGGGTAGTGAAACGGAGAGCCAAAATGCGATTTCAGATTTTTGGCCTGTTTTTAAGCTTACCTCCCGTGTAGCTCCGTGTGTTGTCAATGGCGGAATTCAGCTCTTGTCAAATTCATATTTAGAGAAAAGTCACGATGCTCACGTGTTCGTGGTAGTTTTTGATTGTTATTATGCATCTAAAAATGATTGCATGGCTCTGCACAAGGTATATTTTTGTAAAAATTTGGATTTGTTTACCTGCCGATCGCCTGTTTTTGTCGAGTGTTGAAAATCGGCAGAGAAAATTTGTCATGTCGTGCGTGCGAAATTGGCTTAAAATTTTACTATTTCCGTTAGTATTGTACAGAGATCTTATAATATTGTGTAAATAATTATGTCAGGAACAAAATAAGGTATTACATACCGTCTACGAGTAAATATTGAGGACAAAATTCAGGTTTTTCTTGTTTGTTTACAGAATTTTGGATTTCAACATTTTAAAACTTGCCGGCCATCAATCGTCTGCTTTACGTAAACAAGTTTTCCTAAAAATTGTAAATTTCCTTAAAAACGACTTTTGTTGATCAAACTTTGGATTATTTAAGATGTAATTGTTTAAGGATGTAGAATTTTAAGATAATTTTGAGTATTTTCACGTTTTACGTGGTCAAAAGGGGTCATCAGTTTGATTCCTGATTTAAAAACACTTTAGCATTTGTTCTAGTTATTAAATTGTTGATTTCGTCATGTTCAAATCTTTTGCGAAAGTGGCGCCTGACGCGGAGTGACTGCGCGATATCCATAGTAACGGAGCTTACGCTTTGAACGCAGCCGCCAAAAGGTTCCATGAACGCGTTCAGGAGAGTATATAAAGGCCGTGCACGACGCGAATTAATCAGATTGCTTGGTGGACAATTAGTCCACCCACGAACCCTGAAAGGGAAACCGCAGGGTAAGCACTGCCAACCAAAGCAAATACGCCCTACTCTGGAGCTCAGATTGAGCTAGGGGCAGCTTGGCTACCACAATAGTGGCGACACCAGGGTGTTATGCACTCCGGTGATTTGGCCTAGCGCCTAGGGTCGCATGTCACAAATAGATCACCCAAAAATGGAGCAGCCGTAACATGAAAACGCTTTCTTCACACTTCAAGTTAGGTTTATTCTAAAAGTATAATACCTATTGTAGAAAGTTTGGTGTCATTTTGTAGATAATTATGTTCTTTTTCAAATACAAAAAACCCCAAGTCAATTGGACAAGTACTTTGAGATTTATACCTCAATATGTAAGATGTGTCAATGGAGCAGCCGGTTCGGGAGAGCCGGTTCGGGCGAGCCCCATAGGGTTATACACAAAATTGTGAAAATATGGCAAACTTCAAACCTTTGTATCTTGAAAAGTACAACTCGCATGGACCTCAAATTGCACATATATCATCCTGGATTGTAGATGTACCTCATAGTACATCAACTGTAACAAAAGATGTAACCAATTAATTGTCTAATTAAATGCTAATTAAGACAGTTTTCCCTATATGTTACTGTACAAAGTGTGCATACTGTGCTCCGACATTTCTAAATGGACTATCTCTTGCCCGAGTCACCCTGCTAAATTCAAAAGAACACATATTTTTAAGGAAATTTGATGAGGAATTCAATTATGCTATTAGTTTTAGTGTCAGAAATGGAGGAAAAAAGTTTTGATTGAAAAATGTCATAAAAATTGTGAAATTATTTTACAACTTTTGACCACCCTGTATGTTTAATGCAAGGGATACTAAACTCTTTCTTCCTAATTTGTTTGAAGGACCCATGCAATGTCTTTCTGAATCCATATTTATTTTGAACTACATAGCTTTTAGAAAAGGAAAAATATGGGGTTCACCATGACAAGAAAGATGCTAATTTTGTTGTTGTTCCACCCTGTATATTTCTCACCCACCCTGTATTATGATGTTATGCTTTGTTGATTTGGCATCCTTGTAATATAAGCTTTCCAGAAATATATACTTATAATGGTCTAAAATGTATTCATTAAAAGTTGTGTTGAATTGAATCAAAATTGGTGACATTTTTCTCATTTTACATCATGTTACACAAAAGATGACCAATTCATGACATGCGACCCTATGCCTAATCTGTGCAAGTGACTTGCCGCACACATGCACAAGTCCAATGGAAAATTATGCACTGTATTTATGTGCATTCATTGTTGCATGGCAAGCTCAGTATTTGGTGTACAGGCATGGATACTCTGTAGTAGGCCTACTAGGCCTTGGCCTAGCCTACTTACTATGTCATGTGATGACAGATTCTGTTGATTAAATTGTATTTTTATGCTTCTTGATTATTCAAGCAGATAGTATATTCGACAGCATTTATTGGTAATTCATTTGGATTTAAAAGAGAGAAATAAGGAAATATCGTCATGATCATCAACAGAGATTGTGTATTTACCTGTATTAACTTGTATTTATGTTGTGATGTGATAAGACAAATATGAAAGCAAAATAACAATACAAGATATAACAAAAGAAGCAAATATAAAACAGAATTGTCAAGTCTCATTTTACCTGTTACTTCTCCTTTCATGCATCACTGATTCAACATGTCTTGGGGAGAATTCTAGTCTTTGATACTACGCTACCGCTTGTATGTTTAGAAGGCTAGTCTTCTCCACCAGTCGTTTATAAAAGTATTAGGGCAAGCTCGGTCCCGTTACAATAGGCCATGTCGTTTTCGAGAAATGGCCCTCTGAAGTTTGGCCCGGACCCCCCCTTTTTGGCACTCACGAGTGTCATTGTTGATTTTTACCAACTTTGGTGGCTCATAACTTCTTGTTTTAAACAGATATAAAGCTGCAATCTTGGATTCTAGCTAACCTTATGTCATATTTTCAGAATCTGGCTCAAAATTGCAGATATCTGCTTTCCTTTTTAAGTTATGAGCACCCAAAGTTGGTCATTTATTCAACCGCAAGTGTGATTTTGTCATTTTGAGGGTCCCCTGGTGCCAAAAATATGTGGTCATATGACTCAAATGTCATAGATACATTGTCTATGGGTACATATCTGAGTCCACAAGCAAGTTTGAGCAAATCAAACCATTAATGGAGGAATGGGCGGCATCCGAATTTGGGTTCGGGTGAAAATTTGCTGGAGACCCCCCTCTTTCTGACCAATGTTTGACCATGTTGACAGTTGAAACATGAATTGAAATTTACTGCCATGAAACATACTGAATGAGACCTACCCATAAACAAAAATTCAGCTTTGGTACTCAACTCCATCATAGTTAGATGGCAGCCTGAAAATAGGGTGAAAAACCTGGTATTTCTTGTCTAAGGTTGTTGAATTCAGCAACCATGACAACAAAATCAGCAAAATTTGACAAAGTTTTTTCACAAGTTACCTCAAGTGTCATATGAAATATGTTCTGGGTGTGTTTTAGAGGCTAATAAACACATCTAGAGTGGTCTGTAATGTACGACCCAAAAATATGCACATATACTTAGTAAAATTTGGCATATTTTGTTACCATGGCTGCCGAATTCAACACCCTTAGACAAGAAATAACAGGTTTTTCTCCCTATTTTCAAGAGCCATCTAACTATGATGGAGTTGAGTACCAAAGCTGAATTTTTGTTTCTAGGTAGGTCTTATAAGTATGTTTCATGGCTGTAAATTTCAATTCATGTTTCAACTGTCAACAAGGTCAACCATTGGTCAGAAAGAGGGGGGTCTCCGGCAAATTTTCACCCGAACCCAGCTTTGGATGCCGCTCATTCCTCTATTGATGGTTTAATTTGCTCAAACTTGCTTTGGGGCTCAGATATGTACCCATAGTCAATGTTTGACATTTGAGTCATATGATCACATATTTTTGGCTTCATTTGACCCCCAAAATGACAAAATCACACTTGCGGTTGAATAAATGACCAACTTTGGGTGCTCATAACTTGAAACGGAAAGCAGATATCTGAAATTTCGAGCCAGATTCTGAAAATATGACATAAGGTTAGCTAGAATCCAAGATTGCAGCTTTATATCTGTTCAGAACAAGAAGTTATGAGCCACCAAAGTTGGTAAAAATCACCAATGACACTCGCGAGTGCCAAAAAGTATGGGTTCATTGTGGCCACAAAAGATTATTCTGATGGAATTTCATCAAAATCTGAGAGGGTCACCTGGGGACCCCTGGTTGATTTGACATGGACTGACCCAATAAGCACTTATCCTCTTGTCCTCTTGTCCAAAAATCACTGGGGACAACCATATTGAGCTATGTACTTATCCCCTGGACAACCACTATATTTTACCTCCAAAGTATGACACATTTTGGGGACAACCAAAATGTATTGAGGACAAGAAGAATTCATGCTTTAGTTATCCTCGGGATAACCTCCATATTTTCCTTATTTCGGACACTGCTCGCGCTCCGACAAGTGTCTTCCTCGATGATGTGGTTGCTGCCATCTACAGGGGGGCCGGCCAAGATCGACTGAATTTTGACGTCGTCATTGCGTTTTACACGTAAACACGAAAATGTCTCAAATAATTCCAAAAGTGTATATTATCAAGCAATATTTTATCAGTCTAAATCCGTTGAGATTCGACAATGAACCTTATTGTAAGTACTGTTGTTTTGAATATTTTGTATGAATAACGCACGACATGTTATGATTATATTAAAATTTCCCCTCCATAACGCAATATCTCCGTGGTGTAGTGGTTAGCATTGGTACCTGTCACGCAGGTGGTCTGGGTTCAATCCCCAGTCCCGGCAAAGAAAATATTTTTTCTTCTGACATTCATTTTGAATCCAAAATGATTTATTTTCATGTGGAAATTGCATACTATGTGAAAGATTTCTACTTTTTACTATAATTTGGCATCCGCCCTCTCAGTAAAAGTGACAGTAAAAAGGGTAAAGAGGATGAACCCGTGTTCACATGCCGGAATGCCCATCTCTCTTTCAAAGCGATTGGGCCAGACTCCTACCATTTTAAATATTGCTGCAAGGTGATGCTACCCTCCACAGCGAGTCGGTTACCCCGGTACCTCGAACTACCTCGTGATTATGAGTCAGAAGTCTTGGACCGCTGTGTCACAGTGGCCCTCCGCCTCTGATAGTTTAAGTGGTGCTTTACTAGTCCCGCTCTTTATTAAATTGACTTAAAAGTGCTGTGAGGCCAACATGTCATTTTCAATTCATTTTGCTCTGGTCAAAATATATATTTTTTTATGTCAAGATATCCAGGCATTGAAAGAGCTGTTAATTCAGGGCTTGAAAAAATGTAACTTTTTTGGGAAGCAAGCTAAATTTCCCACAATATATAGCATGTTTTTGTATACCCTCCAATGCTCCAAATACCATAATTTCACTCCAAACACCAACTTTTCCTGGGAAGAAGCTTCCCAAATTCCCCACTTTTTTTGAGCCATAGCAGTTATCAAATGTTATAATTTTAAATAAATCCAAATTACAACTTTTAAGAGCATAACATGAAACAGCTAACAGCTCAAAATAAGTTCGTTGACACAGGCAAGCAGACATTCAAGATGACTTCCTCAAAATCATGATCAAGAAAAAGACATTTTTAATATAACTATGGTATTTTAGGCCTAATGCTAAAAATTGTTCCAGAGAGTTCACATTTTTCCCCAAGATTTTCCTTTGATTAAAATGTGCAAAAGTCAAAATTTATTTTGTTTCACCTATTGTGGACAATTTTTTTCTCAGTTTCTGACGGCAAAAAAAATTTGAACTAGCTATCTACCAGGTCACACAATCTGCAAATCACATGGGCAGTGTAAATAATGAGAATTGATAAGAGGTGCAATTTATAGCTGAAGGTGGAACAAACTTTAAACTTTGTATTATTGAAGGCCCTCCACTTTGTTTGATCTGCCCAGTACTATTATTTTAGGTGAAGTTCAAATTCATTTTTTTAAACCAAAGTTAGACCAGAAGTATAAGTATTTTGATATACATTGTAGCAAAGATGGATCTTTATCCAAGAAAATGTTGTAACATGAAAGTTTTTGAAAACTGAGCTACATGTAGGCCCGGCATGTAGGGTACATGAGATCTCAGTCATAAATGCCAATTTAAAAACAAAACAAATGTGTAATAATAAGACTCAAACAGGTCAATGTCCTTTTGTGAATATGTAGGGTACAAGCCAACAATAGTACTACCTGGTGAATGCCCTTTGTAACACTTCGGCACTGGTTTACGTGACATACATGATATGTGTGAATAGTAAATGGCCTACAGTGGGCAATTGATATTTTCAGCCTTAAGGGGGTACTACACCCCTGTCCAATTTTGGGCCTATTTTTGCATTTTTCTCAAAAATTATAGCGCATTGGTGACAAGTAAGATATGTATATTATTGGGGCAAGGACTACAACTACTGCACTGGAAATTTTATTTCGGCACAGACAGCAGTTGTGGAGTTGCAGTCAAAAATGAGGGAAACCAGTATTTGATCAATAAATCAATAACTACTTGCCTTGAGTTGCTGAATTTTCAGAGCAATAGTTGTAGTCCTTGCCCCTACAACATGCATATCTTAATTGTCACCAATGCGCTATAATTTTTGAGAAAAATGCAAAAACAGGCACAAAATTGGCCAGGGGTGTAGTACCGTACCCCCTTAAATCTATTGTTCTGCTTACAACATATCTCAATCTTGTGTTGCTTGCTTTTGTTTTTTGTTTTGTTTTGTTTTGTTTTTTACTTTTTGTGTGGAAATTGCCACAACTAACCATTGATCAATGGTTATTGGTTAGATGTGGTGCATGATGAACTATCCGATCAAATCAAATGAAATAATTTGCCAGCAACTTCAATACCAATACAATTCTTAACCAAAATGGTTTTTCCACCAACTCCAGGCCATAAAATTTTATGTCAATCAAACTTGGGACTTGTATAAATAATAATCAAAACCAAAAGCATTGTTATGCTGAACCAAAAACTTCAAAAGGCCACTAATTGTAAAGCTCAGGATTGGCTTGGCTGGTCTGTCAATTTTGTGATTGGAGATTGGTCCAGTGAAAACATTTTTTGTACACGTAAGATTATATTTTAATTGAAAAAATAAGAAATACAAAATAGTAGCTCAGCAATATGAACCATCTTCAAGATATAATGAGGGTAAAAAAATTATGTAAGACCTATCTCTCAGATTTCGCCAAGATTGCTAAATCATACAGTGGAAATTAATATGTGACAAAAAGTTTTTGACATGCTTGATGATTTATAAATCTTTGAAGGTAAAAATCATAATTTTTTCCAAAAATGTAATTCTTGGTGGGCTCGGTGGTTGGATTTTTTTTTCTTTTCTTGCTTTTTTTTGTTTTTGCAACTTTCCTTTTTCTTCTTTTATATAGTTTTGTGTGTGGTATGTATTATATTTTTCATAAAAAGACAGCTGTGAATCAAGTTATGTATGTTGTAATCAAAAACCAAATGAAGGTTTCTGTTAAACATGTTTACATGGTTAAAGAATATGGATAGTACTATAAATATATGTTCTGTAAACTGTAGAGGATTGAGTGATAAAACTAAGAGAAGAGATGTTTTAAATTATTTAAGGAAAAAGAAATGTTCAATTTATTGCCTTCAGGATGTACACTGGGACCAGAAATGGGAAAATATGATCAGATCAGAATGGGGATATGAATGTTATACAGCAGGTTATAAGACAAATGCCAGGGGCGTGGCAGTGTTAATGAATAACAATTTTGACTTCAAAGTGCGTAATATTCAGCGGGATCAAACAGGTAATTGGATTGTACTTGATATTACGATGATGTCAATGGATATCACGATAGTTTGTCTGTATGGTCCAAATGAGGATAATCCAGATTTTTATAATCGTGTTAAAAATGTTATCGAAAACGTTGGTAACCCACATTGTATTGTATGTGGTGATTTTAACTTAGTCCAGGATCAAAATTTAGATACATTTAATTATTTGAATATTAATAATCCAAAGGCAAAAGAAGCTGTTTTAAAAATAAAAGAAGATTTGAGTCTGTGTGACCCTTGGAGAATTATGAACCCAGATATAAAACGTTTTACCTGGAGAAGAAACAATCCCATAAAACAAGCTAGGCTGGATTTTTTCTTGATTTCTTCTGAAATTTTGAATATAATTGGTCAAACAGACATTCTACCAGGATATAGGACTGACCATTCCATGGTACAAATGTAGTCATTGGCCTAAGTAAGAGCAATAATATACAAAGGGGACGAGGTTCGTGGAAGTTGAATAACGATTTAATTGAAGATGATGAATATGTAAAAGTAGTTAAGGATTCGATAACTAAAGTAAAAAAAAATCTATGCTGCTTCGCCGTTATGACAGAGAAAATATAAACAATATTGATCCAAATGAGTTAGAACTAACTATTAATGACCAACTGTTTTTGAAGCACTGCTTTTGGAAATCAGAGGCGCTACTATAGCGTACTCCTCAAAAAAGAAAGAGAGAGATGGACAAGTCAGAAGAAGTACTTGACAAATTAATAGAAAACTTAAATACGTCATACGAGGAGGCATCATTGAAAAACAGCCCTAATGTTGAAATTTTAAAGAATGAGTTAGATAATGCTAAACATGAACTTGAGGATATTCGTAGTAGAAAGATTAAAGGATGTTTTATTCGAACAAAGGTCCGATGGATAGAGGAGAGAGAGAAACCCACCAAATATTTTCTTAATCTTGAAAAAAAACTTTGTAAACAAACAAATGGTTAGAATTGTGAGAGGTAACAACACAGAAGCAACATCTCAAGATGAGATTGAGAAGGAGGTAGTATCTTTTTATGAAAATCTGTATAAAAAAAAAGGTGGAAATAATAATGTTAAAATTGATGATTATGCTTCCATAAACAAATTAACGCAAATGCAATCAAATACGTTAGAGGGTGAAATTACTCTTTCTGAGCTCACAAAAGAAAAAAAAAACATGAAAAACAACAAGACACCCGGACTTGATGGTTTTACAGCGGAATTTTACAAATGCTTCTGGTTGGAAATATCTTGTTTTCTTCTTCGATCATTAAATGAAGGTTTTAGAATTGGGTCCCTTACTCAAGTTCAAAAAAGGGGTCACGTTACTCTTCTGCCAAAAGGAGATAAACCCGTCAGTTCTTAAAAAACTGGAGGCCTATTTCGCTTCTAAATGTTTCTTATAAATTGGCCTCTGCATGTATTGCAAACCGTATAAAATCGGTTTTGCCATTTAATTTCAGAAGATCAAACAGGTTTTGTCCCAAATAGATTCATTGGTGAAAGTATTCGCCTTATTTATGATTTGTTAAGTTATACAGAGGTTAATGAAATTCCGGGGATGCTTTTACTAATAGATTTTGAAAAAGCTTTTGACACGGTTTCGCATGATTTTATTCTTGAAACTTTTAGGGTATTTAATTTCGGATCAGACATTTGCAGATGGTTTATGGCTTTGTATAAGAACGCATCTTCTTCCGTAATCATAAATGGAAATATATCTAAACCGTTCCAAATTCAGCGCAGTTGTAGACAAGGCGATCCTCTGTCGCCATATATTTTCGTTTTATGTGCGGAGGAGGTATTATCTACAATGATTAGACAAAATAAGGATATAACAGGAATTTGCATCAATGATATGAATTTTAAAATTGCACAGTATGCAGATGACACTACATTAATTCTTGATGGTACAGAAAAATCACTGGAAAGTGCCTTTAAAACATTGCAATCATTTTATGAGATGTCTGGTTTGAAAATTAATATTGATAAAACGGTTGCAGTATGGATTGGGTCTCAGAAATTCAGAAATACTATAATTAGTAAAAATTTAAAAATACAATGGAATTTCAATGGTAGCTTTGAGTTTCTAGGCATTTCTTTTAGTACAAACCTTGCTCAAATGGTAAATGATAATTATGATAAAGCACTTCATTTGATACTGAAAACTGTTATCAAGTTGGAAAAAAGAAATTTAACGGTGTTGGGACGGGTTGTAGTTGTGAAATCATTAGCTTTGCCAAAAATAAGTTATATTGCTCAAATGCTACCAAACCCAAGCAAGGAATTTATCAAAGCGGTAAATGATGAGATATATAAATATATTTGGAACGGCAAGCCAGATCGAGTTAAAAGAATACAATTTGTGCAAAATTATGAGAATGGTGGAGTAAAGATGCCAAATGTAGAAATGCATATAAATGCTTTAAAGGTAAATTGGATTCGGAGGGTTGCCTGTGGTGATCAAAAATGGGTTAAGCTATTTCGTCTTTGTTTTAATGTAATAAGTGATGATATTTGTTGCCTTGGTATGTATCGTTTTAATGACATGAAAAACATGATAGATAATAAGTTCTGGTATAATACTCTGTTTTCTTGGTCCTCACTTATAAACATTGTAAATAATAATAATCTGGATTTCAACCGTATTGCAAAACAATATTTGTGGTGGAACGATAAAATAAAGATTGGTGGTAAATCAGTTTGTTATGCCCATTGGAAAAAAAGGGGTGTGCTGTTTATAAATGATCTCTTAAATGCAAACGGATCCTTTTTGTCGATTGTCGAATTTACAAAACTTTATAAAGTGAAGACCAATTTCTTAGAGTACAATGGTATTATTAGGGCAATTCAGTCAAATTTTAATTACAATGGTACTATAGGCTCCAAACTAGCCTCCCTTTTCAGCCGTATAATATGGAACTACTTTTTAAGCAAACGAAAAGGGTGCAAAATGTTCTATGATATTTCTATTGAATCAAAGATGAAGAATACAATGAGTAAGTCAAAGTGGCAAATGGAATTTGGAATGGAGAATGATGATTGGAAAAAATATGTACCTTAAATTTCAAATTTTCCACTGATATTAAACTGAGATGGTTCCAATACAGAATAAATCAGAGTATCATAGGCACAAATACACTGTTGTTAAAAATGAACATATGTGATGATGACTTATGTACTTTTTGTAAGATAAATCCAGAAACAATCAAGCATCTCTTTGTGGATTGCCCTTTTCTAGAAATTTTGGGAAGATCTCAAAGACTGGATAAAAGACAAGATCAGTATAGATCTAGCCATGACCCCTCAGTTAATTCTTTTTGGATCTAAATATGATTTAATTCTAACACTGATTTTGACTATTGCAAAATTTCATTTGTATAGAGTAAAGATGACAGAGAAACGACCAAACTTAGATGTTTTAAAAGGAACTTAAATGTTATTATAATGTTTTGAAATACCAAGCAGTATGTAGCCTAAAGTTACAAAAGTTTAATAATGAGTGGCAATCCTGGCAACTATTAATGTTATGATATAATTTTTCATTCCTGTGTATTTTTAATCCATAGTAAAAAAAGTAAAATATGTTCAACATGCTCAATGTGTGGTGGAGGGGGTCGGCGGGGTGGGCCGAGTGGAGCTCATTGTTGATTGTTTTGTTTTTTTGTTTTCTACTCAATTTGAGTACAAAATAATCGGCAGTTAGTTCTATTCGCTCATTCTGTTGCTCTTTTCCTTATTTTTGTTGCTTGTTTTTCAATCCTCTTATAACTCTCTTGAAATGACTATGTCACTATAAATAAAATGCACGTTAATGTATTTTAAGGTCACTGATTAAGTGACAGTACTATGTATTAAGAAACTTTTAATAAAGACAGCTGTCTAAAAAAAAAAAAAAAAAAAAAAAAAAAAAAAAGATTGCTAAATCTTTAAAATGTCCCTTCAGCCACTACATGTAGGTAGATTAAATCTAATTACAATTCAAATAACACTGGGCATTTTGTGAAATTTATTGTCATAAAAGTGGAGCACTATTTAAACTTATAACTTTTTAAAGAAATTGTATTCCAGGTGGGCCATCTGTAACCCCTTTTTTTAAGCATACAAACCAGAAGCTTCCACAGGTGCTGGACCTCCACCAGGGGCCCTCAGCAGGCCCCTGGACCAGGGCATAGCCAGCTTTCCTGGTCGGGGGGGCAAAACAAAATTTCGGGGGCACAGAAGAAAAAAATTGCAGTTACATCATACCGGTTTTGTTTTTAAGAGAGATGATGTGCCTTTAGACGCTCAGCTTGCTCCTCACTGTTTGGTCAGAGGCACTTCAGCTCAAAAACCTTATGTAGCACTTTAAAATCTATTTAAAGTGAACTTCCTGAAATTTAAGAACCAAAATTACTTATTTTCCTACAGAGTAAGTTTCAGGTGTTTTCCTGTTTTTCTCATTTGACAGAATCATTGGCACTCAATGATCCAGCATTCAAGCACAAAGACCTGTCCTTCATGGACCGAGAGGAACGCTACACCAACAGCATAAGGAAAGCCATCCATACGGTACGACGACTCAGAGAACTGGAGATCACTGATATCCAAGAGATAAATTGGTATAAAGGGTAAGTGCATAGATGGTAGAGCTTTGGAAATAAATGTAATACTGGAACTTACTTTTTACAACTTTGCTACGTTACGTCTGGAACCACCACCAGACTTTATATCAGGCAACTGATGGACTGGTCATGAGATAGACGGCTCTCTTTTTGATGGCCCTGACCCATGCAAGTTAAAGCGGAGTCCTGACTCTTTTGTTGCTCAATATGCTCCCATGTCTATCATGTGACCAGTCCAGCAAGTCAGTTGCCTGATGTCCTACTTGCAAAAAGTAAGTTCCAGTATTATTTATTTCCAGAACTCTGGATGACTAAGCACATTCACTCATGAATGCATACTATTACCCAACTAGTAATACTAGTAGCAAATCACTTCAAACTTAATTTTTAAGCTATTTACAATCTTATATAAATTAAATTGGTTAATTTTCGTCAAACCTGATTTTTTGCTATATTTGTATAAATGTCCACACAGGTTCCAACCTACACCAGATAACCAGAGCAATTGCTGACGTAATGTCATAATTTACACATTAACCCCCCCCCCCATACAATTCCATGTTGAGTGGCAAAATAGACGGTGGGATTTCTTTCACTTTACCTCATCATTTCTGCTTAGAATGGGCAGAACCCCTTCCTGACAGTTATAAATATTATTTCAACATTTTTGGTAGAGAATAATAAAATTATAATTTGAACTAAATCATACATTATGGCTTTTAATCATCCATCCGATCCAAAAGGAGGTAATTTTGAAAATTACATATAGTGTATTTTATCATTGAAGAATGTCAGATTTTTGGGCCGTCTTCTCCATAATTTTGATTTTTTTTCAGAGATGCATAGAAAATAATAAGATGGTGCCATGTGGAAGAATTTGGAAACATCTTCCACAGGGGAAGTATGAATTTTAAATTGAATTAGCAAATTAACCAGCTCTATTTGGTACTCACCCTCCCTTCGTGGGAGATTCAGGTTGAATCTTTCTCAAAGGATGTATATGAAAATTTGAAATTCATACTCCCCCTGAAGAAGATATTTCCAAAATCTTCCACAGGGGTAGTGTGAATTACAAATAGAATAGCCCATTAATTCCTTCCATTTTAAACAATATAAAAACAGGGAAAATCTGTTCCAACTGACCGGCGGGGAACCAAAGGATGGATCCAAAAGGATACAACAGTGTCTCACTAGCAATGGATAAAATTAAAAACAGGGAAAATATGACACAACATCCAATGGGGGAGTAACATACATGTAAGACATATAAACAAAGTTAAAAACCCGACGTTTCGAAAAGACAAAACTTTTCTTTCTCAAGGGATAAAATTTCTCCTTTTTGTGACCTGCTTGGCCTACCATATATTTTTGTGCCTTTCTCCAGTCTTTTGTCCCATTTGGCTCTCCATACTTTGCCTGCTGTTATGGTTTTTCACACCTGTCCCAACCCACTCAAGCCTCCACTGTTATTCAGATTTCTTTTATTTTTTGCTGTTATAATCAATGCTCCAGTCAATGCAGCTTTTTATCTTCATTTTTTGATCAGAGCTGGTCTCCACTATACTGAGAGCAGGTCTCTTATTTTATCCCTTGAGAAAGAAAGGTTTTGTCTTTTCAAACGTCGGGTTTTTAACTTTGTTTATATGTCTTATGTTACTCCCCCATTGGATGTTGTGTCATATTTTCCCTGTTTAAAAACCTCATGGAACGTGTTTTTGATCTTGTGAACATGGTGGGTAAAAATGCTTTAAACGAAGGATTTTCAAATTTATTCTAATAATTTGTATATAACACACACAAAAATGTTAAGCTACATCCAATGCACCAACATTTCACTCGCTGTGATATTTGATTACTGAGAAAACTCTGTTTTAGAGAACAACTTTATACGCCTTTTATACGCTTTTTATACGCCTCTTTTGTGTAACCTTAAGGGCTGGGGTATGAACGTTTGGACAGTATTTATTTTGGGACATTAGAGCACATCAGACATATCGAATTGCATTCTGAATACGAAGAATGTCATTCTGATATCAAATAATTTTGAATTTTGAAATTTGCAATTTAATACACATTTTATGGCAAATCATTAAAATTGATATTTTTGATATTTAACAGTACTTGAAGTAAACTTTATAAATCTGATGATTTATACTTAAAGTGTATGTAGGTGGGTTGAAAAACGACGATCAATTGAAAATTTTGACCTTTTCGTATTGAAGATATTGATTTTTTTCCCAAAACACCAAAAAAATTAGGTCTTTTTGGGAAAAAAATCCATATCTTCAATATGAAAGGTCAAAATTTTCAATTGACCGTCGGCTTTTCCTCCTGCTACATACACTTTAAGAATATATCATTAGATTTATATAATTTACTTTGAGGACTGTTATATATCAAAAATTCAAAAATATCAAATTTTATAATTTGTCATAAAATTTGTATTATATTGTGATTTTCAAAATTATTTGATATCAGAAAGACATGCTTCGTATTCAGAATACAATTCGATAGGTCTGAGGTGCTCTCATGTGCCACAAAAAATACTGTCGAAACGCAATAAACGCTCATTTTAGATCCCTTAAGGCACTAACTTATTTATGAAATTCTAATCTATAAACTAAAATGCCTTTCCTAATCGGAATTTAACCCCTGTCACCGTCTAAACAGAGCAGCAAACAAGACAGAGGAATCCAATCTTCAACTACATGACAGCATGTTCCTTCATGCTATCTACTCGCAAATGGCTCCCGAACAACAAGGATTATGGATGGAGAAAGCCTACGCGTATACGGTCATCGGAACGTATGCACAGACTGAGCTAGGCCACGGTAGGGATCCATGTGACCACGTTGATGTTACTTGATGTTTTCAAAGCTGCACATTATCTTCTTTGTTTTTATTTGCTCTGCAAGTTTGCACGCTGTCAATTAAGTGGTTAACTGTCACTACCCGATTCTTATCCCTGCTGCCCCAGAGGTACATAGCAGTTGTAGCTACTTCATAATGGCACTTTAGAGTGGTACCTGTGTGGGTACTCGAGAGTACATGCTTCGGAATCACATCTACATTACACACACTGATACTGAACTGATGCTGCACTGGTACTCTTGAGTAACACAGTAGCTGGGCGTGTACCTCTGGGGCGGCAGTATAATAGGAATCTGCTTGTGTATGTTGTCTTCCCTCCTCATTCTGTTAGACTTTTACCTACAGTAAAGTAAGGACTCTATCTCTATCTATTGACTACTTTATTTTTTTAATTTAGTGTAGTGTCTTTTTAGAAATGGCTTTTGTTTTAAATGTTCGGATGTTTTTTTGGCGCGTATTGTAAGCATACAATGAACCAGGACCTTTGTGGAATATATGGAACAGTGATATATTTTTGTGTATTTTGTGCCATTTTTATAGAGCAACTGTTGACAGCGAGGTCCCTAACCTTAGTCTCCACGAGTCCATGTTCCAACACACTGTAGCAACACAAATGACGAAGGAACAAAAGTTAACATGGGAGCCGTTACTAAAGAACTACGAACTCCTTGGTACCTATGCGCAGACTGAACTCGGTCATGGTATGTTGGTGGTATATGTGGCAATCAAGCAGTGATAGCACCAGGGTGGGGGACCCCACCTCGGATTTTTTTCATCGCCTTAGGCAATTATTTCATTAAGGTGATGGTATTGATAAGCCACATTTGTGTGCATTTTGTGCTATTTATATAGGGCAAATATTGGAACTGAAGTCGGGAACCTTGGCTTACACGATTCCATGTTCACACACACCGTGGCAACACAAATGACAGACGAACAAAAGTTAACATGGGAGCCGTTACTGCATAACTATGAAATCCTTGGTACCTATGCGCAGACTGAACTCGGTCATGGTATGTTGGTGGCGTATACATGTGCCTAATCCAGCAGTGGTAGCACCAGGGTGCAGGACCCTCTCCCCCGCCACTTTTGGTCAACTGTATATTTTTATGTCCTATTTTTATGACTTTAAAAGTGATGCGAAAAAACCTGTTTTACGGCCGGCTAGGAGCAAAATTACCCTAAAATATCACAGAAAGTTTTACAATTTTTTTTAAAAACATATGTAGTCAAAATTCATACATTTTGGCCAGAAACATTTTTAGCAATTTAATAAAAACAAAAAACATCTCCCAAAATGCAAAATCGGGTTCGGTCGGGCCGTAAAACAGGGGTTTTTTTCATCGCCTAAGGCAATTATTTCATTAAGGTGATATTGATATGCCACATTTGTGTGTATTTTGTGCCATTTTATAGGGCAACTATAGGAACTGAAGTCCTTAACCTCGGCTTGCATGGGTCAATGTTCCAACACACTGTAGCAATGCAAATGACGGAGGAACAAAGGTTATCATGGGAGCCGTCGCTACTGAACTATGAAATCCTTGGTACATGCGCAGACTGAACTTGGTCATGGTATGTTCAGGCCTGGAAAAAAGGTGGCAAGCTCCTTCCCAGGAAATTTGGAAGTTTGGAAAGAAATTAAGGTCCTTAAACAAAGAAATACATTGGAGGAATTTGGAGGGAAATTTGTCTTTTTTATGGGAAATTTTGATCATCTTCCAGGGATTTTTTTTATTTTTCCAGCCCTGTGTATGTTGGGTGGGTGTATGCCAATCATGTATTGAAGGTGCCAGGGGGCATGGGGTCTTACCACCTATCTTGCCCCCCCCTTCCTCAAAATGAAAAATCAGGGGAAGTTCCACTTTTTAGGCAAAAAACATAGCAAACTATTTCGACATAAAAATTGTTTATCTCTCTCTTAAATTTTCTTACCATTCCCTATTTCCCCCATCCTGGTGCTACCACTGCAATCATGTAGATATGGGAGTATAAGTTGGCTAGCATTTCATTCATGCATACGTTGTATGCTTATAGCAAAGGTAGTAGAAAAAAATACATGGATATCCTTGTTGCCCAATTATAATATTTTAAAGCAACCAAAACATACAAATAACAAATATATGAAACATATTGATACTTGAGCCAGAATTTTGAAAGTTTAATAATAGCAATCTTTTGAATTAAGTATCGTATACATATTTTTGAATGAATTTTTATGTAAGAGATGTAGTTGCAAGTTCTAAAAAAAAAAAAAATTAATACATTTCTGCCTGCCATTTTATTGTCAACAACTTTTTGTTTGTTTTAACAATGCTGGTAACTCCATAACTTTGAAAATTTCATAATTTTCCAACACTGGCTCACATGCCTGTAGTTACATTTGCTGCCTTCAACTGTCAACATATTGTTGCTATCTAGATTTCCCCAGGTTTTAAATTATGTTTTGTACAATTTATAAATAAAAAGGATTTTTGCCAAATGTGTGCATCATGGAAGAAAATATGGCCATTAAATGTGCTTTTATTGTCACATTGAAGATGACTGTTGATAACTGAGATTTCCACTTTATTCTTCTTCTTTTTTTTTCATGCAAAAATACTCTAATTATTTGCCTTACAAACTTGGCAAAAATGCACCAAATTCAAACATCTGTCAAAACCTATAATCCACAAAGGCCTGGGGAAGTCTGGTATCATTGGCTGTCTATGTGTATGTCCGTCACTGTGTATGTCATGAACATTAGCGGACAGTTGACTGAGTTGCCTTTTATAGGCCTATACTGGTGATTCCACATCGGTGTGAGATCCACACTAATGCACTCTCGGGATCCGCATGGCTTTCAGATCCGTGCATCTGGCAAATGATTGCGTAGTGGGCGTGTTTCTTGTCAAATACAGCATGTGTGTGTAAGGTGCTCATGGCACGATACTATGCATGAGTGTAAGGCGCTCATTGCCATGCAGTCTATGTGCACAATAGAAGGTTGAAGTATATCCTAGAGTGTGCATCTCACCTGTGATGTGGAGTCATCCATGGCCAACATACTGTCTGCATGCTTAAACCAATTTGTGTGTTGTCTGTCTTCTTGGCGGGGTGTGTCTGTCCATGTCTGCTTATTCCTGTCTGTAGTATGTCGCTCTGCACACAACAGTTTGTACATGTAGCTGTTTGTCTGTTTGTTTTTCATGCATATGGTTTTGCTTTTTGTATTCACATTTCTGCTATTCACTCTGCTTCTTATTAGCCATTTTATCATAATTTTATGTTCTAACAATATGCACACATTTATAATGTAATTGCATGGTTTTAATAACACTCTATATACCACTTTATAATTCATGTGTGTTTGCTTTACACTTCATTGAACATAAATCCCATGGGCACTACCGGTCAGCCTCAAAGAATTATTTTGATTGGTTACAAAAGAGGATAATGTATGTTTTGAGCCAATCAGAGATATGGTAAGAATAGTCAAAGGTCTGACTAAGAATTGCCAAGAGGTCTGAAAGCTCTATTTTGATTGGTTACTCAGATGATTTTAACATTTAACCATTAACCAATCAGGGGCTTTGTAAGAAATGCAGTATTGCCCATGAGGTTTTAAGGTTTGACACATATTGCATGGCTCATTGCAACATCTGTTATTTACTCCAAAATTACGGTAGCCTATTTTTCATTTTTGCTTGTCAAATCCATTGAAAAATTGCTCACAACTTTAGCTTTTACCGTCTGTGATGACGGCTTGATCACAGGTGACTTGGTCCACTGCTTTTCGCACAAAACTTCTTGTTAAAATTGTCAGGAAGTGACGATATTTTTGTTTTCAGCAGTGGACCGTATACATAATTTTAAGAGAAATGATACCTTCATCACGGTTGATTGCTTTGGCAATATAATCAGTAATGGCTGATTTATGGATTTATGGTGTTCTGAAGCACGTATGCTGTCTTCAGTAGATAGCATGTATGCTGTCTTCAGTAGATAGCATGTATGCTGACTTCAGTAGATAGCAGGTATGCTATCTTTAGTAGATAGCAAATGTATGCTGTCTTCAGTAGAAAGCAGATATATGCTGTCTTCTGTAGAAAACAGGTATGCTATCTTCTGTAGATAACAGATATTCTGTCTTCTGTAGATAACAGATATACTGTCTTCAGTCGATAACAGATATGCTGTCTTCAGTAGATAGCATATGCTGTCTTCAGTAGATAGCAGGTATGCTGTCTTCAGTAGATAGCAGGTATGCTGTCTTCAGTAGATAGCATATATGCTGTCTTCAGTAGATAGCAGGTATGCGTCTTCAGTAGATAGCAGGTATGATATCTTCAGTAGATAGCAGGTATGCTGTCTTCAGTAGATAGCAGGTATGCTGTCTTCAGTAGATAACAGACATACTGTCTTCAGTAGAAAGCAGATGTATGCTGTATAATGTAGATAACAGATGGTGAAAGCTAAAGTTGTGAGTGCTTTTTCAATGGATATGTCAAGCAATGATATGTTTGAATTATTTTATCAACAATCCTACAAATGCTACAATCTATTTACAGTAAACTATTTTGTTGCAAATACGTCATTTGAGCAATAAAAATTTTAAATTTTATTTGTTTTGTTACCATTTATAAGACAAATATACTACAGACAGCAGAATACCATTTAAAAACTTACCCTTACTGAGAAAATATTTTTTGATTCTTAATGTTTGTATTAAAATATGTCACAACAATTTGATTCCATAGGAACATTTCTTCGTGGGCTGGAGACAACCGCAACCTATGACCCCGCCACTCAAGAGTTTGTTCTGCACAGTCCAACACTCACAGCTATGAAATGGTGGCCTGGCAACTGTAAGTGCATTATCATAAAGATGGTGGCAGCAGAAACATTAAAATTGGGGGGGGGGGGGGGCAGCAAGCAGATTTTGAGCTGTTTTTACAGGGGTAATTACATGGAAAAAATTAATTTCAGAATATTTTAGCCCCAAATTTAAATCAAGGTTAAATTTGGCATTTGTAACCTATGTTTGTCCAAAACATGTACATGTGGGCCTATTTATCAGGCTAAACAAGCAGGTTCACAGGGCAATTCTGATTGATTTCTTCCAGATAGATAATATGGAGCTTTATTTTTTTAATTAATGCTCTTCTTTGGTATTTTTAGGGAGGACTGTCATCTCATAGACACGCCCCACCAATGCTTCCATTGCCTCTGTATAAAGATGTCAGCAATCAAGTTAGTTCAACCGATTAGGCAATAACATCTGTTGCTAATGGCCAATGAGATCATTTCTCACAAGAATTATGCAGTAAATTCAACAAACTACATAATAATTTACAGGTTCATACTGTATTTTGATTAAACAATTAAAGTGTCTCACATTTGCAAAGTTCATGCTATGGAATTCTACATTTTATTGAAGCAATATCAACCACAATCCTACACTCAGCTCTAATCTTTTATTCCTAACCCTAAGCATAAAATCTAACCCTATTCCCAACCTTCAAATCAAAACTTATCCGGTTATCCTATACAATCCCAATTTATATTCTGTCTGTTGAAAATAAACAATAGAGGGGGTAAAGGGAATTCCATTAAATCTTAACAGAATTATCTTAAATCACTTAAGTGGCGGTAGTTAAGTAATGCCCATTTATGTATCAATAATAATCCTTACATTTTTTTGTATTTTAATTCAGTGGGGAAAACATGCACCCATGCAGTTGTAGCAGCTCAGTTGATTTCCAAGGGCAAGAGTCTGGGCATTCATATGTTTATGGTACAACTCAGAAGTCTAGAAGATCATATGCCTATGCCAGGTATAATGTGATTTGGTGTATTTCAGATGTGTGTGTAGTGTGTGTGTGAGGGGGTGCGTTTGTAAAACGTGAGAAACAGGGATACATTTCTGCTGATACAACTGCAAAGGGGGATATCCCAGATTTTCTTACTATAATAATAGGGCTATATAACCTCCTAGAGGGCATTAAAGGCATCATGCGATGAGATCCCCTATTGCATAGTACAGAGTCTGATATCTGATTCCATACTATATAACTGGGGATACAAACACACATGATTTTTCCCAGCAAAGTGGGGACATATTCACACATGCATAGCGACATTGCAGAATCATGGTTGGATAGTCCCAGGCGGATGGCTACACACGATGTCCCCGATCTACATGTTTGACAAGTAGGAATTTGTGGAATATACACTCATGCAGTTGTAGCAGCTAAGTTGATTTTCAAGGGCAAGACTCTGGGCATTCACATGTTTATAGTACAACTCAGAATTAGCCTAGAGGATCATGCCTATGCCAGGTATAATATGATTGTCTGTCTGTCTGTGTCTTGATGCGTGTATGTGCAGGTGGGAGCATTTTGTAAACACTATATGAGAAACATGTGAGATGACACCATGCAATTGTTATTTTCAGAAAAATAAGTGACTGAGGAAAAACATTAAAAAAAGTTTTACGATACAGTTTTAATAAAAATAAATTGTTCAGTAATATAATGTACAACCTTGACTTCACATGTCACAATTTGAGGTATATTTTAGCATAAATCTCTGAAAAAAATTTGCGTTTCAGTTTTCAGGACACCTACAAGAAATAAGGTGTTTTGATGTTTCAATGTATTAATTTAATTTATTTAAAAAATGTCTTTCCCAACATTGACTTGTCAATGTTTTCAATGTATTTATTAACATTGACAGCATTGAAATCATCAAATTGACAATGTTTTTTGACTTGAAAAGGAAATTGAATAGTACTTTTCTAATAGGGAACCAAATTATGACCAAAACTTGTTTTTTTTTAAACTTATTGTATTGTTGTACTATTACAGGAATTGAGCTGGGAGATATTGGACCAAAGTTTGGTTACGCCAACATAGACAATGGCTTCCTGCGCTTTGACCATGTGCGCATACCAAGAGAGAACATGTTCATGAAGTACTCCCAGGTAATAAATCACCATTGGGCTATTCCAGTTGAAATCTATAGACATGATCTTAATCTTCCACACAGGGAGTATGAATTTCAAATGGAGTTACCTGAATGGGTGACTCCATTTGAATTCTACACCATCTGTGTGGGAGATTATAATAATGTCATGTCTTCCATAGGTGGATGTATGAAATTTATAGAGCAGTTTTGGGCAGGGGTCATTTATCAAAATAAGCCTGTTTTTCTTTTTTATGAAAAAATACCCAATAAATTTTTATGGAGCTATAACATTCTCATGGACTACTGCTTAGTGATATTGCGAGCTTATAGCACATGTAATTAGCTGATTTAATAATGTTGATAAAAATCATAAGAGCTGTTTCATTAGGGGAGGTCAATATTAACACTTTTTTTTATGGGGGTGATTGTGTACAATTTTAGGGCACATTGTCCTGGTGTATTTTGAGAGCTGTTCTTGACCAAAGTGGATAATTTTAAGAAATCACAAAATCTTGCCAAATATGTTGCCAACATTTTTTTTTTCAAGCTTTCAGTAATTAATTGTTAGGGTCAATGAGCTTTTCCTAGAAAAAAAACACCAAACAAACACCTGACCAACCGACCCTACTTGGCAAGTCCAAGGTTTTTTTTTGTCTATATCATATGTGAAGCAGAATACTTGGAGATTAAAAGTATCATTTTGAGACCCAGCTGTGTCTCTATCACCTGGTATAATACGGGAGATTGCATTATTTGTGGTGCGATCAAGCAAAATCAGTCGGAACTCGGAAATATTGATTTTGAGATACAGCCAAACAAAGGAAATATTTCCCTTTTTTTCCTGCTGTTTTGGAAACCCTTTAATTGCTCATATCTTTTAAACTGGTTGTTCAATTTCAATGGGGGTTTATGCAAAATGCAGCTTTGTAATGCTTTTTACTATCCTCTTAAGAAACTGAAAATTTGATATTTCCGAGTGCGAGTTCCAACTGATTTTGCTTGATCGCATCACATTTAATTTGGAATAATGAATAACACAGTGAAATAAATAAAAGGAAAGCAACAACTGTTTAAGAAACTTTGATTTATTGTGCAGATTGAGCCAGATGGTAGTTATGTAGCCCCTCCAGCAGCTAAGCTAACCTATGGCAGCATGATACTCATCCGTGCCTTCATCATTGGTGGTATGGGACGTACTCTAGCTAAAGGTGCCACTATATCAATCCGCTACAGTGCTGTACGTAGACAGTCAGAACTGATGCCTGGGTGAGTCTCTATTTAGCTTAAGGGTATACGAGGTATTATCTGAATCAATATATTATTGAAAAATAACACTTTGGTGTTTTGCAAAAGTTCATTCTACAAATCATATACTTTGAAAACTTGCTTAATTTATTGTTGTTAATGAGTTATGTACGCTTTTACAAAAGTGTTGTTGTTTCAGCCCTCCTTACAACATAACTCAAGAACCACAGGACCTACAAAAGTATATCTGTGATATTTGAATTCTTCTACATGCTCGCTATGAATTGAGCAATGCAATTTGTGCTTAAGCTCACTACCATTTGCAAGATGCTGTGAACTACTTTTTTTTTGCTGCTTCGACCAACAATACATCGTATACCCTTAAAGCCATATTGTAACATTTTCTGAGGAAGATGCCCTCAATAGTTTTCAAAATTATGTTTTTTACTCGATTGTAATGTCCTTTATTAAACTAATAACATACCCTGCTAAAATCAAGACTTCAGGTGCTGTAGTTTTGTCAAAATCTTAGATTTTGAATAAAATGCAGGAACCATTGCTTAATTATTACAATTAACATATTAGTTGAACGTGTACATAACATGTACAGTACATACATGGCGTGCGGGACGGTCATAAGGATCGTGTTGTAGCATGACCGATGGAGTGATACGCATTGGTGACATCGGCGCTGGTAGTAAATTCCAACTTTCTTTGCTTTACCTCACTTGTCAGGCTTAAGAGAGTTGTCACAGCAAATTCTCCAAAATAATTAAAAGGGGACATATCTGACAGGAAACGCTAACATTTTATGGAAAAGTTACAATGTGGCTTTAAGGGATCTGGAATGAGCGTTTTGAGCGTTTCGACAGTATTTTTTGTGGGACATGAGAGCACATCAAACATATCGAATTGAATACAAAGAATGTCTTTCTGATATATTTTTTTTCATTTTTTGAAAATCATGATATAATACAAATTTTATGAAAAATTATTAAAATTTGATATTTTTCACATTTTGATATATAACAGTCCTCGAAGTATATTTCATAAATTTAATGACATATTCTTAAAGTATATGTAGCTGGGAGAAAAAGTCAATGATCAATTGAAAATTTTGACCTTTCATATTGAAGAAATGGATTTTTTTCCCAAAAAGACCTAATTTTTTTGTGTGTTTTGGGAAAAAAAATCCATATCTTCAATACGAAAGGTCACAATTTTCAATTGATCGTCGGCATTTCATCCCACCTACATACACTTTAAGTATAAATCATCAGATTTATAAAGTTTACTTCGAGTACTGTTAAATATCAAAAATATCAAATTTTAATCATTTGCCATAAAATGTGTATTACATTGCGAATTTCAAAAAATCAAAATTATTTGATATCCGAAGGACATTCTTCATATTGAGAATGCAATTTGATATATCTGATGTGCTCTAATGTCCCACAATAAATACTGTCCAAACGTTCATACCCCACCCCTTAACTTGTCTTTATGCATTTAAAATTGACCATTGTTGGCCCAAGTGAATTGATTTGAATACAAAAATGCAAGGAAGCTTAGTAAACAAATTTGCAATTATTTTACAGATTTGTGTGATTATTTGTGACCATCCATCTCAAACTCAAACCGCTCGTAAAATTGGCAAATTGTATTTCGAGTTACAGTCCAAAATGTGCATAAAGCTTGTATTCATAATGTACCTAATAATTGTCCTACATGTTTCTCATTTTAGTCCAGTCAAACGCCAATCTTTAATCTTATTTTTGAAGAGGATAATAAGCTTATACTTACAGTAAATAGCTTTAGTCTTTGTTTGCTTTGGCTAAATCCTGTTCAAGTGGTGGGTTAACCAACAATTAACAATGAGAGGCCATTCCTGAACCTCGTTGACTTGGGGATGATTTGAAGTGACCGCCAATTATGACCATTTGATATTTAATACCAGCAATGTAGAAAAAGAGAAATAATGTAGTGCCAAAATAATGTACCCTTTTACTGAGGAGCAAAGTTTAACAAGCCATAACTCCGCTTCTGGATATCGTTTGAAGTCCAATGATATATCATTGTAAAGCTTATGATATATATTTTCTAAACACGGAAGAAAACAAAATTGACCAGGGGCCGACTTTACGAGCGTTTCGATGTGGATGGTCACATTTTAGGGTAATTTGAAGGAAAAAAAACATGCATGACTGATTGACCGTAGTGTGAGCTTACAATTCTTTGATTGAACATTTTCAGAGCCAAAGAACCTCAAGTACTAGAATACCAAAGTCAACAACTCAAGCTCTTCCCCAACCTTGCCACGGCCTATGCATTCACATTCCTTGGACGACAGATGCAAGACATGTATGCAAGATATATGTCTGAGTTATCCAGTGGAGAGTATAGCTCCCTACCTGAGGTAAGTTTAGTATCGATCATCCTATACCCATCCGTACCCCATCAAATGCAAAGACGACGAAAATTTACCCTTCTTAGGGAGGACAGCTTTTATGGTCTACTTAGCTCAGCAATGCTTTGCTGTCTTTGATAGCGCATTGTATCGGAGAGGTACCTGGCTTTTATCAGAGCCCAAACCCATAAAAGCCTGTAGCAAACTCTGTCAGGCTCCACTTAATTGTACACTCCGCTCCGATACCACGCGGTGACCAAAATATTGATCAAATCAATTTTACGACCATGCTTGAATTAACAACCCATTGAAACCTAATTACACCATTTTATGTAAACATAAACTTACACTAGAGTAGCAAGTTTTCATTGATTTAAAACACAGAATTCCGCGATTTTCCGTGTGTGGTTTTAAATACTAAATTCCGCTAAAAATCAGGGTAAAAAGAAGTTACTTGCGTTATCTTTTTAGTTGTTTTAAGCCTGATATCTTTGAATACGGACTTCATTTTCATTAATTTTACCTCACATTTTCATTATTTTTTCTTCTTTTTTATTTTTCTCAAGGAAAAACATGTTTTCTGTGTTTCCGTTTTTTTCTTAAATTCCGTGAATTTGTCCGTTTTTCTGTGACACAGAAAACTTGCCACTTGAACTTACACACATTATTGACTTTCTACTGACCGCAGACACGACCCCAGACATGCTTATTTAATGACCACTTGAGTAGTTGATGAGTGGGTCGTTAATATGTACTTACTGAACACAAAGGAAATTGATTATGGTTTTACCATCGACCGTGTTTATAATCCTGCTGCTCTGCTGAACGCTCTGATAGCTTTCAGCAAACTGGTATATACTGTTCGCTTGTTCCTATCGAACGCTCTGGCGTACATGAACCATTATCGAAGACAGCAAAGCATTGCTGAGCTCAGTAGACCCTTATTTATTATGACAATGAATGATGGGATTAGGTATAGTAATAAATAATATTTACTGGCAAAAATTTACGGTCCATCCCATGAATTCCCATCAATCTTGGCCCAGTATAAAATCAGTGGTATACACCTGTATTGGGCAATTTTGTCTTCCGGCTGACTTGCTCAAAAATGGCACAATTTCAAGTGTAAATTCTGCACAAAGTAGACGAAATTATGCAAGATTGCAACATTTTGACATAATTCTCTATAATTTTTTTGTTAATTGTTTTCTTTTCAGCTTCATGCAACAGCAGCTGGTCTCAAAGCATTCACCTCGTGGGTGATGATAGCCGGCATGGAGGAGATGCGTCTTGCATGCGGTGGTCACGGCTACTCATCGGCAAGTGCTTTCCCTGAGATCTATGCAAACCAGAACCCAGCTGCTACTTACGAAGGGGAGAATACTGTCATGATGCTGCAGACTGCTAGGTAAGGAAAACAGATGATTTTGACTGGGGAGGGCAGCTGGCTAAGGAAAACATTTAGAGGGTTCGAGGTTGGTAGTGACGTCAAAATGCATCTGTATACTACATGAGCCTATTATGCTGTGATACTAAAAATCATCTCATAGCTACGCAACCTAAAACATGCAATGTCACTGCCAAACTCCAACGACACAAGGTATAGCTACTGCTAAGGTAGTAGGTTTTGATGGGTTTTATTTGAGAGAAACTGGGAGGCCTATTGATTTATGCAAATTAGCAGAATAGTTCAATAAAAATCTACACTTACAAAAATGACAGCCAGTTAAAAAAATCATTGACCACACAGGAGTTGAACCTGGGACCTTCAGTTCACTGGACCAATGCTCTAAAAACTTAGCTAATGAGTCAGATGGGGAAGAGCAGGGATGTGATTATTTGTTGGTTCTTGAACAAAGAAGATATCTTACACTTCGCACAATGCATTTTCATTTTAAATTTCTGTACTGATTTGCTTTCTAGTGCAACATATGGGGTCGATAGTGATACCTCAACAGAGCACATCCAGATCTTGCCAAATATGTTTATTTCTTGTCTTGACTATCAACCCATGTTTAGCCAATCTATTCTCAATATAAACACAAAGGAAACCTGTACAAAGTAATAGGAGTGACATCAGTCCCTGTAATGAGGATTCTGGGAAGGGTAAAATATCTCCTCTGGTCCTTAATTAACCAATCGACCAATCCTTATTTTGAAACTGGGATTTTTTTACTGCACAAGATGGTACTGACTCTATCTTTGTCGGATTCATCTGTTTTTTGGATTATTTTTTTCAGTTTCAGAATGCTGACAGCCTAAATATTAATTATGGGCCATGATAAAAGAAGACTCCTTTAATTAAGTTTAATGCCAAATGGTTGGGAGAACCTTCATGAATGCAAATCAAAATCTTGCATTGAGGGTGCAGACCACAAGTATTAAGTCATGTTGCTCCCAAGCATATAGATTTACATGACAAAACAGGAAAATTCTGAAAAAGCAGGAAAAAGTGTGTAAAAAAATTCTCCAAAATGGGCTAAAAATATATAAAAATGTGGAAATTTGGACAACAAAAAAGCAGGAATTCCTGCTTGGACAGGAAAATTTTCATGCCAGTTTTCCAATGATTTTGTTATAACCCGTCCTCTCCATCCACAGGTACCTACTGAAATGTGTTCGCAATGTGAGGGCTGGTAAGGGGGTTGGAGGTGTCATGTCCTACCTGGCTGAGACTCCACAACCAAGATCCTCTGCTGCTAATGACAAGGATTTCCTGTGCAGTAAGATGCTGACTGAGGCATATAAACATGTGGCACGCAGGTAAGGGATTTACTTCAATCTATGTGGACATGAATCGAGGTCTAAATGTACAGGTGTGTGGGGGTGTGTGTGTCCTGTAGCAAACCTTGTTTTAGGTGTACAGTCCAACGTCTCTTATCCGGACCTGTTTTATATGGATCTCTATGTTATCCGGATGTGAAATCTTCACGGGGAAATATGTTTTTGATGATTTACCACAGGTAATTCCCGGGGCACTCCAACTTTGGAGGTGACGCGTATGTAGGGCTGTTAAGACCCCTTTTTCAGCATCGCTCTCACCCAAAGACCCCATATTTTTTTGCGAACACATGCTCTGTCACCAAGACCCCTATTTTTCCATTTGATCTGTCACCCAAAGACCCTTACAAGTTCAATTTGAACAGCAACTTTCATTTTTCACTAATTTTGTTACTTATTTTGAAAAAACAATGAAATTTGAAGCCATTTAGAACTAGAAATTCGATTTTCGAGGTTTTTGTGACGCTGTTTCGGCTCTCACCCAAAGATTCCATTAAAAAAAAAGGTCATGTTCTCACCCAATGACCCCATATTTTTTACATTTTGCTCTCACCGAATGCCAAAAATCATGCTCTCACCCAATGACCCCATATTTGTTACATTTTGCTCTCACCGAATGCCCCTTAGTGCGAAAGTGCCAGCCCTACACCTATATCCATTTCATATTGAAGTGCCCCCCGGGTAATTCCATGCTCTGAATGCTTAGAATGACATCTATGTTGCAAAAAGCACTCTAAAGCCATCTCTTAGTGTTATTACACCATGTTTAAACAATCTTTTGTTGTCACCATTTCAGTACTTGGGACAGTCAATGCAGAATTACAAGTAATTCACTTATCCGGATTTTTCACTTATCCGGACAACGCTTGGTCCCATCATGGTTGGATAAGAGAGGTTGGACTGTAGTTAGTGTGTGCGTATGTGAGTTCTGGTAAAAATGACCTCTAATGAGCACCCCCTTTTTGAAAAGTTCACGCAGTGGCGGCATATACGGTATGTGTTAATTAGCCCTTGTAATTGAGCTGTGCACAATGTCACTTTTCGCATTGCTGATTGAAAACGTCTGATATGAGAATAATTTGTTTTTGATATTTCAGACTGGTGTACGAGGCAGCAGACCGAGTGACAGATTCCCTTAAGAAAGGCCGCGCACAGGTTATCGCCTCAAATGAGAACCACCTCCATCTTCTACGTGCTGGCCAGGTAGGCTATAAAACACTGAGAACTACCTGCCGATTGGCCAAAAAGAAGTTTTCATTATCAATCGGACCAATCAGCAATATTGTTAGAATAATTTCACCACACAAAAATGAATTATTTGCAAAGCTCCATGCATTCTGATTGGTGATTAAAGTGAAAATATGTAATTGACCAATCAGAGGCAATGTTAGATCGGCTGGTAGTACTCAGGCAGTATCAGTGATCTGCTAATTCAGAAATTCTAAAAAAAATTTTTTGCATATGGCCCATTTCACGGTTAGGCGCCACTTTTGGTGAAAAAAACTCGAAATTTTCAAAATGGATTAAATTTCATTTAATGGGGGTTTTCTTTTCCAAATTAGACCAGATTTTCATAAAAATATCATTTCCCAGCTTAAATCTCTCTACTTCTTGAAGAAAATTATGATTTATTATCTCATGTTATGTAATTTTTTAACAAATTGGATAAATATTGAGAAGTGAATATTTATACTTTGACTGTCCAATACATATATAATAGATATTTAAAATAAACAAGTGTGTCATAGGCTCTCTTCTGACCAAATTTGGGCAACTTTTGTTGTGTAATGACAAATTTATGGCCACTCAAATGTAATTTTTGTGGTAAAAAAGGGAAATTGACATGAAAAGGTTTACTCAACAATTTTAATAATCAAGGAATGACTCTGATATTCCACAGCTTTGAAGGTCATAATATGGGTAATGTTCACAAATAATATCAGCCAGTTTGAAAACACAGGTCAAATTCAAGATTCTGATGTTTGTTCAATTTTGGATGTGACTGATGTCAATGTGAACGGAAACCACATACTGTAAAGCAGAGTATATTTCAGAAAATAATGCTTCAACGAGTTTTCACACCCCCAGTAAATTAAATGGGATATACTGAAACATATCAACCTGTGTTAGTGTTCATTTTAAAACATTGTTTACAATTTATAGAAGCGGATGTGACATTTTCAATTGTGAACAGAATATTTCATTATTACAAACAGTTTGCTTGTCAAAATATAAGCTTTAAGCACTTCTAACACATATATTTTGTGAGATTCTATTGAATTGAGCAATGCTAAAATGTTTTTCCTGACCCTTTATATTTTTGACAAGCAAAATGTTTATAATACTGAAATATTCCGTTCACAATTGAAAATGTCACATCCGCTTCTGTAAATTGTATACAAAACTGTCCCCAAAGACAATCAACAAAGCCATGAAATAATCATATGTGACATGTATGAAATAATAAACCTATTTTAGAAAGTCAAATATCATGTTGTATTTTGACCTAAAAACTACTAATTTTGAGGATGTGACATGTGAACGGAAATTGAAGCTTTTTGAGTCCCCTGTCACAATTAAAGAAGGCATACTGAATTAAAGATTTGTTGTGCCTTTTGATCCCCACAAACCTGTAATGAAATAACTTCAAACTGGCATCCTAGTCCCATTCCTGTCGTAGTTCTTTGAAGAAACTATTTTGGATGTGACAGGTAGTCAGGTACCATGGATGTGACACATGTGAACGGAAACTTTGAAATGACATCTGCAAGCTAAGTTGATGAAGGAGTTTTCATTAAATGGTGTCATTAGATAGCTTGTAGCAGGAGATTTTTTAAAATCAAGGAGAAAAAATTCTGCCACTTATTTGTTAATAAATTATACTATTTGGAAAATTAATCGGATGTGACAAAACTGTGAACGGAATTTGTTGGCAAAAATTCAAAATATCGCTGTATCTACATATTAAGAGCAACAAGTGTAATTTGTTCAACAAATAGTAACAAGACTCTGAACTTTACTAAAACACACTAGTTTGCCATTCATGTAAATTATTAGTTGATCTATTCCACATTGAATAAGGTACATAGATGTGAACGGAAAATGTCACATCCGAATTCAGAAATTTAAATGGTTCTCATGCTAGTTTAACTGACAACAGTTACTTTGTTCATGTATGGCTGTATAGTGCAACTTGTTCACTACATAAAAACAACAAAAGCAGCTGGTAGGCTCAACATAGTTAAAAGTGGCAGCATTGGAAAATAAATGTCTGTTTCCAGGTTGCTAGTAAAATGTGGTTTTGACCACTTCTTACCCCTGTGTGCCCTGAAAGATAAAAGCAGAAAGGCAGATTAAGCTAGTGGAGGTAGGCCATACAGAGACAATGAAAAATCACCAACAGTCAATTCTGTAACCCCATTATTTTTTACACACCAGGCCAGATATGTTGAAAATCAAAAAGTGGCGCCTAACCGTGAAATGGGCCATATTGGTAAGAAGGATAGCTGTATTTAACTTGTGATGCAAAGCAAGGGGTTGACAGTGATTCGCCGATTCTCCAAATTTGGCCAAATTTGCACGCTACGGTATGCTGTACAGAAGCTGCCGCGAACCACAAATTTGGTACCAGCATGGGCGCCGCCATTTTGGAAAAAGGGGGTGCTGGCGACCGTCGACTCGACGGTCGCCAGCACCCCCGAACGCGCCCAGCACCATGACTACGCGTAACAGTACGCGTTTCCAACTATCAATCATTCGGGGTCAATCACCTCGAGCTTGACAACGATATCTGAATAGACTATCGCCAAGTCTTACGTGTATGCGCGAAATTAGGTTAATTTTCGTGATTGAAACAGTATTTTTCTTTTATAAATCTTGGCCCGGATAGCGGGATTGTTGGTTGATTTAATGTATTTGATAAATTAAGTTCATGGATGCGCTAAAAATGTAACTAAAAGTATTAAAAAGCTGTTCAACATTTGAAAAACTGCACTGTAGCAGGCTTGAAAAAGTCTAACCGTGGATGCAGCAAGCCACGATTTTACGGGTCATTTTCATGACTTGAACGCGGAGCACGGACACGATGCAGCCGGTAGAAATCGCGGTAGTGTTCCAGGCCTACGCGATGGCAAGGTAATGGCGGCTTCCCTAGTTGTATTTCTTTTTATCTCAAGTGTCACTTCCCAATCTTTATTTATTCCCTGTGCAAAGTGACTAATTAAAAAAAAATGGAAGGTAGAAGTAGCTTCATGTCTCACTTTGATATTTAAAGAAGGAAAAAAAAATCTTTACAATATTATTCACATTCATGTTGTTGGTACATTGTATTTGTGACCAGCTCCAACAAAACCCAGAACAAGTCTCCAGACATGTTTTTGAGTTATATTGTTTAAAGATGACATAATTCCAATAAAAAAATTGAATTTGGAATTTTTAATTTCAGCTTTAGTGGACTCTCACATCTGAACGTACTTATTAATTATAAAAAGAGGTTTATTTAATCAATAATTAACAGTTGAACTACAATAATCCCTATTCAAACATGTGCAAGGCAGAAAATTAATTAGCCCATTACTCAGAATAGCAATTTGGCCAAAATATCAAGGTATCATTTACAAAATTATCCATATCTTGAAAAGTATATAATTTTGGTAAGTTTATAAAATGTTTTTTTTTTCAAATCATGAAATGTCAAAAATGCAACTTGTTTCTGGTTTTGTCAGAATGGGTCACATTTATTTTATTTGTATATTATCATTTAGAGGTTAATGACTGCACATCAGTTGTTTTGAAGGTATTGTGACCATGATTGCAAGTAACGATGTCACATGCAGAGATTGCAGTACCTCTACTAATTAATTCATCCCTGATCTTTGCCCCGGGGGGCCACTCATATATAGAAGTTGTAAGCATCCGCGTGAATTGACTTTCAAAAATGACCCTAAGCTAGGATGTCGAAAATTTGTCAAACTAACCCTAAACAAGGATTTCACTCAAATAAAAACACCCTAAGCAAGGAATTTGTTTGAAATTTACCCCTAAACAAGGACAGACAATATAAAAACGCCATAAGTGAGGTGGGTTGAAATTTGCCCCCTATTCATTGCGTGTGTCAGTGTCATTGACAGTATGATGATATCGGCAAGCTTAAAATTGGCGCTGTTGAAGTCGGCTCCGATTTTTTAAAAATCGTGTTAGCAAAATTGCTCAGAAACCACTCTTTTGTGCCGAATAACTTGACAAATATGTCACCACTGATGTCCGTTAATTGGGTAATTAAAAAAAACTACCCTAAACGAGGATCATCCTTAAAAAAACACCCCTTCTTTTAGTAAAATGAGTGTTTTGAGACCCTAATCGCGGATTCGCGCGGATCCTCGTTTTGCTTTTCAAAACCACCCTAAATCTGTGTTTTCTTTCATGCGGATGCTTACAACTTTCATATATGAGTGATCCCCCCGGGATCTTTGCAAGAAAATGGATAAACAGAGTGGAAATATATTGTTCAACTTCAAAATTTTGTTCTCTCTTTTCCAGGCCCATTGCCACCTGTACGTAGTTGACAACTTCTTCTCTGCAGTCGCAGAACTCGCTGCCCCAGACTCTGTGAAGGAAGTGCTCCAAGCCCTAGCCTCATTGTATGCTGTCCATGGTATCATTCAGAACAGAGGAGAATTTCTGTATGTAAGTATATACTAGGCTCAGGCAATTGTTAAAAACAATCGATTTCGATTAACTATTTTTTTAATCAGTTATTTTCGAACATCTTGTGACTGTAATAGGTTGAGCATTATTTGTTGCATAGAATCCCGCTATTAAATATGCTGTGCATTTTAAGTAGAGAAAGATGTGTTTCACTTGTTATTCTGGTGGTAGTTTCAACTAATAACCACCTATAAGGCCCTTCGCACTTGATTATTAGTTTCCTGTTTACCGCCCGTGTCCAAAATTGAAAATCTCAAAATAGTTATTTTTGATTATTTCTAATTTTCTCCTTTAAAATAACTTTCAACTTCTTCTACTTGCCATTTTCTGACTTTAATAATATCAACAATAATGATGAATAAACAAAGAGTACAACTCTACCTTCACTTATTTATAAAATCAAATATTGTTTTGAAATAATTAAATGCCCGCTCTAGTCAAAACGAGTCAATAGTTGCTTGTAATAGTTCAAACTAAATAAAGAAAATAAAAGATAATTAATAATTAATAATTAAAAGTCACCTTGTCCCTTTTTCAAAATCTTTAACAGGAAACTAATAAAAAAAAGCGCGCAATGATTTATAGTGCGCTACGCACAGGCACAACGCCTAGACGTTGATCCACAAGCCTCAGCACACTTTACATGTTGTCGCTGACCACTATGGCCCACATCATTCCATAAACCATTAAACAACAATTCAGGGACTTTGCTGCTGCAAGAGCGCACACCCTAGACATTCCACAAATAACCATCGCAACCAGGATCAGCTCCCGAGTTTCGTCTGACGGGTTACAACGAGACAAATTAGCAGTGAGTTCCTTGTCCAGGGGAATTTCAAGCTAACTCAATTTTTCCACGAGAGCGTGCGAAGGGACGTAACTAATTACTATTTAAAAAAACCACCTGTCAGTTGAAAAAATTGCTTAAAAATCTATTTGCTTAGAAAAACAATTAATTATTTTCTATAAAATCAAAATGTTGATACTACAATTAGTGTTTTTAAATAACTGAGTACCCAATTTAAAAAAAATGATTTATTTTTTTGATTAATTAAAATATCGCCCAAGCCTGATGCCTACCTTGGGCATGTTTGTTCAAACACACATGTACACATCTCCTCAAAGTTGTTTATTCTTCTTCTTCTTCTTCTTCTTCGGTTGAGTCGGCATACTCAGACTAATTGCTGTATGTTCGCCAACTTTACAAAGGTTTCAGAGGAATTGGACTGTCAGAGATACACGATTCTTACTAGATGTTTGTTCTGTTTTCGAGTCTTCACTTTTCTTGGATGCTTTGGTTTCAGTTTGGTTTGTCTTGGTTACTTCAGTTTCTTTGGTTTCTTCTTTGTTTGTTACTTCAGTTGCTTTGGTTTCTTTGCTTGTCTTGGTTACTTCAGTTGCTTTGGTTTCTTCTTTGCTTGTTACTTCAGTTGCTTTGGTTTCTTTGCTTGTCTTGGTTACTTCAGTTGCTTTGGTTTCTTCTTTGCTTGTTACTTCAGTTGCTTTGGTTTCTTTGCTTGTCTTGGTTACTTCAGTTGCTTTGGTTTCTTCTTTGCTTGTTACTTCAGTTGCTTTGGCTTCTTTGCTTGTTTTGGTTACTTCAGTTGCTTTGGTTTCTTTTTTGCTTGTCTTAGTTACTTCAGTAGCTTTGGTTTCTGTTTGACTTGTCTTCGGGTGGCATTGTATGCTGTCTAATGCCTATGGTATCATTTGGAATAGAGAAGAATCTTTAAAAGAAAACATATGCTCGTACTAATGTGCATACATATAATAAGCATATTGGTACAAGCATGTATGCACATTTAGGAAGTCCTCCAGGAACTTAGTCTCAATGATTTTGAATTTCTCTCTGTTTTTTTCTAGGATGGCTACCTGACTGGTGACCAACTGGCCATGGCTGACCGTCAACTCATCGCTCTACTTGGCACCATCCGTCCCAACGCAGTGACCCTGGTAGATTCCTTTGACATCCATGATGATATCTTAGGGTCTATTCTGGGACGTTATGATGGCAATGTGTATGAGAACCTGTACAAGTGGGCCAAGTCTTCGCCACTCAATGATAAAGAGGTATATGTGGTCTATGCCTGCCTTATTTTGGGATGAGAGAATTTTAGAGTATTTTCATCAGAAAAATACATTTGCAATAAATACCGTATTGTTTGTAATAAACGCTCCCCTCTAATAAACGCCCCCCCCTCCAATTTTTCTGTGAAAATTTGACAAAAATTCCATGCTATATCGTGTGAGTAAGCTTAAAAACTGGCATCAATCAGTCAGTCTTGTCAGGGATGATCGGTAAATTGCATGGACAAAACCTGTTATGACTCACACTTCCATCCATTCCATTGCCTAATTATGGTAGAATTTCACTAGATTCTTGCTTGATGATGTACTTACAGGTGTAATTTTGATGCATTTACCACGAAAATGATATTTTACATGGGTGTCGCCATTAGTATAGCCGTAAATCCTCTTTTCTACAGGAGCACCATCGGAAATCGGAAAGTTTTTTTTCACTGACAATTCACCTTCAATAAATGCCCCCCTTTTGGAAAAATGCAATGCCCCGGACGTTTATTACAAACAATACGGTAGTGGACTCGGAATTGAATTAGAAATATTTTAGACACGAAAGTTTCCTGTCGGACAATTTTTGACAAAAATGTGACATGATCAAGTAGAATGAGTCGAATGTCAGCCCTGGTCGAAAATGAGTTTTACACATGTTTCTATAGGACATTTAGGGCTCTCAGAAACTGAAAACCCCATGTTAATACAAATTTCTTTCAATCAATCGCTGAAAACAATATAAAACAAAAGAATTTTAACACTTTCTTTGCCAATATATCAAAATCAATATTAGCGACATCCGACTCATTTCCGTTGATCGTGTCACAAATATTCAAAATCTTTGTCACAAATATTTTAAACAAACTTTTGAAGGAAAAAAAAAAAGGATTTTTGATTAGAGCGCTAGGAAGAGGATAATCAAACAATTCTTTTTTAGCCTAATAGAGGTCACGTATGCCTACCACATCCGCAATAAGTTTGTGGCTTCAATATTGTATTTGAATGCTTATTATGTATTATTTAAGAAATAAAGGATAATGCTGCACCCTTTATTTCTATTCTATTACCACAAAATAGTGTGATTTAAAGAGAAAATATCACTTTTTTGCAACCAATAATTTGAAGTCGCAAGGGTAGTTACTTCAAGGTGGAGCGGGTACGCATAGCCAAATCGTAATTATAAGTGACGGCGAGTATTGCAGAAATTTTGTATGTGTAACCAAGGGTAATACTTTGTGTACTGTATACGCCAATATTTTCGTGTACAGATATTTTCGCTGTTTCAAGTATCACTGACAATTTCGCAAGGTGTTAAATTCACTGTTATTAGCAACTTATATAATAAAATACATTAGAAATGTCTTCATTTCAACATATTCGCTGGTTATTATTTTCGCGGGCATATATTAATCTGCAAAATTCACGAAAATCAAACCACCGCGAAACTTTCAGCGTATACAGTATAATGTATTACAAAGCTTATAGTGCATGCATCAGACTTTGCTGTGCACTGTTATGAATGAAGAACATCCCCTCCAATTAAGGAGAGAGTTTGCTCATGGTTCTTTCAAATACAGTAACACATTGTTTTTGTCTTTCTTTTCCTACCTTTCAGGTGGTAGATGCTTACGACCTTCACATCAAGCCATTCTTGCAGGAGAACATCGCTAAATCTAAACTGTAGAGGCAGAAGATGGTGATATGACTTGACATTCCAGGAGAGGGTTCTTAATATTGATTTATGTGGAAATGGACTATTTCATTATTTTGAAATCTGCCATACCCATGTGGGAAATTTAAGAAAAGACTTCCACACAGAGGGAGTGTGGTTTTCAAATGGAATGAATTATTTTATATATAACCCATACTCCCCCTGTATGGCTTTGCCTATATCTTCCACAACTGGAGTGAGTATTCAAAATGGAAATTGTCTATTCTATAAAAATTTAAAAAAACACACTCCCTTTGCAGAAGACCGTAAGCTAAATCTTTGGCAGGGGGAGTGTGCATTTTAAATCATAATGAAATAACCAAATGTGTAGCTGTGATTCTGAAACTGAAGGATTTTCAGACCTGGAACATGTCAGCTTTTTAGTGCATATCGGCTTTTTTCGTCACTCAAATTGACAGGTTTTCTTTATTCAGCCCAATTTGATCACAATTTCACCCTTCTGCTTTTTTTTTGAGGATTTTCATCTTTTCACTTGGTCAGTTTCAGGTCTGAATTTTGAGTGATAGTTTAGCAATGAAGCAGCTAAGTGTCAATGCAATGTATAAAGGTAACAAAGCATAAAGTAACTTTCTGAAGAAAATCTCTGTATTATTTTGAAAGTTTTGTACTTGAGCCAACAAAGAAAAGATTGGAAGGAATGTGTAGGAGGAAGCTTGTGGATAATGTGTGAACAAAATCAAAATTCCACATAGTTGAAGTAAATAAAGTATTCCTTAATTAATTGTCCTTGTATAAGAAAGACAAACCCTCATTCTCAGAAATATTTGAGAAAAAAAACCCATGCAATTTATAATTAAATTTTATGTAAAAATTATCTCTATTTTATGTACTTTAAGTATACATTTCGAGAAAGTAAATGTCGCAAGAACTCCAACTAGCGTAACAGATTCTTGCAAAATTGAGAAGTTTTTGAGAAAATTACAACATTTGATTTTACGTTACTGCCTCGGGGAATGCATACGGTCTATAACGGCTAAGTTATCAGCCTCTAACAACTATTTTGATGGGTTATAAAAAAGCTATATCATGTATTGAGCCAATCGAGAGATGTGGTAAAAATATAGTCCTGAAGAGGATTAAGCTTAAACATACTAAGTGGTCTAAAACCTGTATTTTGATTGGTTACTCAGATGATTATATCATGTACATTGTAATTATTAACCAATCAGGGACACTGTAACAAAGGGTAGTACCCTTGGAGTTAACAGTTCACAAACAAGATTATCAGAATGGTCGACTGCAGATCCGTCAGATAACGCTTTTTCAATGGGAATTCAACTTTGCTGCTTGGATGATGTCATGATGAGGTTAGCATTTATTTAAGAAATAAAGGGTAATGCATTATCCTTTACACAAAAAATAATGTGTTCGAGGCAGTAAAAACATAAATAATAGAGAGATTGCGAAATTTACGTGAAACGTGACACGGGAACGCGAACGGCAAGCTACATTCGTCGAAAATCGGTTATTATGCCCTCTAGAGGGTCGAGGGTGAAATCTATTGTGAATTGGTCAATCATGGAATTACCGTAAGGCGATTACGTTGCGGTTGGTAGCAAAAAATGACGTTCCAAAATGACAAAAAAACGCATTATAAAATGCAGAAAATGTTATGTTCATCATGTTATGAAACGAATCAAAGTATCCTAATAGAACACGTAGAGTCCGACATGTAATAAAATCCATTTTGGGGGTTAAAATTTGATCTCGTATAGACAAGAAGAATTGAACAAATTTCGATTTTTTTTTTTTTTTTTTTTCGAACGGGCAGATTGCCTATTCATTTGTGTGTGGAAAATGCCGTCCAAAAATCAGCTTGCGAAGAGGCGTTTTAGGCAAGATTGTGTCGTGTTACGGCATAAATGCGTATAATTGTCTGTTTGGGACTGGGATCAGAAGTTCGTGCAACGCTATTTTTTCGCCTTGCTTTTTCGTTGTGCATTAAACAGCTGTCAAAGTGTTTTGCTTATGGATACTATTCAGCAAACTCCAAAATGTTTTTAAAACATGATAATGCATGTGTTTTTGGTTTTAGTTAAAACGTTTTGATAACATATCGATGTATGTTTATATAAAAATCATGAAAACTCGTGTTATATATACTGAAAAAGTAATACAACATTTTAAGCCAAAATTCGAAATGCTATATAGTAAAATATCATTTGGCAAACATATTTAAGTGTCTATTGTGTTAGAACGTTTATCAGCAAGTTTAGAACAAAGGGTTTTTGGAATGTTATTAAAACTTTTAATGCCCTTGACCCTCACATAACCTTTAACCCGACATTTAACGCTTTTTGTAATATATTTGTGTTTGCTGGGTAGTAATCGAACTAGGCATATTAGATTATCTATTTTCATTTTGCTTTAGAAAGTAAACAGGGTATTATTTATATGATAATGGAGTTTGTTTCTTGTTATTCGAATAATATCATGACACCAAGACTTCCCAGGCATCCAACACCAAACTCTGTTTAGATTATTTAGACAAATAGCATACACGTGTGAACATAGGCCTATACTCATTTTCCAATAGCCCGCAAAACTCAAATATCGCTAATCTGAACTGAATGCTTAGAGCATTATAGATACAGCCAGTCGTATTTGCATATCAATACCGAGGAAAGTAGTTCGATGAAAGAAGATAATCTTCTCTGGTTCGATGCACCCAAGGTGAATCAATGGGTGCTTCCTATTACCTTTAGATTATTTGCCTCAGCATAGCGCCATCATGATTGCAATTGCGTGTACACGTAGTCTTGGTTCAGACTCTATGCGGCTATCACAAACATACTAGGAACGACGAGCGTTAGGACCGACACAAACTGGCTGTGTAGGAGGCTAGTTTTGATGTGAACGGGACTATTACGTTCTACCGCAAAATGCAGAAATCCGTAACCCGCATGGCGTTTGCAGTGAACGTCTCTCCGCAATCTCTCTAATGGGTGAGGCGAGCCGAACCCATTATTTAAACGCTTTTACTGCCGAGGACACATTATTTGCGTGTAAAGGATAATGCTGCACCCTTTATTTCTATTCTATTACCAGAAAATAGTGCGATTTAAAGAGAATTTAAAGAGAAAATATCATTTTTTGGCACAAATATTTTAAGTTGTTTAATTAAAAGTTGGAGCGCGTACGCGTAAGTGACAGCGCGCATCGCGGAAATATTGTACGCGTAACCAAGCGTGATGTTGTGCATAGAATGTGTTATGGCGCTCGACCCATTATTGCAGAATAATGGGCTCTCACGTGACGCGTTTCAACAAATCACAGTGCACGATTTTGAATAATGGGTCGTGGAGGTAATAGAATCCATATTAAAAAGTTTGTTCCGACGGATCTGCACTCGACCAGCCTTTTATATACCTCTTATCTATAGATTCCTGTCATCTGATTGAATAAAAGTGTGGTCATTAATTTTGCTGTTCATTATGCTATTGGCTGAAATACGTACTGATAAAACCTTGTAACTATGTATAAGATAGGTGATTTTGTCAGCACAGTTTGGAAAATAAGGTACTGTGGCAGATCACATTGTGTTGGCTATGTTGACAGGTGTGTCAATATATATTTGATTTATAAACGTGCAATCAAAATTATTTTTAATATTACTATGATAGTTGTAGATAGTCTGGCGAGTGTATGACCATTCACAATAAAAAAATGTCTTACGATAAATTTATACATGTGTATATATTACATCATCACCAAATGAGTGGTTTATGAATATCACTCTGTTTTAAGAGAAAAGCTGATAAGGACAATCTGTTGTTTAAAGAAATTTAGTTTGTCAGAGTGGTATTTTTGCAAGATTGAAGCTTGCTATGTCAAAGGTCAAGTGAAAGTAGTTCTTCATAGATCATTGTGTGATGCGATTAAGCTAAATGAGTCTGTCGATCAAAATCATTAACTTCTAGTTTTCAGTTTTATTGCATGAGAGCTTTATTTTGCCGAAACCCCATCATAATTAGACTTACGGTTCCATTTTAGTGTTGCTGAGAACAATAAAATACAAAGGAATTTGAGTACTATTATTGGCTATATCTCAATATCAATACATTGTACTCCCAACACCCGACTCATTTTTCTTGATCACTTTTTAGAAATTTTGAATACATAAATTATACCTTGCATATATTGCTGCAAAAACACAAAATTTGAACAGGTACACTTATAATGTTGCAATAAGAATCTTGTTGCATAAAATTAATATGTATCCATTTGAATAATGCATTTATAATAAATTATAAATCCAGTAAAAAAGTTGAGTGTTCTTTGTTTCTCCTTCATTTTGCTACGTTTTTGTATTTTGCAAGGGAACAATCCAAAAAGATTGTTGTATAAGGCAAAATCGGAATCAACTGAAATTTGGGCCGACCGACCCGGAGATTGAACAAATTGGGAAAAAATTTTCCTGTACAAATGAATGCCGACCCGAATTTCAGGAATAAAATTTTTGTATTTTCTCAAATTGCAAATTATTCACAGATTTTGGTGATTTTTTTGGTCATTTTCAAAAAAAAAAAATACAAGACCGACCGACGCTACTTGAAAGGTCCGTCTGCCCGTAGAACAGTGTTTCTTTTTTTCGTTGCCTAAACGAAAAGTCCAATCACAGATACACAACACACTGGTCCAATTGTCAGGGGCATAGCAAGCTGGTGGACAGGGTGGACCAAATCCAGGGCCCCCTGAGCAAAAGGTAATGTTAAAAGGGCCCTGCACTGCTCCTTGTTCACAGGCCCTAATTGGACTCAATAGGAAATCTAGTTCAGAAAGTCTTCCATACCTTTCCCATTGATTTTGGATGGAAATGGTTGGATCTGTTGAATTTGGTTGGCATTCCAAAATCTTCCTCAAGGGGGGAGGGGTAGTATTCAAGTGATATAGCCTAATGTCATAGAGGAAACAAATTTGATAATTAATTTACACCTTAGAAATTATCACAACAATCAAAACCAACTTCACATTACATTCTGCTCGTTTTACAATTTATTAATATTTACAAAAACAATGACATAAAAAAATGATGTATACTTGTTTTACATTACTATGAGAACTGTTACCCATTATATTTTCCTTCAAAGTTGGACCACCAGTCACAATTAACCATTTTCTCAGCTCCACCGCTGATAGGTATTACCTCAGACCTGTTCTCCAACCAATGTCCATTGTCCATATTAAAAAAAAAAGAGAATCGGTATGAGTTCTCATTTTCGTACTAAAGACTGCACAAAAAGTAACGCAACTGTTACAAATATGCCTATAGCGTCAGAACTACATGTAATAATTGTGTTCCCAATATTTCAACATAGAAAGGACGATTTATTCACACACATTTTGATACCCCATTTGTTCAATTTCGTTCATTATTAACAACACAGGAATGCTTTTAACGAGAAATACCCAAATTAAAAAGTTGCAGCTATTTGCATTGATTTGAAGTCAGCGTGACAATAATGGAAGGTTTTACATGCCACAATGCTTGCGTAATAACCACTGATCGCTGTAAACTGCAGGTATTTTTCCTCAAAGACAATACTGTGTTGTTAATATTGAACGACATTTGACAAATGGGGTATCAAAATGCGCGTAAATAAATGTCTTTCTTTCTATGCAGAAATATTGTGGAAACAATTATTAATTCTGAAGCTATAGGCACATTTATAACATTACTTTTTGTGCAGACTTTAGATTTACACCAGGAGATTCTAGACTGCCAAGTTTGTGTGTCGTTCCCAGAGAGGAAAATAGCTGGATATACCTCAAAATCAGGGACTGTCTTTTGAGGAGAACAAGAGCAACTGCTATCTGCTGCTTTCCTTAAATCTGATATAGGAGAGTGATTTTTAGCTCTCCTTATTTGACCATTCTCTCCTTACATTCTATTGTAAATGCTTTAAAACAACTCTCCTTGAAGGATACAGAAGAGCTATTTAATGCTCTCCAGCAAATTCCTAAAGACAGTCCCTGCAAAATGATATATTGGTATCAACCTTTTCAGAAAAACATGGCCTTCACCAGGGTGACAAAGCCAAAAACATTTGATTTTAATTTGCTGCTATGACCAATAATTACCTCAGAAATCTGCAATGTATTAACTTTGTGTTTGAGCCACAAAGCCTGTTAAATAAGACTTACCGTAAATCTGAAGATTTACACAGATACAGCTTTGTAGTACTATCATTCAAAATCTTCCAACCCCACTTTTTTCTCATAATGACCAGAATGCAAATATGGCCTTGTGGTGCTAAGCCCTCAACTCAACATTCACAGAACCTTTATAGTTAATACTTAATGTCAACCATCTGATTTGGGCCTTAGGGCTGAAAAATACCACCAGAACACTCTTTGGCTTGATGGAAATCCAATGTAGGGATTTCTCCCATACTACGGCAGTTTGTCTCATCTCAAGTTGAGAATAACACCATGTTGGATTTTGCAGTGGCAGATTTAAATCACATGCTAACCTAATGCCGCAGGGTGTATACACATGTGAAGAAGGGTGAATTGTCCATATAAAGAAGGGTGAATTGTCCTTACACTGGTAACGCACTGCTTCGAATTTGTCACTGTGAAATCCAACATGACGTTACTCTCAGGTTGAGACGAGACAGAGGGCTAAATGGCTATCCTACTTTGATATCTTGCATTCAAGCAAAATGAGATAAAAAATTATTCACATTTTCACATAGTAACTTGAATAGAGCGAGATAAATGTGATGCGATCAAGCAAAATCAGTTGGAACTCGGAAAAATTTAATTTTCAGTTTCTTATAGGATAGTAAAAAGCATTTACAAAGCTGCATTTTGCAGAAAACCTCATTGAAATTGCACAACCAGTTCCAAAGATATTTGAAAGAATTTAAAGAGTTTCCAAAACAGGAGGAAACAAAAGGAAATATTTCCTTTGTCTGGCTATATCTCAAAATCAATATTTCAGAGTTCCGACTGATTGTGCTTGATCGCATCATAAATGAGTTTTTCCTTCTTCATAAAGTACTGTATGCTAATCTGTGGTTCCTTGTAATTTTCAATTCTTGCATGTAATTGGATGTCCAGCTAATACTTTCCACGGCACTAGTACTGCTGCACTGATTTCATGTGCTACCTAACATTTCATGATTTTCATCAGCAGACTCGTTTTTGAGTAACCTGCATTTACAACTCTTTCAAAGTAAAATGTACTGCATGTAGAGCAACACTCCGGGCCTTTCAGACTGGCCAAGGGATGAAAACTATAATCTGAAGAGCACATGCTAGGATCTGACACATCACATACCAATATCCACATCACATTCACAGCTGCCTTTACAGAAACTCATACTCCAAACCACAAGGTCAATGTTAGAGCTGTCAATGTTGTAAGGTCATTGAACTGTGGTGCTGGAAGTGAGCCATTTCTAGCGCATAGAATGCAGAATTCTGATCACCACCTTGATTTCATTTCAGTATTAAAACATGATGTTATAAAAACTGTGAACTTTGACCCAAAGCATTTGGATGATCACACAAATCTGTTCAGCTCCAGTTCAATTCAGTTCAGTTTGCATGTAGTACATTTCTACCACAGCAATGCAACTGCATGCATGATGATCAATTGATTTGTTTCTGGCGTACAGAGTAAGTATAGCTCTCATTTGATGTTACAATGTATACAAACTGTGACCTCCTACCCATATAGGTTTTGGTCAATAAATACAATACACAGCTCAACTCGGCTCCAGTTCAGTTCAGTTTAGTTCAAGTCTCAATAGCATCAATGCATGTATGATGATCATTTGTTTACTTCCGGTGTACTGAGTCCATATTTTGCTTTCATTTTGTCCAACTCTGCCTGTTTCTTTGTTTGGTCCACCTTCTTGAATGCCTGCAAAGTGAAAAGCACACATAGTAACAATGTAATCATTTTAAACTATAGCCTGAAAAATGTTGGGATATTATTAGTGACGGAGTTCCAAAACAATGGACAAGTTTCAGCAAACATACATGATTTATGTGTAATTTAAAACATTTTAAAATAACATTAAAAGCCATAATGTGTGATTTGCTTCACAGCGACGCCTCAATTTTACTCGGATTTTTACTTTTTGCATATTATAAATGCCAGTGGTGTACTAAAATACCACGTAAAAGACTAAGCCTGATGTGCTTTAATAAGAGTAAAATTTAACTTTTTATATTAAAACCAGGTCGACCCGCTTTTATTCAGAGTTCATCAATCGACTGCTTGCTAACATCTCCCGTGGATGTCAGCTTATGTGTACACACGTCGAGCGTGATGCTCCGTGCGTGCAGTATTACATGTTACGATCGGCGAGCATAGTAAGCATTGTAGGCGCTGGAATGAAATCGCAATTTTTTTCCTTATACCACACTTGTTTGGCTCAAAAGGGGATAATGTGATCAGTGAAAACAAACATTTAAATAGAAATCTATTCTAAATGCAAATCGCACATTATTGCTTAAAGTGTTGAGTATTATAAAGGTCATTAGAACATTTTTAGAAGTCTTGTATGTAAACACACTACAACAATATTTTTAAAATGATGTCAAAATGTTAAATTGTAAAATGTTTTTGCAAACATTTTTTTTGCCAAATATTTTGATAACAATTAAATAAAATTATGTTAGAATATTTTGAATGTTACCAAAACATTTTATACCCTTTATATAACCCCACATGTCTTGCAACCTTTTTCTAAACCTTCTGCGGAAAATGTCGAAAACGCTTTATGTTGTGTTGGGAAAAGTGCGCTACCTCATTGGCCAAATACCAATCGCTTGTCGCTTAGCGATGGAGTATAAATTCAGCTTAAATCCCAGATTGTACAATCGGAAAAAACACTAAAAACTCACAAGGTCAGAAAGTTTACAACATTTCTTATTCACAAAATAATTGTGACACCCCCTAAGTTACTTCACATGTTCTTTTTAAAATAATTTCCTATGTACAATATGATAACACTTCCACCATGGTTCGCAGGTTTTTGCCGCAAGTGGAAAAAAACGTGGTTTTAACCGCTTGGCAAAAAAAAACTAAAAAAGTGATAAATAGTTCACTTTTTTCATCTCATCAAAACAAATTATTAAGTTACTTAAGGGGGTACTACACCCCTAGCCAATTTTGTGCCTATTTTTGCATTTTTCTCAAAACTTATAGTGCATTGCATTTGGTGACAAGTAAGATATGTATATAGGGGCAAGGACTACAACTACTGCACTTAAAATTCAGCAACTCAAGGTTTTCTAAGTAGTTATTGATTTATTGATCAAATATTGGTTTTCCCTCATTTTTGACTGTAACTCCACAACTGTTGTTTGTGCTGAAATATAATTTTGAGTGCAGTAGTTGTAGTCCTTGCCCCTAGTATAATACACATATTTTACTTATCACAATGCGCTATAATTTTTGAGAAAAATACTAAAATAGGCACAAAATTGGGCATGGGTGTAGTACCCCTTAAAATAGTTCACTCTTCAATCAAGTCCACTATCTTGATGTGACACTCCACACTTACTCTATTTGATTGATAATACAAGACAACGAGGTATCTGCCGCACACGTTAAAACCCGATAAATGATCGCAAGCGTTCTTGGCATCAAAGATGTCTTCATAGATGACGTATGCTGTACCTTTTGTGTCTGGTTGGGTACCTCTGAAATTGGAAAGGGGAAAATGAAAACTCTAGATAGTTAAATACCGTACGTTATGCAATACATGATTTAAGAAAACATTAATTTGAGACAACAAAATTGAAGAGAATATTTGCCATTTTGATGAATAAGAAATTATGGAAATATTACTATTTCACCCTACATGTAATTTTATATTTTAAACTTAAAGTTCGCATTTTCTCTTTCTTTATCCAAATTCAGACATGAAAGGGGAAAATCTAGGGATGTACAAAAATGTAACAGCACAGGTACCAGTGGTGAATGGTGATGGATCAAATCAAAGTGGAGTGAGAAATTTGCACTCAAATATTTTAAATGATTTCTCACCCTAATTTTTATATTAACGTTCGCATTTTCTCTTTCTTTATCCAAATTCAGACATGACAGGGGGAGGTCTAGGGATCACACCACCTCAATGCCTTCGGCAAAATATTTCCCTAAGTTCAGGTGTGCCATTTGCGCATGCGCGAAAGTAGTTTGATTGACAGATTTCACCTCTGACCTCGATCAGCTGTTTTTACGACAGTCATAACACTGACAGAAGTATCCAGTTGCGAAAATCGAATTATTTGCCTCATTTTAGCGGCGTGCTTGGACTAGTTTGCAATAGTAATATTAGTATTCAATTCACTGAATATTTAGAGAAGCAAATGACATGATGGATAAGGACAGTTTAAGGCCACGGACATCGAATATACCACGAAAACTAGCTCGTTCACGTAGCGTTTTAGTTGTCCCACTGGCCTACTACACGTAGATTGCCTGGCGATCGGAGTGTTATCGATCAGAGCACCACCGGACTACACGAAAACATGACGAGATTTGTCCCATTCACCACTGCATCACACAGATCTGTTGTTCATGCACTGTCATGACTGTACATTCATGATCATTGCAATACAGTGTATGTCGTGTATGTGTATACCGTTCTCCTGGCTGAGTATGTTGGGTGTGTTGTTTGTACCTCGACTCTGCAAGGTGAGTTTCTTTTTATAACTCATTATTTTTTTTAATGCACAAGTAAAACTAAACGACACAACATTAATTTTAACTGGCAGTGAGGATTCGCTATAGTATAGACGAATCCAACGAGCCAAGTCATGGTCAGGATTTGGTCGGCCATTAGGCCAAGTAAAATAAAAAACATGTTTCACGTCCGGGTTTCAAAAAAAGGAGGAAGAGGGTCTTTTATTTTCTATTTTTATCACAAAATTGGTGTAAATAGCCATACTTAGAGCTCAGTGTTTTAGCGTATACAATAATGCCTGGAAAAAGGAGGAGAGTTACACCCCTCAAATGATCACAAAACCTTCCTAACGTGTTTCTTGTATCTTAACAAGGCTATAGAAAGCATCCTAACTTCCTAAACATATATTTTGAAAAGTTATAACCGAATTTCAAAAATAAAAATATATTTGAAGAAACCTCAAAAAAGGAAGCGGAGGGGACGTGAAACATGTTTATTTTTTTATTTGGCCTTATTAGGGTCCCTGCATGCACCAAACAGGTGTTGTGAGTGCCCAATTGGGTGGATTAAACCCGCTTGAAATTTGATGTGAGATTCTTTTGTGTTGTAAACTGTCATCATTCTTTTGTCTGCGTGTAACACGGGTGGTAGAATGCAGTTTAAAATATCCTTCAAGGGCATCATTTCACATTTTAGGTGAGATAGTTTGGTCCCGTCATGCGGCTATGGCCGCCATTGAGGTTGGGGAATGCGTGAAATTTGATTCGTCTATAGGAAAATATGATTTTGACTTCATCTTAAGTCTCAATCCCAACCCACAGCAAGTGAGCAAACATAAAGTCTTGATTTTTGCAGAGTATGTAGGCCTACTATATGTTTACAAAGCAATCGTGTAAAAACAGAATTTTGAAAAATATTCAGGGCTTTACTCTTAGCAAATGTTACAATGGCTTTAATTACAATGTCATACTGTATTGTCTTTCCAGAAACTGGCACACGAAAGGTCCATTCAGCAAGGCATATCTTCCAAAAATCTGAACTATAAACACACGCTGAAGCAAAGCACCTGCAACCGAACAGCACAGCTTTCTTATTGAGGAGGATGTAAGTAATTTCATTTACAAAGTTGTAGCCAAGGGGTGCAGCACACCACACAAAATGCCAATACCTTATTCCTATGTGTTCCTATATTTAATTCTCAGGCACGACAGGTATATATGAAATGAAAGTGCCCCATCTGACAAAAAATAAAAGAGAAAATCAGAAGGGCAAAAGAAAAGAAAAGGGACAAGGAACCCTTTTCTACCGAAATTAACCTGATCATGACCGAAAATAGTGTAAAATACTGAAATTTTTAAGCGTACTACGTCCCAATAAAGCCTTTTTAGAAGCTCAAAGACATACAACCTCTCTATGTATAATTGTATGATGCAACTTTTTTTGCAATGCAGAGTTTTTTGTGTACCACCTAAGTTTTATTTTGCCCTCCTTACTAAAAAAGATGGCTATGCCCATGAAACTATGCACGACTAGTAGACTTAGTAAATTACAGATTAGTGCTTTAAATCTGTCTCCGCTCTCACAGTTCATTAAAAAATTAAAATTGCAAAATGATTGCAAGTGACTACTTTTGACTTTATGACCTTTGACCTCACACCTATTGAAATAGCATATCATGACTCTGCTACAATAATTTATCATTTTGGAAGGAAAATCTAAAAATTTAAAAAGATAGTACATTAAGGCTTTAAGGGAGTACTACACCCTGGCCAATTTTGTGCTTATTTTTTGCATTTTTCATAAAATTATAACACATTGGTGACAAGTAAGATATGTATAGGGGCAAGGACTCCCAACTACTGTACTGAAAATTCAGCAACTCAAAGCAAGTAGTTATTGATTTTTTGATCAAATATTGGTTTTCCCTCATTTTTGACTGTAACTCCACAACTGTTGTCTGTGCTGATATAAAATTTCCAGTGCAGTAGTTGTAGTCCTTGCCCCTATAATATACATATCTTACTTGTCCCCAATGCCCTATAATTTTGAGAAAAATGCACAAATAGGCACAAAATTGGGCAGGGTGTAGTACCCTATAAGGCACACAAATAGCCTAGATACCATAATCCTGATAATAATGTGTAATAATTAATCATTGGCTATTATTTTATTTTATTCCAATTTCCAGGTGCAGCAGTACTACTGAGGATACTGGTTTCGTGAAAGACAAAGAGGATGATGGTTTGGAAGTCAACAGCTGGCATCTGTTATCTGTCGCATCACTTTCGCTAGCCGTACTATAGGGCTTTTTAAACACACTATATCCGAGAACTGCTAAAACCCACTAACCGCTCCACCCAAAAGGGGGAATTAACAGTCTGGGTTTAGCAGTTCTCTGGATATAGCCAGGTTTTACGATATAGCATGGTTTTGGACCACCACAGTCAAAAGGCCGTAGTAGGGCTATCACTGCATGCATTGAAAACTTTCCCAACATTATGTCAACAATTAAATTTTTTGAAGAAAATCTTTTCTGGAGGGTGAACATTTGATGAGAACTTAAATACTTGCATAGTAATTTATGTGGTGCATAAACTAACTAGTAAATGTTTGCTCCAATTATTAAAATAATAAGGACCTCAACAAATGACTCTGACATCATGTGATGTAATCGTAATGCATAGTTCCTTACAGGCTGTAAAAGTTGCATGGAATTATTGGAAATGTTCTAGGCACTTTTCTTTGGTTTGCCTCAAATTCAGCAGTGACGTCAATGTCTTTTCATGGCTGCGCCACACGGTCCTCCCCTGTTTGCTACACAATTAACTTTTCGCACACGATTCGATACGGCGCCCACTAAAATATGCACCTACGTCACTAATGAACTTGAGGGGAACCAATGTATAGCCAAGGTTCCCTAGTCCAAAAATACGGATCGCTAGTCCGAAAAAATAGGAAATGGTTCACAAGTCCAAAAATAAATAAGGTTTACAAGACCTTAGCAATGGAAAATCTGCAGCCATTAGGACTAGCGACCATTTTTTTCTTGGACTAGTGACATTTATGACTAGCGCACCTTAGGATTAGCGGATGCAGGATAGAGTAATTGTAGACCAAATTGTTTAGTAGCTGCTACTGGTTTACCTTCATCCCGTAAATATGATGAGTATCCAGTCCACTAATCAAGGGTTTAGGACCAGAAGGCCTAACTGCAATAGCTGCCCCATAGACATTTTGATAATTTATCTAAAATATGACACTTGGCAGCTATTGCAGATAAGGCCTCGTTAATGTCTGTTATTTATTAAATAAATAAAAGAAGACCCTACATGTAAACCCTTAACATAAAACTAAAATAAAAGAAGGTCCTACATGTAAACCCTTGACTTATAAATGCTTTTAAAGGAGTGTAAGTGTTCATAGTTTATTATTGGCAGACACTGTTTCTTTCATGAAAGCTGTGACTGTGCATCAATGCATTCACACCCAAAGCCTTCAGGAAAGACTAGCCGATGTCAGTCAATGCTACAATGTAGTCTTTTGTGAAGGCACCATATTAACACACAAGCTGGACTCGAATTTCAGTCAGGGCCATTGCCTGCAGTTTTTCAGTTTTGGCCTTTGTGCCCCTGATCTTTGTTAACTTCAAGGTGTTCTTCATTCCTCTTGACAAGTGGTGCCAAATGGCCTTGACAAAGGGTCCCCCCAAATGAAGGTCTGAACAAAAGCCTTCTCAAAAGACTAGTGGCTGCCAATAGACTGTAAATAAATGGTCTTTTTTGCACTCATTATCTCATACTTCATTACTAAATGTATTTTTACACCTATTTCTCTGGTACATAATTATTAGAAAGACAAGAGTTCATGAAATAAACAAAAATGCATGGTGAATATGTAGCTTTGATCATTGTTTTAATTTATTTTGAGATCTGTAAGGAAGTGAAAAAATAAAAGCACTATTTTTTTCATTAAAAAAGTATGAAGAAGGAAGTCAAACAAACCAAAACAGTTGAACACACCTACTTAATAGATAATAAATGATGGGGATTTTTTTACTACATGTATCCTCTATTGTGTGATGGAAGATATCCAATCAAAAGTCTGCACAAAAAAGTAACACAGCTGAAATATGCCTATAAGTTCAGAACTAGTAATCGTTTCCACAATATTTCTACATAGAAAGAAGGATGATTTATTTACGCTCATTTTGATACCCCATTTGTGAAATGTCGTTCAATACTGATAACACAGTACATAGTGCTTTTAAAGAAAAACCACAAATTTAAAAGTTGCCATTTACAGCAATCAATGGTTTCAATCAATGACTTCATATCAATACAAATAACCGCAACTTTCAATTCGGTATTTTCTTTAAAAACACTGCTGTGTTGTTATTATTGAACGAGATTGGACTAATGGGGTATCAAAATGCGCGTAAATAAATCATCCTTCTTTCTATGTTGAAATATTGTGAACACAATTATTAGTTCAAACGCTACAGGCATGTTTATAACAGCTGCGTTACTTTTTGTGCAGTCTTTATTTTTATAATACAATTCAGCATATTCCCTCTAAGTGATTGTGATCTGGGACAAATCCAAAATTGGATCTAATCTATTAGAAATATTCAATCTAGAATTCAATCTTATTTGATTTTTAATCTAAAAAACATTTGGATGGATTTTTAAAAATCTAATTTGAATACATCTAATTTGATTTTAATCTAAGGGGTTAAAAATCAATCTAAGCAATTTTAATCCCATATATTAAAATTGAATTAGATTGAATTCTAATCTATTGGATTGAATATTTCTAATAGATCTTAATAAATTTTCACACATTCTGTTACACCTAATTTATGAGTCCCGACTTTCAACACAAGTATTGTTCTTCAATTAGTGAGATTGAAGTGCGTTTCTGAATCCGGTCATTATTTCAGTCCTTTTTAATATTTCATTTGTTCCATGACTTCCATCTGCCTCCGCTGCAAAATGTGACATGAAATGGCTCACAGTGGCATTGGTTAATGGTGTCTGGCAGTTGGTTGTTACTTGTACAGTGTAGCTCTGACCTTTTAGTAGGCCTGAAAAAGAAAAAAAAGAGGATTTTAGAAAATTTGTCAGGGTAAAGCTGGGACAGTGGCACAACCCCCCGCATGGGGCTGTTACAGCGGCTTGGTTTGAAATCCTTGCCCACCCACTTCCCCAAATGAGCACATGCATCTGTATTCCCCAGCCCCCCCCTTGGCGGTGGTGGCAGATTTACCCCAGCTAGCTGTTCCTTGATTGCAATGAAAGTGTAGTTTTGCCACTGGTGCCCCCAATCCCCCCTCCACCATCGGTTGCACACCACAGGGTTCATTTATGTGCCATATTAGGGGCTGTGCAATAATTATCGGGGGTAATAAAATGTCCGAACGACCCACCAAAAATAGCTTGCCCCCCCTCAGCCTGCAAAATAATCGCTTTCCTCCCTCTTTTGGCCTGCCAAAAATCTTTGCCCCCCCCTACACATGCCAAATTTTTTGGGATCCCAATTTGCAAACCTTAAAAGGTCTAGATATGTTGTGAGCACAGCGAGCATGAAAATTTGCATATTTCAGCGTTTCCATACTGTTTTCCTAAGCCTTTTTAGAGCATTTTATTTAAAAGGCACCCCATGAATGTGTGCCAAAAATCGCTTGCCCCCCCTCGGATCGCTTGCTTGCCCCCCAATTTTACCCTCCTTCCAGGGCTCATAATTATTGCACAGCTGAGCCCCTTATAGGTATAAGGGGGCTATCATTTTCTTCAGAAGGGGGGGGTCATGAATATACTGGGGGGGTCATAGAATTTTAAGACCAAAAATAGGGGGTTATAATTTTGTAGCAATCAAAATAGGGGGTTATAGAATTATTAAGGGCTGGCGACTGGTGTAACTTTTCTTACACTTTTTTGAACAAAATGTGCACACAATCTTTATACAATGCAAGATTTTTAAAGCACTCCGTGCGCCTTCTTTACGCTTATGGTCAAAAATTTTAACGCGCTTGCGTGTACTCCGCTCTAAAATTTTGACAGAAGGGGGTCCTAAAATTTTTGACCCACGATAGGGGGTCGTAAAATTTTAGCCCGCGATCCGCGATGGAGGGGGGGTCATAAAAATTGACTTCAGTCACCGACATATTCATGACCCCCTGCCAAGAAAATTACATCCCCTGAAAGGTGAATTCAGTCAAATTTTGCCATCAAACACTGCATCATTTTATATCAAATTAAACTCCTTGATTATAAAGAAAGCCAAAACTGAAAATCGTTTTGTCATAGCACTTTCCGTAGCAAAATTACATCTTGTCACAGATTGACTTTCATGATATCATCAAAAACATTCAGCCAACATTAGAAGCTTCAATTGGCAAAACAAATCAGGATCTAGGCTCATGATGGAATTTCCGGCTCATGACAGAGCAGCTTTTCTACGGTCGGGAACTGCTATCAAAATCCTCTAAAATTCCATGTGCGATTCTCTCATTACAAAAATAAATCATATATTTGGGTCAAGTGAAGTATTGACAACATATTCATATAGGTTTCCTTGACCGATCTTTTCTTTACGAGGAAAATTTACAAAATATTGTTGTATTTTAGCCTAGTCGTAAGAGATTCCCATTGAGTTTACATGTACGAACCTGTTATTCCCACCTAGACCATGCCAAAAACATGCCCACATTTCAACTCGATTATCTACCAAACTGGTCATAGATCTCCAACAATTTTTGATATGACATAAATGAAAGTGTTACTTACCTAATGTATCCATTTTCCGTCGAGATCTATGACTGGAATTCCTGTAATTCGTTACCAAATATTGGTATTTTCCTCATTTTGCACCACACAAACCAATGGAAAAAGTTACTTCGGGTTGCCGAGAAGGCAGGGAAAGTAGGCGGGGCTTGTGAGAACAACTTCTAGAATCGTTTGAGTCGGGACGGTAGAAACACCGAGTGCATTAAAAGTAACGAACCCAATGTGGTGGTGTGTCTAGGGATATAACTTCACAGGTGAATGGTGATGGATCAAATCAAAGTGGAGTGAGAAATTTGCACTCAAATATTTTAAATGATTTCTCACCCTAATTTTTATATTAACGTTCGCATTTTCTCTTTCTTTATCCAAATTCAGACATGACAGGGGGAGGTCTAGGGATATAACTTCACAGGTGAATGGTGATGGATCAAATCAAAGTGGAGTGAGAAATTTGCACTCAAATATTTTAAATATGTTTTCTCCAAACCAGTTATGAGTACGGTAAATGAGTAACAATGGTATTTAGTGAAAATATGCAAGATAGGCCCCTATTGTTTGATGTCGTTTAGTTATCCCAGGAATGAATTGAACTCTGGCCTCTCGGAATTGGGATGTTGCAGCTAGGGACCATTGAACTTTTCATGCAAGCTTACAGAACTACGGCAAGGCGTGTAAACATATCAAATAATGACCATCCGATAGCCCGTTAAGTGAATTCAGGCCTGGGTTGGGATTCGGGTACCCGAGGTTTGGTGCTGTCTTTGTTAACTTTACTGTTTCAGGTTTAAAAACATGGTCATATAAAAGTGTACAATACATTACCTCTCTCCCACTAGCCCTTGTTCTCTCGGTCGGGCCATGTCACATCCATTCATGCATTGGCGTGAAAACAACTTATCACATACCGTATTTCGCCAAATAGTCACCCCCCTCAAATAAACGCCCCCACCACTTTTTTCAACCAACATGTTTTAAAATGCCGATATTTCTATGCTATCTTGTGTAGTAAGCTTACCAAGTTGCACACATGGTCGATAATAGCGTTACTTTTTGGCGAAAATCTGGATTGGAAACCTGGAAGTGAACCAGAAGTCAGTGTTTCTAGTTCATAGTTCGTCAATTTAGCGCGAGTTTTAAGTTTACCTAATGATTTTAACAGGAATTATCGATAAAATTGACCTTGAATTTAAACGCCCCCTTCCCCCGGGGGCGTTTATTTGACGAAATATGGTATTTTTAATTTGCTGAGAGTCGAACCTGGCACAATAGTGTGATAGCTTGTGGTACACTCCAGAGTTCAGTGAATGTGAATGTTGTTTTCACTCCAGTGCTAATTTTCAGCCGGTTCATGCCTGCATGTCCAACCGACAGAATAGACTAGATTAAACTTTACTTACATTCTAATTTGTCTGATGGCCCCATACTTTCCAAAGATATCATACATCTCCTCTGCTGTGATTTTGTACGGTAGATTCCTCACATACAGAATGCGATTGACCTCAGGAGGAAGTCGAACCTGAGGAAAACAAAGATTATTCAAATTAATAGTTACGGTACTTTAACCCTCTGAGCACTACCTGCCAATCTAACATTGCCTCTGATTGGGCTACGATGGCTACGCGTTCAGCATCGCGTACAGTACGCGTTCCCAACTGTCAATCATCGGGGGTCAATCACCTTGAGCTTGACAACGATATCTGAATAGACTATCGGCCAAGTCTTACGTTATGTTCAGAACATCATACTAATTCACTTTCCCAATGGACTACCAAAACATGCCACCTTCGATGTACAGCTGTAATTTTCTCCCAAATATGTTTCACTTACCATTTCATGTTTGCTCAAGCTTGACCAGCACATGGTGAAGAATTTATAGAATCCATTTTCAACATGTATGTTCCTTCAAAATTACAATTTCATGTCAATATTCCCAGCAGCAGCTTCCTAAATGTCCAACTTTCATGAATTGATCAGAGATGTTTATCATAGCATGTTCTGACCTTTATGACAATGTGCTTGGCCAAGCCTCCCAATTGCCATATCAACTCCCAACCACACTCATTGGGAGATGGCTTCTTCCCAAATGCAGGATAGGATGTTTTTTCCATCTCATTCCTTGCACTGGCTGACCTATTCTTCAATACCATCTAGTGCAGAGAATAAGAACTATGCCTCAATATGATGATAATATGCACACATGTTCCAGATAATGATGCAATATTGCACACATCATTGCACATGCATGGCATGCTATGTCTTGAAATACCCTCCACTCAAGCATGCAAGCATTAACCAATGAGGAGTTAACATGTTGGCAATTTAGAAAGGGTTGCCATTTCATGCCTTTCTGCACACATTGGGGTGCTATGGATTAAATGCTCAGTGGACACACAGTGACTTTTTTATTGCTTGCACTGCCTTGGGCTGTATTGAGGTGTAATAATTGGAAATCATGATTTGGGGTTATGTTTTGGAGTATATACATTGAACATATACAGCTGAAATTTGACTGTGGATATTTAAACTTTCTTGAACAAAGTGAGTACAAATTGGGGATCATATTTTTCAGACATGGAATAAGGACTTTTAATGCAAGTTGAAAGTGGTAGGTATACAGGAATTTTTATAACTGGTGTAGTTATCATGTTTTGAAATATACACTCTTTGACAGCTCTCTCCGTGCCTGTTTGAATGCCTGGTAATACCATGTACCCATACACTAGGTATGGGTACATGAGACCAGGTATAGTCTTACGTGTAGGCACAGAATTTAGCTAAATTTTCGTGATTGAAACAGTATTATTCTTGTATTTTATAAATCTTGGCCCAGACGGAAAGCAGGATTGTTGGTTGATTTAATGTATTTCATAAAGTTCATGGATGCGCTAAAAATATAATATAATTCAAAATAATTAAAAAAGCTATCCAACATTTGACAAAAAAATGCACTGTAGCTGGATTGAAAATCTGCTGTGGAACTGGAAAGCAGCAAGTTCTACCCTAGCATACGTCGAACAACTGAATACATGCACAACGTCTGGAACAATATATTTTTGTAAACATTTTAGGCCTATAACAAAATGTATATTTTCGCATAATTGTACAACTATCGCTTTCTACCCTATGACCTATAAAAGTTACCTGTTATCAAAGTGTCCGCAAAAAACTGCTCATCGCAAGTACCGTAGATTGGGGTGAATAGGGACGCAGGGGTGAATAGGGACAAACATGAGAAAAGTTTTTGAAATCTCATTTTTTCACATTTGGTTAACACTTTTTTTTTTTTTTTTCCACATATTGAAAGATCAATCAAACAGTGTTCAGAAAATGGTTCAGCAGACGTTAAAGAATAAATTTAGGATACAGGGTGTCCAAAATAAAATTATCTAAAAAAAGTTCTAAAAAATGGGGTGGTCAAAACTTTCCTGCTCCCACGGCCACTATTTTAGAAAATGAGCTGGAAATTCACCAGGACCTAGCCTGTTAGGTCTTACAACTTTCTCTAAAAGATTATTTATTAATTCTGAGAGGAATTTTTATAACAATTTTTTTAATATTTTTCAGGTAAAAGTCACCTAATACTGGGTGAATAGGGACACCCTTGTCACAACCACCCTTTACCCCACCACCCCCTACACTACCACCCTACCCTGCTCCACCCTTACCCCACTACCCTCATGAACCTACCCCACCACCTTAACCCTACCACCACCACCCTTAAATCACTATACCACACCCTGACCCCACTAGCCTCATTAAACCTACCATCCCCACCGCCCTACCCCACTAACACACTACCCTACCCAGGCTACCACCCTCATCCACGGTCCACCCCTAATACTATCATGCCACTGCCAGAACTCACTACCCCACACCCTACCCCAGCACTCCACCATCCTACCCCACCCATCTACCCCATCACCCTATCCCCTACCCCACCACCCTATCCACTGCTCCACTACCACCACCCTATCCACTACCTCTACCACCATGATACTTTTTCTTATACCCCACCACCCTGATCCCACTACCCCAACACCCTACCTTACCCGCCTACTTCCCTACCACCCAGAACCCTACCCCAGCCATCCTTACCCCACCACACCCTACCCCTCCTCTTCTTGTACTGACGAGCCTGATCAATGTTGTCAAGAAATCAGATTTTAATAAGTTGGTATGATGGTATGAATTACCTTGACATGTTTCTATTGTTTTTTAAAACTCACTTGGTGTCCCTTTTCCCTCTATGTGGGGGTAAAAAGGCAAGTACACTCCTTCAAAGTTGTAATTTCCTTATCAAAACCAGTGCTGTCCCTATTGACCCCAAAGTCGGGGGTCAATAGGGACACCAAAATTTTATTTAAAAAATATATACCCCCCACATATATTCAATTTTTTATAATGGTGGATTAAAAGCATCATGGGTGGACATAATATGCCCTCAAAAGTTTGGCTCATGGGGCTACAGGAAAAAAAATACAATCTAGAGAGTGCCAAAACTGTCCCTATTCACCCCAATCTACGGTATCTTTGATGCTGAAAAGTAACGATATTCACGCAGGGACAGGCCGAAAACCTTACCTCGATCGTAAAATCCAGCCCATGCATGTCATAAATAATTCATTATTGTATTGTGTAAATGTCACTGATTGTGTCCACGTATTGTTATTGCACCTGTTAAAGCTGAAGTCATGCTGAATTTATACTCGATCGCTGGATCACCATGTGAATTCGCCTATTAAAAAAAAAAAAACCTCTACGACCAGGTTGTTAAGCATCGAGCACGCTGACTGGCTTAGCAATTATCCAAGTAGTTTTGTAAACCAATCAGGTTAGACGTACTTTACTGGCGGGTCACATTAATTCATACCGTAAAAGGCTGTCGGCCCGTCGCCTTCATTGATTGGCTTACCATTGCGATGAATGGTGTTTGCAACCAATCACAAAACGGGTTACAAATAAATAAGGCGCCCATCGGAAATTTTGTACACGTCCATGATGATGTCATGCCACGAGGTAGCCGGAGGCTTCATGAAATGTAGTGGTATAAAGTCAGTTTCACACCTGTGATTTATGGAGCATATCATAAAATCTCTGAGCACATACACAGCGGATTTGACAGGTAAAAATGACATTTGCAATTCTGAGCAACGGGATTCCATGAAATTGAAGATTATGTAAGTTATTCTACAGGATCGGTAATAATTAACAGCTGGTCTGAAGTATTTGAAGTGCATATTGAATTTTGTAAGTTTGTGACTTCGTACGTTAGGCCAAGTAAAATAAAATACAAGTTTCTCGTCCCCGCCCGCCTCCTTTTTGGCCGCCGCCTCCTTTTGTTGACTATTTACTACTAACCCACCCCAAACCTTACTACATGTATACAAACCCACCCAAGCCCAACTAGCCAAACACCCTTGACCCAACCCCCAAAAGGGAATTAGGGGTGAAATTGATTTCACCCCAAAATCGGACCTATATTTAACTTTTAAACTTTATAGTAAATGCATGAATATATTAATAGTTTCAATGTACTTTATTTAGCCTCATCTCATCTCATGGCAATTTTTTATGGTTAATTATAGGAAGGAGAAACCTTTCACATAATTTCTAAAATATTTAAAATACATTCAAGTGCAAAAGCTTTTTCTTCTGGGTAAGAATTTTTTCTTACGTAACAGCTTTTTTTCTTGCAGGTTAGAAATTTGATAAATAGGCCCATGCATGCATTTTGTATATGATGACCTATTTATCAAATTTCTAACGTGCAATAAAAAAAGCTGTTGCGTGTAAGAAAAAAAATTCTTACCCAGAAGAAAAAAGCTTTTGCGCTCGAATGTATTTTTTTGGTATTTTTAGAATTTTAGAAAAAAATTCCAAAATAATATGAAAGGTTTCTCTTTTATTTTGTTAGTGATAAAAATAACAATTTAGATGAATTGAGGCAAAATAAAAGTAATTATAAATTTAACACATTCATGCATTTTAAAACATTAAATATAGGTCTGATTTTCAGGTGAAATCAATTTCTCCCCTAATTCCCTTTTGGGGGTAAGGGCAAGGGTTTTGGAATAGGTTAAAGGTTAGTTTGGCTTGGGTGGGTGTACATTTGGGGATGGGTTAGAGTTTGTGTAAGGGTAGGAAAACATTTTTAAAAATGTTTAAAAATTAAAAACAATATTCGGTATCGGTTTAAGTTCGGTATTGATTTCAAACCGATATCAGGAAATTGGGTATATCGAATATGCATATTGTCAAGCTGAACAAATTTGTATATTTCACTGTTTCTGAATTTTGAAACATGCTTACCAAGTGGACTAAAAATGATACAAATCATTTGTTTTGTCATACATTGCATCAGTATACTCAAATAGCACAATATCTGTGATTAAATATACATTTTGAACAGCCATATTTAGCATGGCGGCCATTTTGGTAAAAATAGCAAAAAATTGAAAAATAGTAAATAGTAAAGCCCTGCCTCCTCCTTTTTTGAAAAAGTCCGGACGAGAAACTTGTTTCTTTTTTTACTTGGCCTTATGTGCAATAGATATTACAGGAAGCTTAAATTGGCACGGCACGCTTTCCTGCAATTTGTCGGTCGCTTACGAAAGTTATTGGGAGTTCAGGGCACGTCACACCAGGGGTAGCACTATACGCAGAACATGGTACATACTTACAATCCACATACAAACTAGGAAAGCATACTTTCAATGTACAGCTGGTTTTTTTCACAACAAATGACTTACTCACCAATGTCTTCTGTGGCCAAACTTGATTATTTAAAGTCCTACTGCATTATAGTCCACTTAAAATATCAATTTGGTTGAAATTTGTTGCCAAAAACTGTGTTTAAATGTGTTTATTCCACCACATAAATTCTTGTGATCAAAATTCCCACCATTAGAATGTGCTATCTCCAGCATGTAGCCCTTTACACATAGCATGTAACCTCATCTCTGCTTATAGAAGCTGTTACAGGCATGTGTATACAGCATGGTTACAGATAGGAGCACATTCAGGCTTGGTTAAAGTCTATCTTGTTATGATATGTTTGGTAAATTGGCCAATTAGGTCAAGACATGTCATCAATTTAACCTTGGCATGAGAAACAGTTGCCACTCATGCTTAAAATCCACCACATTATGATGGATTAAAGAATAGCTTAATCTATTATGTACAGCTGTGTGTGGTCAAAAGAGTATACTTCATGACTTCTAGTATTATTTGCCCCAACACATGTGTCTGGCACTTAACACTTTGGGTGGAATATTTGGAAACAGGTATTTTTTTTTTTTTAGTCCACAAAATGTAAACATGGAGACATGTACAATTACAGAATTTGACTTACTGGAAATGGGTTTTTGCTGAACAAAAGTAAGTAAACATTAGGGATCATATTTTTCAAAAATGGATTACAGGGTTTCAGTGTATTTTGAAAATAATGGGTTTGTGTGAATTTTTATAACTGGTGCAGTTATCATGTTTTGAAATATACACTCTTTGACAGCTCTCTCCGTGCCTGTTTGAATGCCTGGTTATACCATGTACCCATACACTAGGTATGGGTACATGGGACCAGGTATAGGGTAGCACTAGGTTTTAAAACCAGGGGTTCTCAGAACCCCTGAACCCCCTGAAAGTGTTAAAAATATGCGCTCAAATCCTAAAATGAGGGTTCTCTAGTCAAGTATTGAATGCCCGTTTCAACTGAGACGAATAGGTATATTCGTTTCAGCGTTTCAATATATCAGTATCAGATTTTGTGATTTTGGTTATGATGTGTAAATAACTTAAGGCCTGGCAAAAACGCGATCTCCCTTTCACGCCGTGATTCTCGCTATTAACCAACTATCTGGCTTTTTAAGAAAGTTCCCACGCAGTGTACTTGCTATAAAAGTGTTGCTTTATGCCATAAAAGTTCGCCGAATTCCATAAAATGCAGTTCAACTTCGGCAAAGTGCAGAATTCAACAGCATTGCAAGTCACATGTCACGAGTGAAAAAGCCATGATTTACTCAATAAAAAATGACATTTCATTGCAAATGAGTTCAAGTTTAGGCCAAATATCATGATATTTATTGAATTACTGGAGTATTTTGACTATATATAAAACATAATTCAAGGGCAAATTTTTGTCACTTTTTTCTTCTACGCCCTCGTAAATTTCACCGCGGGCATATCTCTACACACCACCCTTGAAGCATTTCTTACAGATCCCTAGAATTAGAAATTACCAACTCACGTGCGTGTCGTCATTCAGTACTGCAATAAAACTCATCAGTGATTCTAGACAATATCACAATCTGTGTTAAATTACGCTGGCGGTGTGTATTTTATTTTATTTTTAAATTATGTTACAATGCTACGGCGACTTCACATCAACATTTATGTTATTGCATTTTATGTTACATAATTTCTGGACAGGTCGTAAATATTGGAGATCGAAGCTTTTATTTTTCTTTCACATGTTTTCATTTTTCTGCGCGCATGAAAACCCCTGAAAAAATATGCAAAAATGAATAGATGCGCTCAAACTTAAAAAAATGCGCGTGGCGCGCAAGAACGCAACTTAGCGCGACCCCTGCCACACCGAGTGTGACGTGACCTCGCTGGGCATAGTTCTACCCCGCCCACGGCCCGGGTAATTTTCATGACTGGATTAGACTCGCTGAGTCTCATGGACGCCGTTCCTATGTCCATCAGACTCGTATTTCCCATTTTGGATGTCAATGGGAAATACACACTTAACGAATTGCGCCGGTTAGAAACTTGAAAAAAAAATCTTTAAAATTTTATCAATGTATATAAAAGTGGTACCAAAACTACCAACCTTATTGTGCTTGCTAATTTAAGACTCGGTTGAAACAAAATTAAGGATCGAATGCATTTTAGTGTCCAAAAAGGCAAAATTATCGTCAAAGTTCTGCAAATCGGCACCCTTGCGAAGGGTTCAGAATTGAATCGAACGAAAATATCCGATCTTTATGATCAAAAACACAAAATTACAACTTTAAACATACTATTGGCAAAAGACATTATTACCAAACAATATAGAATAGAAAATTTGACATCATTTTCTCAAAATATTGAACAAATTTGCTCACTAGACATCGAAAAAGTACGCAATCCAATTCCCGTTCAAACGTGTGGGAAACTGAAAGTGCGATAATCGTGACTAGACTGGATGGATGGAACGCGGAGCACGTTTACACGTACACGCGATATAGCCGGTAGAAATCGCGGTACTGTTCCAGGCCTACGCGATGGCAGGGTAATGGCGGCTTCCATACTTATTACTTTTATAATGAGCTGTCATATACCAATTTGTTTTATCTCTGGTAACATGGTAACGTATGAACAACCTGCCGAATTCGGAAGGCATTGTTCATGTGTTAGACGCGATAGCAGCGAGTAGTTATTATTTTCAATTTCCTAGACAATGGCGATAGATAGGACGAAACCAACTTGCTAGAATTATACATAGGGATCTTTACATAACTACATCTTACGTTTTGTCTTCTTTGCATAGCCATTTTGATACCAAATTCGTCACTATTTGTCGGTGATTACGACGAACTTGCCAATCTCGCTGCTGTGAAAAGTGTAAGAACGTCATCAGAACGTGTGCTGACGTAACAACATAATATAAACCATTAATCAAAGGGGAAAGATACTGAAACAAACTTGCAGACAGGGGTAGTCACGAGGTGTCGATTTATGTATTTTGGGTTGATGTTCGGGCATTCTTCGATAACTTTCTTTTATATTTCAATGTTTATAAATTTTTATTCATTTCAACAAACAAACACAAATTAACAAATTAAGACAATCAACAACAAATCACAAAAAGGCAGCAAAAAATTGGAAATAGAAAGTTATGCAGTCACCACCGTCAAACATACTGCAGTTTAATAGGCCTAGTGTCCGTTTTCCTATACACAATACACAGTGCTCTCACCATTGACGCATGACCTCTACAAATGATGTATGTTGGAAGAATGGGCACTTGACTAGTTAACATCACTGTGTGAAAAATAACCAGCCAATATCATTTAAACTATTCTCCAAACTTCTAGCAAATATATTTCTCTAACATGACCTAAAATTACAGCTAGGTTAGATGTTCAGAAATTTCGTAAAATATGAGTGAGGGCAAGGCATAGCTAGCTCATAGCTAGCCAACTCCCCGTGTTAATTGAATGGAGATTTGACCGAAAAAATTGAGCTATATTGGTAACGGACCGCTCAGTTCTGAAGGATGCCACAAAAAACGGTACAAGCTACATTTAAATTATTCTATGAAATTCTAGAAAATATAGTTTTGTAACATGTCCTAAATTTTTAGCTAATTTAGGTGTTTGGAAATAGTCGCACTTTTGTGTTTTAGGAAGGATATGTAAACGACAGATAACACCAAAAATATGAAGAAATTATTTCCAAACCGTGTTAAGTCAACAATCATTATGTTGCTCATTTCAGCGCCTGAATCCGGGGGCACTCCAACTTTGGAGGTGATGCGTATGTAGGGGTGTTAAGACCCCCTTTTTCAGTATCGCTGTCACCCAAAGACCCCATATTTTTTTTACGAACACATGCTCTGTCACCCAAAAAAACCCATATTTTTCCAATTGATCTGTCACCCAAAGACCCTTACAACCGTTTGAACAGTTTCATTTATCACTGATTTTGTTACTTATTTTGAAAAAACAAAGAAATTTGAAGCCATTTAGAACTAAAAATTCGGTTTTCGAGCCTTTCTGTGGCGCTGTTTCGGCTCTCACCCAAAGATTCCATTTAAAAAAAAGGTCATCCAATTATGACCCCATATTTTTTACATTTTGCTCTCACCGAATGCCAAAAATCATGCTCTCACATCACCCAATGACCCCATATTTTTTAGATTTAGCTGTCACCGAATGTCCCTTATTGTGAAAGTGCCAGCCCTACACCTATATCCATTTCAAATTGAAGTGTCCCCCCCGAGTGCTTTGGCAGATAATAATATTTCTATAAATTATCGGGTTAAATAGGGCCTATATATGAAAAACAGACATGATTTTCTGTTAAAATCATTCTGACTCACTCGATTACCCCCTATCACAAACAATGCTGGATCTATGCCGTGATTTCCTCTATAATGGCCCATTCTCCGATAAAGCGTCCAAGTTTGGTCTCGCAAATTGCAAAATTCCAACCACGAAGAATTCATGAAAATCATTCAGAATCGTAAACTTTAATAGTTTCAGAGCACAAAACAATGCATGGGTGATTTTTCAACAATACTTAATTTTTGAGCAATATTACTTGTACGCATTGGTGGTAACGTATCAGTGGTAACGTATCTGTGAGCCTTTTCACACTTTTGTCTTAATCGTGCAAGTGTAAAACTTACCGACTTAATACTCATACTTGATCAGTCATCACCCAAAGTACTAAAGTCTGGTATGGTATTTGGCTTCATTTATCACAGCGTTTGGCCGAGGGGAGTAGAATTTAGGTAACGTATCTGTGACGACATAACGTCAGGATTTTCTGTCATTAATAGACCTGCTTTTTTTTTACTTTGAAACCATTGTGTTATGTACCACATATATAATATAACTATGGAGCCTGCTTGATCCATCAAATAATATGAGAACATTCATATAGCTAGTTATTTTGACAGATTGCTATCCATTAGAAATATGGTAACGTATCTGTGAACAATATTGGCGACATAGTCTCAAAGACCTGTTGGAAAAATTTAATAACCTGCGTTGAGATGTTTTATACTTTATAATTAGGGCATGATACCAGCTAATGAAAAGTACCTATAATCCATTATTATGCGCGCATGTATAGCGAACAGGGACACATTATACGGAACGCACCTTGGCTGGCGACATGGAGGAAAACAATGGATATGCATAATCAGCTTTATTGTTTTATACTTTCTAGGCATGTTAGAACCTCTAGCACCACACATTTTAGAAAGCAACTCCTAAGTATTAGTTAGGCTATATTAAAAAAAGTCATTTCTTTCTGACGAAACAAGTCTGAATACGACTTGAAACTATGGGCGACACAAATTTGGCTTTTTGAACACTTTATCGGAGAATGTGCCTAATAAAGGGTGGATTTTTTTTATTCCCCCTTTTTATTGTCTAACAATTTTTTGACCCCCCCTCCCTTCATGTCCTAAAAAAGAAACCCAAAATATACATCATTAACAGTGGCATAGATTTCTTTTTGACATTGGGGTTGGAGAAAATTTCTTGAAATCCAGCACCTTTTGCTGACAAAATAAGTTTATGGTACGGTACAAATGCGCGCGAAGCGCTCAAAAAATGTTGCCATATAAGCTAAACTGGTGAATAGTACGAAACTGGAATTAATTTGCGCGAAGCACACAAAAATTGGCACTTTTTATTTAAAAATGACCAAATATGGGGTTAATTTTGGTTAGAAACCATAACCTACAGGCGTCAACATTGGGGAGGGGGAATGATTGTATGGACCATCCCCCTATCAAAATATTGGAGGGGGGATTTATCCCCTGGGATTTACCCCTATGGTCATTAACCATTTATCATTAGCTAAAAATTACTGTTTGGAGTTATTACTCATTGGAGTCAATGTTACGCCCAAATTGAAAGTGCGCACATTTTGTTGATTTGTAGCTTGAGATTACAATGCGGTGCGGAGCCCGCAAAAATTTTGGAATGTACCTGTCCTCTCGTACATTTTACCCAGAATTTTACCCTCAAATTTTTTGATCACCCAAGACTGAATTTATTTTGACCCCCCCCCACACACACACACCAAAGTATTTATGAACGGAATAAAGCAAAATTTATTCACTGATTTTTTTTCTCTGAAAAATCAACTGAATTTACCACATCACATGTTTTACAAATTTTGATGTAGGCCTACGAAAAAAAATATCGACTCCGGGCGCCGAGCCCCCGAATTCCGGGCCCGATCGATCCCATCTGATCTGGATATCTGTATCGGATTAGGATCTCTGCCTTGTATAATATTGTGCTACATGGATAATTTTAGCTGGCTCCAAAATATATCGGCGATTTATCACACCTACAAATAAACCGCGAATACTTAAAGGGATCGGTGTTTATTAATTAATTTATTCGCACAAGAGAATTCTTCCTGTATTTGAAATAAATAAATAAATTATATTCAATAAAGCAAAGTGTTTTCACTTCATGAGCATAAAAGGAGTACCCCTGGGTCAGTAATTAATAAATAAAATTCCAAGCTTTTTTATCATATTTTTTAACACATTATTATCTAGAAACAATTATTGTGAACGTGGGAGAAAAACAAACCTGTCAGTGACATTGAGAAATCCGTACCAGATTTTGCTTATTTTGTCCAAATTTGATCGACGGATTGTGGTTTACGTGCCGAACCAGAGACATGATGATGGCGTCTAATGGTGTCCCTCCTCCGGCTGATACTTTATACGCGGATATCTCAAGTGCAGGTTTGTCATTTTGTGTTTTGATGAATGAATGAATGAATTGCCAATCCGTGATGCCAAATCATGCATTATGATCATCAATGATTTGAAGTCACAAGACTTGTGATTGTGAGACTGTTTTTTCCCTTCATTGTCGCTTCATGCATGCATGTTGAGTACGTGAGTAAGAGAGAGAGAGGTGATTAGCGAATGGTATGGGAAAATGAGCTCATTTATAATCATGACAACTACTCTACTCTCTGGCTAGATAATTTACAAATTAGCATGACGTGCTGTCGACATTGACTGCCGAAAAAGTCAAAAGATAACAGACCCCCTACGGCCCTACGGCTACGCGTACAAGGTTATGTGTGGTTCCACACAGCAGATACAAAACAAGACCTTGTGGATTCAGACCTCAGGCTCAGAGCAGGTCAAAGTATTATTCATGTATTTTAGACTATGTCCCGTATCTTTAATCTTACTTGAGAACTCTAGCTTCGAATTTCCACACAATGCGGATAGTTACGCATTCCATGCTAGAGTACCGTACTTAACTATGGTTTTTCGGTCGGACACCGGTGCAATTTTTTTACACCTGAGGTTATTTATTCTGTTATTGTTAAAATTGGGATGAAAGTTATTTCGATGAGTCAACTGTAGGCTATCTTTTTGAGCAAGATTTGCATATTTTGTGATTTTTGGACAGTCTAAAATTTAGCTGAAGTGTAATTTTAGCAAAAATGTTGCAATTGCCTGCAGCGATCGGCTGTGTTTACTTCTGAACTTCATTGCTTAACACGGGGTCATGCTTCAGCGAATCCGACTAGATTTTGAATGCAATGGTCTCTAGCCTAGAATGTGAAGCTATCGGTGAGCAAATTCTTGGCCAGAGTTCTCGAGCAACCCGTATGGATCCTGACTCTAAAGAAATCTCTTCACGAATTCACTCACTGGGGACACTGCACTCGCCTTGCGATCGGCGATCCTGACTTTTAGACAACCCGAGCTATATAATACCTGTACAAATTGCAAATTTATACATTTTTATAGCTATTTTTGACGTAAGAGCTGGTAACCAAACCGGTGGTGCCAGCTCCGAAGTTTTCGCGTACATGTAGCACAAGCACTTGATGTACCGGCATGCTCGTTTTAAAGGTAATTTACGCTACATGTAGGTACTGGTAGCGTATTGCATTTTCAAGCGCGTTTGACATTGTTAGGGGCCAATAGAGCTAAAAACGCACCTTTGCTCTGGGAAAAATAATTGCGTCCAACGTCCAGGCAGTGTTGCCATCATATTGTCGGTTTTGTTTTCGCTATTGGCTGTTGCCACATTGAATGGGTGTCGGCCACCATCGTCTGCTCAGAATAACTTGGATATTATTCAGTCAAATTATAAGTTAAGTTTTGCTTTGAAACATGCAATCCCACCATAGGCCCTTCACAATTGATTCTTAGTTTCCTGTTTCATGGTTGAAAATAAGCTAAATAGGGATGAGGTGACTTTTAATTATTAATTATTAATTATTTTCTTTATTTTTTAATAAAAGTGGTCGCAACCTACAATCAACCCGTTTTGACAAGGAACATGCATTTAATTATTTCTATGTTTGATTTATACATTAGGAAACGTGTAGCAAATGGGAGTCATTAAAATCTTTGAGAAAATCCAAAATATAAATAAAATAATTAAATATTTTGCAAATCTCTACTTTGGATGCGGGTGGGAAACAGGAAACTAAGAACTTTGTAGAGGGCCATATCTATGTAAGTCGCCAAGTTGAATTTGTCACTTTGGGATCACTTTCGCGGCCGCGCTATGCATTAGGCCAAATAAAAAAACTGTTAGATTGGTGTAACCCAACCTACCCTAAAATTAGGCCCGACCCCTTTTTTTTTACAAAAAAAAAAAAGAATAAAATAAAAAAAAGGAATAAGTACGGGTAAATTAAAAAAAAAAAAAAAAAAAAAAAAAGTTCCGAACCGTTTATCAAACAAAATTTACAGCTTATAAAGTAAAAAAAAAAAAAAATCCCGATCTACCTACCCTAATTTTTTTATGTTACGCCAATCAAACAATTTTTTTAAGGCCTTACATGTACTTGGAAATAATTTCAGTCATCATATTGAATACCTTGTAGGCACATCGTTGCATGCTTTAAAAATATTGCATCACAATTTTGAAAATTGTATCCCAATATCATCGTATGAGCTGCGATATCCCCCATGGCTAACTCCAGCAGATAAAAACATGACGTACCGGCATCATAGAAAAAGATAACAGACCGCATACAAGGACGGTATAACAAGCAGTCAAAGTTCGGCATCACCTGATAATGAGGACCATTTGTTCCATGAAATGCGACAGGCAAACCCGCATATTTTTACGGTCTATCACATAATCACGAAGGCATGCAATGCAACGCTCTGTCGCGTATGTATACGTGAAGGGATGCAACGCTGGCCTGATTGTTAGACACGTGGCATGATTGAACAATCGCGATCAACCCTCATTATATGCAAGAATTCACAGGAATTTATGAATATATATATGTTGACTCTGGTTGTATTGGATTTTAACATCAACTCAAGATTGGTACTCATAACAAAACCCCGTAAATGCATGATGATACACCGCACGGCATTGCAAAATAAATACTGGTATTTAAAGGTTGGTAACCTGATTGACAGCCTCATCCCCCACACCCCATCAAAATCCAGATTTGGTATCAGGTGAAACCTCATATTTTTCTCATTAACATGAAATTAAGCAAATGTTCCAAATAGACTGTATATTTGCGAAGAAATCGTCAAAAAAGTGTTGAATTAGTCTCAATTATAAGTAGTATACATGTACATTGTAGGCCTACATGTACCAGATGTATTTGCGACTAATTCTGCAGTTTTTTGACAATCTATGGAAGTACAATGATTTGGTTATAACTCCTAATTTATGTTTTAATGAGAAAAATAGGATCTTTCATTTGATATCAGTTTATTAGGATCATGATGGTTATCATCAGTAAAACTTTTTATTAACGGCATCTTTATAGAGGGTAGGCCTACCCCAGATCAGTGAACAGAGCACTGCTTTCCACTGGGGCCCTCTTTACATAAATGATAAAATACACCTGATACAAAATATGGCATATGTTACGAGGTTAATTTGGTCTGAAACACACATCAGGCATCAACATAAATTGGGGGATGATTGTATGAACAAAGCCCCATCCGATCTACGCAGAGTCTTAGCTAGAAATCAGAAACCACCCGTCCAATCTATACCAAAATTTGACACTCAAATAAAACAACTTGAACTTGTCTATACCCATGGAAGGGTCACTGGGTTCAAATATGTCCTGATTTGGCCTTTACATGTCACTTTTAATTGGTCCCAAGTTCATACCCTTAAAAGCATCTGTTTTAGAGCTATCACATCTGTAAAATCAAAATATATACCCGTCTAAAATTAGATTAGCCCGTCTTAAAGAGGAGCAGACATATGGCTGGCTAAGACCTTGGATCTATGTCTAGACGCTTGTTTGCGATTGCGAGACCATTAGATTCTCACCAAATCTTTGCTGTGTAAAACATGTCATTGCCACTAAGTGGGTTAATGTAATAGCTGCCCTGTGAATATTTGTCAATTTACACACAGTATATTGTACGAGTTCACCCCACATGGCAGCTAGCTACACATGGCAGCTATTGCACTTGAACCCACTTCTGGCACCGAGCAGTTGTTGTATTATCAAAAGAGCACTATAGCACTATTGTGTCAAATATTAAATATTAATGGCAATGATCCAGTGAATTTATTTATAAGGGAGTGTGGGATTTGTTAATGATTTGCAACATTTATGATTAAGTGTCTAGGTCTTGTTTTTAAACAGAGAACATGAAATGTGATGTATAACATTTTTGTGCATATAGTAATGCAAGTACATGCATTTATATGTAGCGTTATTCATGCATTAAATGACCAGTGTAAAATCTTTAATAATTTAGGGATGGAGGAAGGGAGGCGATGAGAGAGTAAATTATACCACTGGAAACCTCATGTTTATGTACCAGAAATTTCTTGCATATTGTCAAATTCGAATTTCGTTCTGGTATACCAGAACAAAATTACAACAGTGGCCTATATGGAGCAGTGTAATACACATAATCATGCGTAACTCGAAAACACAAAATCGGAATCAACTCAAATTTTTGGATTAAGCTTTTTTTTTTTGTGGATATCTACTGAAAAATGTCATAAAAAGAGGATGTTAGGATCACAAAATACTCACTTTAACCATTCATTTCAAGAAATTCTATATGAGACAAGAAATTGCTGAAAGTCGCAGAAGCCAATGTTGAAAACTTGCCCAATTTGTTCTTAACTGTTGGTTGCTATGGCACAAGAAATTATCAAAAGTGGCTGGGAATATCTTCAAAAGTCAAATTTAAATCATGTGTTTGGCAACCCTGAGAGGGGGCAGGTAAAGCGCCAGACTTTGGTACAATTTCATGTTTTCAAATGCGTTCGATAGTAAGCACATGCTAACTATATGGAGTTTTTGTATGACCAGGAATTTGGAAACCAACGGTACAAGCAGGAATGTAGCAAGCGGGTGGACAGCCCGGAGGTGGACAGGGTTGACAAAGTCCATGGGCCTCAAGGGTTCAGGGGCCTAGAGCAAAAGTGAAAATGGAATAAGGTTGATATGAAAAAAGGAGATGTCAAAAGGGCCCTGCAAGTGGACTAGCAGTCTTTACAAGAGGTAAAATCAGAACTCTTGAGTGTGCAACTTGTTTTCATTTTGTTTCTTCAATTTTTCATCATGTCTTTTTCAATTTCTTGTACTTTTTGAAAAAAAAATCCCAAATTAAAGCTATATTGTAACATTTGCTGATGGAGGACACCCTCAATATTGTATTTTCTGTTTTTACAGAAATACTTCCCTGGTGCTGTATGGCAAATGCATTACTGAAGGCAAGATGTTTGTATATAACCACACAATCTAAGATGGTAACTGAAATGTTTTAGCATATACCGGTATTATGTTTTATTATATATGGTCATTTTCACGGTAAAGGGTGTAACTTTGGATTTTTAACATTTTGATCCGTAGTTTTCTAATAAAACCACAGAATTCCATGATTTTTGGCCACATAAGTCATCTAGTTAGCAGCTACCTTGGGTAGCATAATCATCTTCGCGAGTTACTGCGTTCAGTTTTAGCATGCTTAAATGTACCTAATATTGCCATTTTAAAAAACTGTAAAAAATAGTAACATTTTTGTAAAACCCTGTGTTTTCTTCAGTTAGTTCATGGATAATTTTTCTTATCCTGAAAGTACGGTCATATGTTCAGTAAACACTGCCACATTAGATTTAATTGTGAACAGCCCTGTATTTTTGAGAACCGGTCTTCGATATTTGTCGTTTCGGAGGCTTCATTTTCCGTTAACAATAAAACAAACTTAATGGGTATAGCTTTGGTTCATAATTCTTGGTTATTTCTTCACTTCTTCTTGATTCATAACAGTTGATATCTTAACTTGAAATGGGTAACAAAAAATTAGTTGATTTGCAAGCTTTTAAAATTTTTATAAAATCTTGACTTCAAAGAGCCGATTTTCCGTTAACTTTTTTGTAGCCTCCGAAACAAACTGTTCAGCAAGCTTGGGCAAATATAAATAAGAGAGCTCATCCAATCTATTTATCAAAATGTAGCAAAGTAGATCCTCAAGTCACTTGTTTTTAAATCATGGAGATATATATCACCGTTTGAAAATGGGACCCAATACAAACTTTCCGTTAACAATTGAAGCCTCCGAAACAAATGAAGCCTCCGAAACAACAGTAAGCTTAATTATCATCTATGCATATATATCTAAATTGATATGTTCCATGTGGCTCAAAATAAGCTAAGGTGTCATAAAAGTGTAACACACAATTATTTTTCCAGCTCTTTTCTTTTGGTCTCCAACCAGGTTTAAATTATAGTATGCACATATATCGTTCATAATACACTAAAAGAAAGATAAGTTATAGACCATTTACTTCACAAATTTAAATTTCTAGCCCTTGCTTACGTTATATTTGACAGACACAATTTTGATGATTTTCTGCAATCAAATAAAAATTTATAAAGTATTACATAAGGTATTTTGTGGTTATTTAGGTGTAGGACCTACAGCAACTGATTGTGGAAAAAAATGTGTCCAAATATTACAATAAGGAGGATAAATTGTTATAAATAAAATATGTGTGTCTGTCAAGCCATAAGACCTTTATAATACCATAAACAAAAAAATCCTATCTTTTTTAAATATGCAGTAACATCAAATTTAACAATTCCGTCCCGCCACACCGAGAGGGCGCTACGTGTGTATTTTATTGCTTGTATTCCAAAATTGACGGGCAAATTTTACTTTTTTTTTTTGCCGATTCATAATCTTTGGTAAGTGGTCTATTAAACCAGAGGAGAAATTCACTCCTGTAACAATTTCTAAATTTTAGGTTGAGTGATGACCATTTTTGGCTCTGGCCCCCAACATACGCAAGATGTCTGTCAAATGTAACATACAGAATAATAATTTGGCAAAAACAGTAGTTCAAGATGGGAAATTGAATAAAGATCACATGCAGTTTATAAATCACATGTTTTAAAACACTTTTATAAACTCTAAACTATCATCATAATGTGAACATCAAGTGATTTTTAATTTTTTTAACGTATTATGTATGTTACTTTTGACAGACACATACAAATCTTATGTACATGTATGTTACTTGCGCATACAAATGTTTGACAGACAACACTTAACAATGGATTGTGTCATCAAAAAGCTTCTCCTCACAAAGTGATAGTGCCACAAAGCTAGGTGGAGCTAAATGCTATGTCATGTAGCATAATTAGCTGTATCACCCTAGTTTAGCAGGAATTACAGCACCGTCTTGCGTATGTTACTATTTGACAGACATTTCAAGAAAAATTTTAAAATTGTTATATGTTCAAAAAGATGGCAGCCACTTACAAATTGATTATAATATGGAGAAATGAAGTTATTTACAATAGATTTACCCTTTAGTTTATGCTTCAAGTCTTTGTTTATAAAAACTGAGGGACTTCAAAATCAATCAAAAGTTTGACAGACAATAGTAACATCATGCAAGGCAAACTTTTAAATCCTTTTCTTGATCTGTTAACTTATAATTCATAATGCCTCTTTCTGTTTTTTTGATTGGTTTACTGCACCATTTTGGGAAACAGGTCACATGAATTTCTATAAGGATCCATAAAAAAAATTAAAAGCTGTTGAAAAAAGGTGTCTCTTGGCATGTTACAAATCAAAGTGTAAAAATAGGCATTTTTACAGCTATTTTTTATTATTTTTATTATTTAGAGTGAAAGGATTTTACTTAAATTGTGTATGCTATGTCTTTACTACCTAAACTTGCCACTAAACTAGCAAATATTCCATTTCTATAATTATTATTTTTTTTAAAAGATGTCAAAATATATGGCTATAATATGACACCTTAGCATATTTTGAGCCATATTGATATCTGCATTGTAATTGTTGCATGATATGTGCAGAATGTCATAAATTTAAAAAAAAATTGATATAAATATGGTTAATGCTTGAAAAATATACTGATATCCAAGAAAGCCCGTTTCGGAGGCTTCACATGCAAATAACACCATACTTAACAAATGGGTGAAAAAATTACCATGTTATAAATCTACAATATCTGCCGCATAGAATCATTGATTCAATACACACAAGAAAATAACAGCTTAGATGATCCCAACAGTGTTGTTTTCAAAAAACCACTTCTGCAATGTTTAACCATTGTTAACATGAAGCCTCCGAAACAAAAAAAATGACTTGCTGTGATAATTTAATTTTTGTCACAACTGAAATTCAATACTTAGAAGCAAAGCATAAAAATTGGTAATTGTGATATTTTTTACCTATTTTTTCATGTCAACTTCTAGTAGTTAGCCAAATATTTTACTTTTATGATCACCTGTGTTGTTAACTGAAGCCTCCGAAACACAAATCGCTTGAATTGCCAATTCTAAAAAATAACTCCAATTTCTGTGAAACTTGGCTGGGAGGTTCCTTTCATCAAGTACTATTTGTACATGAAGTTAGACATTTAAATTATTTTAGGAACCCAATTAAAACTTAAATGTTTAAGGTTGGGAAATTTCCATTGCAAATGACCCTTGATGTTAAAAATTTTCAAAATTGCAATTACAAACATAGCAAAACATGGTATAAAATTTAACTTATATCTGTTGACTTACTTTGGAATGGGATTTCACATGTATTCCAGCTTTCATGTCATAATTTTCTGAGCTTATGTAAAATACATTTTTTCTTAGATTTTAACCAAAATGTTATGGAAATGTCAAATTTTTTATCTGAAATCAAAAGGTTTAAGCCTTGAAACACTATTTTACTGGAATTTAAGTTGCTTCTATGCATGATTACAGTAAACAGAAACATATTTAAGTGGTTTGAAATTTTGACCCTAAAAATCAAAAGTTACACCCTTTACTGTGAAAATGACCATATCTCAGCATTTACAGCAACAAATTTATCAAATTTTCGCAATTTTACAGCAGTTTTGCCGAGGAGGTGAAATTTAGGTTCTTGGAACTCAGCAGACCATAGAAAATGGCGCCCAAGATGAAGTCCAAAATGGCTGACAAAATATGTTTTCTCAAACAAAAATGGGTTAGAGCGGCATTAAGACAGCATTTAAACATGTACATGTATTTGGAGGTTATGCAATTGAAACATCTGTACCCAAGCTATGCCATTCATAGGTTTCAAATTCAAAATGGGTGTCCAAAATTTTTCCAACAAAAATGGCCTAGAGCGGCATTAAGACAGCATACATGTATGTATATTTATAGTAAAAGAAACAGTTGTATTTGAACAAGATGGCGACAACAATATCAGATCAGAAAAGCAAAAGAACTAAAGTATTGGTAAGTTTCTACGGTTTTCCATCACTTTTTAACCTTAAATATATAGGGGGGTATTTACTTTCTGTACACAGTAAAAGTAAACTAGATAATCCAGGCGGCGGATGACATGATCGAGCCGGCAACTCGTGAAACCACCCGGACGTATGGCATTTTCCATATACTCGGTTGGTTTTGTGGGGTTCATTATCGAACCCCAACGGTTTTAGCTTGTATTATTTATCAACATAGGCCTATTTGTTTGTGATATTTCAAGCGTTTTAAAATTTCAAAATAATCCCATTCAATTACACGGTTGACGATGAAAATTTACTGAATTTAGGGACTGCACGTCATACACCACCTGAGATAATCATGAGTGTGCACCATCTTTTGAAATTATAATCGGCATGATAAATGACAGCAAAGTATGCCACATACAGCTGTTATCAGTGAAGCTAAAAATAGTTGGGTTACATCAGCGTGTTATCATCAAAGGTAAACCATCACATCAGATTGGAAATCAGTTAATGCAATCTGCTTGGAGTCAAGGTACACATGTATACCAGTCTGTCCTCATGCTAACAGGTACAAGTCCATACATGACAACAACAAGAAGAGACTTTTCTGTTGGATGTGCGTTTGTTGGATAAATCTACAAGTTTACGAGAATCATTCCATTGGATTTTACAACTCATGTGTAATCAAGGGAATCTGTAAATTATCTGTTGGTCAACATGGAAACCGGATCCTTTCTGAACAAGCCGGTTAGAAAATAGAGAACAGCCTCCTGAAGCAGTTGTTGGTAACATGGATCTCTTCTTGGATATTGATGTTCTTCAAATCTTTAATCTTTTCATAAAGCTAGATAGCACTTCCAAGTTGCATGGATAATTCATTCTGACTGGGAAATAGTTTGTGGTTCTGTTTTTGTGAGCTGGACATCGATTGATTTGATCTACATTCTGTTCCATTCCTTGGGATTTCTTGGCATCAGGATGATTTGTTTTAAAAAATATATTCAAGATTAGGTGATACATATATGCATGGGCTGCATCCACTAGTCCTAAGGTTTGGTCCTTTAAGGTTTTGTTAGTCCTAAGGTTTGCTAGTCGTAAGGTTTGCTTGTCGTAAGGTTTGCTAGTCCTAAGGTTCTCTAGTCCTAAAGACCGCTAGTCAAGCTTAGTCCACTAAGCTTTGATATTAGGTTTGTCCTTTAAGGTTCGCTCTAGTCCTAAGGTTCTCTAGTCCTAAAGAACATTAATCCACTAAGCTTTAATATTAGGTTTGCTAGTCCTTTAAAGTTCGCTAGTCCTAAAGTTTGTTTGACCTAAGGTTCGCTATTCCTAGGGTTATCTAGTCCTAAAGACCGCTAGTCCACTAAGCTTCGCTATTAGATTTGCTAGTCCTTTAAGGTTTGTTAGTCGTAAGGTTCTCTAGTCCTAAGGTTCTCTAGTCCTAAGGTTCTCTAGTCCTAAAGACCGCTAGTCCACTAAGCTTCGCTATTAGATTTGCTAGTCCTTTAAGGTTCGTTAGTCCTAAGGTTTGCTAGTCCTAAGGTTCTCTAGTCCTAAGGTTCTCTAGTCCTAAAGACCGCTAGTCCACTAAGCTTCGCTATTAGATTTGCTAGTCCTTTAAGGTTCGTTAGTCCTAAGGTTCGTTAGTCCTAAGGTTTGCTAGTCCTAAGGTTCACCAGTCCTAAGGTTCACCAGTCCTAAGGTTCTCTAGTCCTAAGGTTCTCTAGTCCTAAAGACCGCTAGTCCACTAAGCTTCGCTATTAGATTTGCTAGTCCTTTAAGGTTTGTTAGCCCTAATGTTTGCTAGTCCTAAGGTTTGCTAGTCCAAGGTTCGCTAGTCCTAAGGTTCACAGGGGTAGAAATAAGGGACCATTTCCTGATAGCCATCCGGGCTATCTAGCCATTTTTTCTGATAGCCCTGAAGGAAATTCAATAGCCCTGAAAAAGACATTGTTTTTGCACAATTCAAACCAATCGTTTGTTCAAATATTCAGTTATTAGTGAGTAACCCTTACCCCCCCCCCCATAATCAGGGGTAGCACTAGGTTTTAAAACCAGGGGTTCTCAGAACCCCTGAACCCCTGAAAGTGTTAAAATATGCGCTCAAATCCTAAAATGAAGGGTTCTTAATCTCGAATCTGTCAAGTATTGAATGTAGGCCTACCGTTTTAATTAATTGGTATCAGATTTTGTGATTTTGGTTACACAATGATGTGTTACCGGTATAGATTCATGGTATAAAATGTGCTGATCTCGCTTTTCACGCCACGATTCTCGCCTGTAACCAACTATCTCGCTTTTTAAGAAAGTTCCCAAGCAGTTTACTTACTATAAAATTGTTGCTTTATGCCATAAAAGTTCGCCGAATTCCACAAAATGCAGTAAACTTCGGCAAAGTGCAGAATTCAACACCATTGGCACCACATGGAACCCATGCATTTCTGGTTCTGGTTCTGGTTCTGGTTGAGTCGGCATTGCCAGACATGCTGTACTTCACCAACTTCGCGGTCAAAGGTTCGTTAGTCCTAAGGATCGCTAGTCCTAAGGTTCACCAGTCCTAAGGTTCACCAGTCCTAAGGTTCTCTAGTCCTAAAGACCGCTAGTCCACTAAGCTTCGCTATTAGATTTGCTAGTCCTTTAAGGTTCACTAGTCCTAAGGTTTACTAGTCCTAAGGTTTGCTAGTCCTAAGGTTCACCAGTCCTAAGGTTCACCAGTCCTAAGGTTCTCTAGTCCTAAAGACCGCTAGTCCACTGAGCTTCGCTATTAGATTTGCTAGTCCTTTAAGGTTCGCTAGTCCTAAGGTTCGTTAGTCTTAAGGTGTGCTAGTCGGCTAGTCCGAAGATTCGCTAGTCCTAAGGACCGCTAGATTCGCTATTAGGTTTGCTAGTCCTTTAAGGTTCACTGTTCCATAAACTATAAATTGCATTTTTTGTGATCCATAGGACCAGATGATTTTGAATGTTTTGGAGCATGTTTAATTTAGGGATTCAATCATATTTCACGTTGTTCATCACCGTTTAACAACGATGCGGCCGCTGTCGTCTGCGTGGTTTACTTCGCGAGGGCAGCTTTAGCTGCCTGAGCGAAGTAAACTCATGCAGACGCGCCGGACGCGAAGTTGTTAAACGGTGATGAACAACGGTGAAACATGATTGAATCCTTTCAACAACGAAAAGAAGCTAAATATCGTATAATTCACGATTATTTTACGAGGAATGTCAGTTAATCATTGCCACTCAGCCTTACAAAAACTTCGATGATTTCTCTTTTGATATCAGGAATAAAAGTACGAATAAAACGGCAATGTTTAGCCGCTACCTGAAAAATACTGAATTCAACTTGTAAGCTGGCATACGCACAAAGGTTCCATGATCGAATTTTACGCGCTCTCGCAGAACGCGTAGTCTCGCTGCGTCGCGCCATATCGCTACAGTAAAAGTGTGGGTTCATCACGGTTTAACAACGGTTGGCTCCTGTACAAAGGTATAGGAAGAGTTGTTGAATTATACGCATTGTATGATTCTATGGGGTCATTGCGGTTAAATTCCTTTCTATGGGTGATGGATTCAAATAAAGCTTGGTAGACAAAATGTTCAAATTCACCGTCCTCAATTTAACTTTAATAAAAAGCGATTGTCAGCTTCTACTTAATGCTATTGGTTCTTTTTACACTGCTAACACACAGTGTCTTAAATTGGAAAAATCGTCCTTCTTTTAATCTTCCAGCTTGAATGGGGAATTAGCATTGGCTGACAATAAAAAATACTCAAAAGTTGGACCAAAACACTCAAAAGTAAGACCAAAATAAGCTGAACCACTCAAAAACTAGCTCAAAGTAAGACCAATTCAAGCCAAATTTACTGAATCCACTTCACTTGAGTGCCCTCTTGAGTGAAGTACTTCTTCCTATTGTGACTGTATTGACTGATCCAACATTCAAGTGCATTCATCCAACTTTTAGCTTATTTTGGTCTTAATTTGAGCTTGTGTTGGTCCTTCTTTTGAGTGTGTTCTATTGTCAGCCACACCTAATTCCCCATTCAACCAGGGTATTAAAAGAAGGACGATTTTTCCAATTTAAGACATTTGGAGTTTCCAGTGTTACATCAGTCTAAATCATACAATATTGTGTAGTGACATTTTGAAGAAGACTGAAAATGAACTGCAATTTTTCACGGTACGTTATTTTGATTAAAAATAGCACACAAACTAGGCTATATACATACCAGAATATAGCCTCATTGTCTAGCCAGCCATTGAGTTGAGTGAACATGTGAATTTAATGGAGATGAAAAGGCAAGTTAATTTTACCTGTGGAACAGGGCATTGCAGCATACATCTTTGTTAGATTGTAAAAATTGTACTGTCCTTGTGTTGAAGGGTGGGTAGGGGGGCACCCAGCCTGTGGTATTTTGTGGTAGCACCAGTTAAAAAATTTCTAGGGGGGGGCATGTTTTTGTATTGCATCATGATTCATGCTTTCTGCGCATGTCACTGATACTACCAGCAACGTGTTGGTAATCGCTCTCCGATATTCCACCAAATTTGAGCTAATTTAATGTCGATTTTATTCTTCTAATGTACATGGACTAATTGTATATCTACTATAGAACAGTTTGAATTGCATATTGGATATAATGCCTGACAAAAAGGATGGAAATAAAGGCGAAAGAAGAACACGCCGGCGGGATGTTGAACAACGTGAAGATGATAGCACTGATACCATAGATACACAGAGCTCCGAGGCTCGAACAGATGGGCAAGATGGCGACGGTGCGATTATGCGTGAGTTAAATAAAATCACGAAACTTTTGAATAAAGTCATCAGCCGCCTTGATACCATGGAAGTGAGCATGCAGAAGTTAGAATCAGACCAGAAGGACATGAGAACCAAAGTGATTGATTTAGAAGCTAGTGCTGAGCAAGTAAACGCTACATTGGAAGATATGAAACAAGAAAGAAAATCCTTCGTAATGAAAACTGAACTGGATAGCATGAAACAACAGTTGGATGTGTTGGCAAAGAGATCCCGCCGGAATAACCTAGTTTTTTGGGGAATACAAGAAAATAGTGAAAACTCTCCTGACTGTTGTGGATTTATGGAGGATTTCATTGTAAATTATATGCAAGTTGAGAACGGTGAAAACATTGAAATTGAGAGAGCACACAGGAGCCCTATGGGTAAAATGGCAGCCCAACAAACCATACGCAGAGGCGCTCCGAGGCCAATGTTTGTAAAACTTTTGCGATATCCAGATAGAGAAGTACTCCTGAAATCTGCATCAAAATATCTCAAAGACAAAGAATATAGAGGTGAGAAAATATTCATTACAGACGCACGTAACTCAGGCAGTAAGAGCAGAAAGAAAGCAACTAATTGGTCTTCGCAAGAAGCTGATAAAAGAAGGAAAGTATGCTTTTGTTCCATGGACAGTTCCAGCATGTCTACTGGTGAAGCGAGGTGGAGCCTACAAGAAACTTACCGTAGTTTATATTGAAGAAGATTTCAACTCTGAGGACTTGGACAACTTTAAAAAGTAAAGCGCTTGGATCTCCTTTTTGCTTTGCACAAGAACTGCAGGATTTTAGTTAAACTTTCGCGTGATTGTATGGATTTACAACGTTTGTGACTGCAAGCTTGGAACTTTTTAATGTGTTGTCGCGATGAAAATAATTTCGGGACCTGTTTTTGAAATATTGGATTATTTAACAGAAGAACTTGCGCGATGTTTTCGCGATGAACCCAGACTTTCAAGTTTGTACCACTTATGGAATATTTACTGTCTCGTACAGCAGAACGAAAATTTTGTTTTTCTAATTATTTCGTGGACTATCGGTAAGCAATTTGCACATTATGTGCATGTTTTGGTTGATAAAGTGGTGCGATTTATTTGTTTTGCAAGCCCGTTTCAACGTCACGGGTTTGGAGGGACTTGAACTTCCATCATTTTGTAAATCAGACCCTCTTGTCTTTTTTCACGATCTTTTAACAAGATCTGAATATTACTTTCTCTTGAATATTGTGTATAAAGTAGTAAAAATATCTCAGTTGTGCTCGTGTATGTTCAATTTGTATTTGTTAGGAGAACTTTTGCTAATATATTGCATGTTGTTTGGAATTTATAAATTCGCAATTGTACATGTTTATATCGTCATCATGTCAAACCACTTGTTTGTTGTCAACCCTGCCCCTCGATCTCATTGTGTTTTGCTGATTGACACTCATCCGCACATGCGCATTGTTTATTTTGAGTGGATTTCGAGGTGGGGCCCACGTGGAGAGACTTTGAACAGGTGTCGTGACAAAAATACATGCATAATTAATTGTGTTGTGGTTATGCTCATCCACTTGGTGTGTAAATGATTTCGACTGACTCTTTGAAAATTGTGTCCTTGAATGTAAGGGGCATTGGTGATTTTAAGAAACGGAGAAGTATTTTTAATTGGGCCAGAACAAATAAAGCTGATTTGATTTTATTGCAAGAAACTCATAGCACTGATCGTGTTGAATCTAAGTGGAAACATGAATGGGTGGAAAGATTTTGTTCTCGCATGGCACAAATAATAGTAGAGGTGTTGCAATTATTTTTCGTAATGGATGTGATATTGACGTTACTGATGTTTACAAAGATGATGAAGGTAGAATTCTGAAGATTAATTTTGTTAAAGATGAATTAACTTTTACTTTGGTCAATATTTATGCCCCGAATATTGAAAACATGCAGATTAATTTTTATTCAAAATTAAATGATTTGTTTGATGAAAGTAATTTCGGTAGCAATGAAAGGATTATTATTGCAGGAGATTTTAATTGTATTTTGAATGCTATGCTTGATAAAAAAGGTGGTCATGAAAGAATTAAAGAGAATGTTGTTGAAAAAATCTCTGATATTATGGATAATTTTGATGTTTTAGATATATGGAGATATTTACATCCTAATATTCGTAGATTTACATGGAGACAACCTAATCCCTTATTCAATGTAGACTTGATTATTTTCTTATAAGCAATAATTTAATTGAGTATGTGACAAAAGCAGATATTGTTCCAGGTTTAAGAACTGACCACTCTGGTATCACTATGAATGTACAACTTCAAAAAGACCCTGTACGGGGTCCTGGTCACTGGAAATTCAATAATTCATATCTTAATGAGGATGATTATGTGAATGACATGAACAAGAATCTTGATGTTTGGTTAAATGATGTTTCTTTATCTGATCCTCAAGTTAAATGGGAATGGATCAAATATAAGGTTAGAAATGAAACAATGAAGTATGCCAAGAAAAAGTGTGTTTTTTGTAGAGACAGAATTAAGGAGCTTAGCAGTAAACTTAATTCATTGGAGAAGTCTTTGGCTAATGATCCTTCTCAAGATACTTTAAATGAGATTAATTCGGTTAAATCTGTTTTGGAGGAGCTTGATACAAAAATTATTGATGGTATAATTGTTCGCTCAAGAATTCGTTGGGCAGAAAAAGGTGAGAAAAGCAATAAGTATTTTGGGCCTTGAAAAAGGAATTGCAGAAAAAAGCAGTGTAAAAAAATTGTTTCTGATGATGGTACAGAAATTATTAAACCTATGTCTATTTTGAATGCACAAAGTGAGTACTATAAAAATATTTATGAATCGAAGGTTGATATAACTTCTTCCAGAAATAATACCTTTTGCAAGGTAATACCATACCAACTTTAACTGACATGGACATGATAAAGTGTGAAGGTAACCTCACAAAAGTTGAGTGTTTTAATGTACTTAGTAAAATGTCAAAGAATAAAAGTCCGGTAATGATGGTTTATCATGTGAATGGTACTTGCAATTCTGGAATAAAATTGATACTTTTTGGTGCATGTATTAAATAAAGGTTTGAATAAAGGAGAAATGTCATCTTCTCAGAGGCAAGCTGTGATTACGTTGATTGAGAAAGAAGGTAAAGACAGATGCAAGTTAAAGAATTGGAGACCCATATCCTTACTTAATGTAGACTACAAAATCGCCTCTAAAGCCCTAGCGATGAGAGTTGAAAAGGTTATTCATAATTTGATTCATACTGACCAAAGTGGATTTGTTAAAGGTAGATACATTGGTGACTCAGTTCGTTCTATTAATGATATTATGGAGTATACTAAATTCAAAAATATTTCAGGTCTTCTTTTGTTCTTAGATTTTGAAAAAGCGTTCGATTCGTTAGAGTGGAACTTTATTTTTCAAGCTTTAAATCGAATGAATTTTGGTCCAAGTTTTGTCAAGTATGTCAAAGCCCTTTACACTAATATTAGTAGTTGTATTCTTAATAATGGGCTTACATCACATTACTTTTCGGTGGGCGCGCGGGCGGCAGGGCGACCCATTGAGCTCTTACTTGTTTATTTTGGCGATTGAATTATTGTCATGTTCAATACGTGAAGACACATCTATTTCGGGTATAATTGTGAATAACTTTGAACTTAAGTTAATTCAGTATGCAGATGACACTACATGTGTTTTAAATGACGATCAGTCAGCAAATAATCTTTTAAATGTTTTAGATCTTTTCTCTAAGGTCTCTGGATTGAAATTAAATGTAAGTAAATCTCAAGCATTATGGCTTGGTTCTAAGAGAAATTGCAAAGAAAAACCATTGAATGTTGAGTGGCCAAATAATCCTGTTAAGGCATTGGGTGTGTATTTTCTTATGATAATGATGCTGCTGGGAATCTGAACTTTGTTCCAAAAATCAAGCATATAAAGACTCTGTTAAATATTTGGAAAACTAGAAACTTAACCCTTTCTGGTAAAATCCTCTTGATCAAAACATTTGCATTATCAAAATTTATTTATTTGGCATCAGTCATTCATATCCCTGACCATGTGATTCAGCAAATTGACACTATTATTTATAATTTTCTTTGGAATGGAGGTAAAGGTTTTGTTAAGAGAAACACAATTATTGGTGAAATTGACCAAGGAGGGCTGAAAATGGTTGATGTAAAATCTATTTTTGCTGCTCAGAAAATTAAGTGGGTTAGTAAATACAATACCACTTCAGCACCTTGGAAAATTATTTTGAATGAATTTATCATCCCATATGGTAATGATTTAATCTTTTATTGCAATATCTCCCCAAAGCAAATAATGAAATGGCATATTCCATCCTTTTATAAAGATATGTTGATTTCGTATATTAATTTAACAAATCCTGATAATGTCGACCCACACCAGCAATGTATTTGGAACAATCGTCGCATCCTTGTGAATCGCCAGTCCATCTATTTTCAGCATTTTTTGATCCACGGTATGAAGTTAGTAAGCGACTTATTTTACACTGATGGTACGATTGTTCCATTCAAGGTCTGGAGTGATAGTGGGATTTTTAAGAAGTATTTTTTGCAATGGAGGAGCATTATTGATGCAATTCCTTCCTCATGGAAACAAGTTTTGAAACAGGGTTTTGACAGGGATCTTTGTACTCCTAAAGGTTTCGTGTTGTATCATGAAGATAAAGAAATCAATATTAGTAAAATGACATCTCAATGTATTAATCGTATTTTTGTACAGAGAATACAAGAGCCTCCAACATCACAGAAAAAGTATAAGAATGAGTTTAATATTAATGACGATGAATGGAGTGTTATTTATCTTATGCCTTTCAAGTCAACTTATGATATAAGAACCAGGATTTTTCAATATAAGATTAATCTTAATTGTCTAATGACAAATAGTAGACTGTATAAGATGAACCTTGTGAACAGTGAAATGTGTACCTTTTGTAATAACTCTCCTGAATCTTTGAACCATTTATTTTGGGATTGTAAATATGCGAAGAAAATGTGGGATGATTTTAGATCATGGTATATAGACAATATTGATGGAAACATTGATTTAAACTATAAGCATATTATTTTTGGTTTTGGTTCTGAGACTTTACTGAATATATGTGTCATTTTAATCAAAAAGGTTATTTACGACAGTAGATTTAAAAACCAAAAGCCATCTTTTGTGTCTTTTCTGCAATTGATTAAATTTCATTACAAGCTTGAGAAACGAATTGCTATTACTAATAATACAATGCACAAATTTATTGATAAATGGCATGTTTTAGAACAGATGTGTTGTTAACTTTCACCATTCTTTTTAAAAAAAAGCTGTAATGGATTGCGCTCTTTTCAAACATCATGTAATGTTTTTTATCAATGTTCTCCTGCATTATGTAATTCTGTGTAGTTTTTCATTTTCTGTATACATGTTTTTCTCCCATTGAGCACAGGGAAATAAAAGCCGTTTTGGCTATGTGAAATAAAAAAAAAAAAAAAAAAAAATTCATGCTTTCAAAAATAAGAAAATTTAGATCTCTGCGTGAAGTCCGGTGATTACTCCACATCGCAGCGCGATGTGATGCTATGAAAACTGTAATCTGAGCCGGGTTTTTACGAGCTCAGCGGTGAAAATTCATCGCGCGATGGAAATTTTGGTCCGCGATGGAGTTGGATTTTGTTCAACTTTATAGCACGCTTGTGATTGGCTGCTGGAAAATCAAGGTCGGCAGAATGACCATAAAAGGGGATGCAGACCCCACATGCTTTAAAACATCGCAGCATCGCGCGATGAAATTAAAATGTACATTTTAATTCCATTGCACGATGCTGCGATGTTTTAAAAGCATCACATCATCGCATCGCGCTGCGATGTGGAGTAAGAATCGGACTTAATCCATTAAAAAAAGTGATTTACTGTCTACAGGTAATTGAACAAGATTGTTATTTTTAAAGGAAAAAAATGTTTGTCTTTGGTCTCACAGTGGTACGTAGCATCAATCATAGGGGCACAGGGCGTGGAGGGTACATCCCCCATAGATTAGAAAAACTGAACCGCAGTTCTCTGCAATTTGACGACTAAATATACCTATCAAAATCAAATGATGATCAAATGATAGCATCATAGGGGCACAGGGTATGGAGGGTACATACCCCCGTAGATTTGAAAAACTGAACCGCAGTTCGTCTCTGCAATTTGACCAGGGGCGGCGCCAGGGTATTTTGATAGGGGGGCAAAACAATTTTGAAATTTGTTATGCAGCGCGATAGCACTGCCCGTCGCGCTTGGGAAAATTTTGTGCCCCCCTCATAATTGGGAAAATTTTCAAAATGAAAGCACAAATGAAGCCATTTGATGCACCATTTTCACCCCTTTTAGGGTTATTTATTTATTTTCTAACCGCATATTTTCATGGATTTCATTCACGGGCCCGACTTTCAGGCCCCATGTCACAGGGAAGTTGCTCAAATTAGTCCAAAATTGTCAAATATGACCAAAGTTGCACAAAGTTGCATTAAGTTGCCTAAATGACACCACTGAATTTATATCTACGAATATTATACTGTGGTTTCCCATCCAGTGTACCATTTATCACAATATCTGGCACTTGTGTGCTTTGTCTTGAAAATTTTTAGACGCCCGATATGTGGGTCGTACACCTTCATGGTCATGGGCGGCCATATGAAAAGAAAGGGAAAATGTATATAGTTTTCAGTGGATTTTCAGACCTATTTATAATAAGAAAACAATAATCATAATCTGATTTCAGCGATACATTTTTTTTATGTTAGAGACATAAGATCCATCATATAAAATAATATAAAGCTACAAAATACACAAAATAAGCCCGGGATAATATTTGTTGGATTTTCTCAGAACTTACTCGGATGGACTTAATGCCTTTTGGAAACAAACTCTTCAAATGACTCTCTTTTTTGGTGTCAAATATCTCACCGAAAGACACCTATATATATAGTTTCAAATGATGTCTGCACAATGACATCCCTGTCATTTCAAATTCCAGTGCCCCTTCCCTCCGAAATAGAGCTTCTTTTTTGCGTTTATTTAATAAATAAATGTTCTTATGAAATTTTGAACGTTATATCTTCCAAAACTGTTTTTATTTTTCAAACGAGAAAAGTGAAACCTGTCAATCCTTCAATTTACGTAATAAAATACTGTTTTAAAATAAAGCCTATTGTCAGGTTAGCTGATACTGAAGAAATGGGTTCAAATACCTAAATGGTCCAGGGTCCAGCACAACATAAGCCCCTTGCCTAGGCCTAAAGTTATAATAATATACATTATAGCTCTTGATATCTATATAATCATTTGGGGGGTATATACAAAACATGGCCTGGCCTGGCCAATGATGGCCAACTGAAAATTGTTATGTGTCAAAATGTCAGATCCTGTTTAAATATTATTACAGTTGGATTTTGTATGAAAAAGGTCACCCTAATTTTAAAGGCAATTACTGATAAACCAACTGATATAGGAAAATGACGTAGCCAGGATTTTTCCAAAGTTGTTGGGAGAAAAGGCAAGAGAGAGGCCATGCGACTTTTATGGGGAAAAATTTGCCTAAAATGGGCCCAAAATATAAAAAATCAACAACTTTAAAACCGCGTGAGGTCAGCATTCCACAAGGGCAAGATCCGAAGGGGGAGTTTCCTCCTTTTAACCATGGCCAGGGAGGAATTTCTCCTTTTCTTCTTCTCCCTGCTCTCTTTCTCTCTCCTCCCTGTTCTCTCTCCTTCTTCTCTTTCTCTTTTTCTTTCGTTTCCCTCTTTTTTGAAAATTATAGGGGGGGCAATTGCCCCCCTTGCCCCCCCTGTGGCGCCGCCCCTGAATTTGACGACTAAATATATACCTATCAAAATCAAATGATGATCAAATGATAGCATCATAGGGGCACAGGGTGTGGAGGGTACATACCCCCATAGATTAGAAAAACTGAACCGCAGTTCTCTGCAATTTGACGACTAAATATATACCTATCAAAATCAAACGATGATCAAATGATAGCATCATAGGGGCACAGGGTGTGGAGGGTACATACCCCCGTAGATTTGAAAAACTGAACCGCAGTTCGTCTCTGCAATTTGACGACTAAATATATACCTATCAAAATCAAATGATTCTAAATAATTGTGGGCACTGACTGGAAAATGCAGTCTTAAAATGTCACACAGTGGCCTCATCAAGTTGTCATGCTGTCCTATTAGATTATATGATGAGAATGGAACTTGGAAGTGTAGCCATCATCTGAATGGCATACTTCAATAACCTTAAAATTAAACACTCCTAGTGCGAAATTTGACCTCAAATTGCAGAGTATGAGTTTTTGTACCCAAATTTTTTAAGGTCATTCAATGGATGTACAAAATGTATTGGGGTTAAAGGACTGTGCCCTGATAGATCAACATATTGTGGATCCAGTAGTGATGCGTATAGTGATGAATTGTGCAGTTAATGTTGTCAATGGCAATACATTTTGTTGACTGTTTGAAAAACACTAAATTTGACAAATATATCTTTGTTGCAATTGAAATTCGGTCCAGTTTTCAATGGCATTTCAATGATTACGGTACTTGGAAACCTGATCGATATAAAAAGCTAGATGATGGTTGACCCAAAATTGCATTTTGTTGTGAAACGTATTTGTCTTTAAAAAAATGCAGATCCCATTATTAAAAAGTTTGATTAGCAGACCTTCCCTGGAAAGTGGATATTTTGGTAGAAAACCTCTTCTCAGATTAATTTCCAATGCATAGTTATATCCCTGGTTATCCATACAGTTTTATATTGCAAGTGGATTGAGTGCATGGAAAACATTGGAAATGTCAGAGAGCGAAGATGGGATTTCATATGAATCTGTGTTCATTCCCTCTCCATGCGGGTGTTTACTGCAAACGACAGGTTACAAATTTTAAATTTCAATAAATTCAGAATTGTACATTTGAATGACCATATTTGGAATCAGCATGAAAAATGCATTAAAATGAGTACCAACAAGCATAGTATTGGTTCAGTGGTTCTTGAGATATCTTGATATTTTGAGAAAATATCTCAAAACTATTTCTCATGTTGAATTCTATGGCCAGCACATAAATTATTGGTTGCTCATGTTTATATTGGGTCTTCTGAGAAGTCTGCTGACTGTGTTCAGGGAATTGAGGGGGTGTTAGACCTCATGTTTCAAAAATGCTGATATTTCCATGCCATCTTGTGAGTATTAATAACTAAGCTTACGCCTCCCAAAAAGATGATTGCTTGCCCTCAACCGACCGACCCTAATTTTGGAAATCGGAAAAATAATTTTTTTACTGTGCACAAGAAATCGACCCTATTTTTGGAAATTCCTGAAAAGTTTTTTTGTTCTTTTCAAATTTTTGCATTCTGAAGATATAAAAAAATGTATTTTAAAGCTTGCATTCAACATTTTAGTTGTTTTGTAATGTTAGTTGATTCATTTTGACACCAAAATTGTCTTATTTTTCATATTTTGAGCTTTAGTAAATACAAACAGTAGAGTTTGCTATATTAAAAAAAAAAGAAAAAAAATCCCAACCGACCGACCCAATTTTTAAAATTCATTTCAGGGCAAGCAAACAATTTTTTTTCTTGGTCTAATTGCGTCGGTAATTGGTCGGTAATTGGTGAAAATCTGGTCGTAAACCCGAAAGTGAACCAGAAGTCATCGTTCCTAAGTTCGTAATGTATCGTCAATTCATTTTAACAGGAATTATCTTTCTAAAAATGACCTAGCTAATAAATACACCCCCTTTTGGAAAATGCAATTTCCCCCGGGGGCGAGCGACTATTGGAGGAAATACGGTACTTTCACATTGGACAAAGCAACCTGAAGTTCAAAAGTTGCTTTAAAGCAACCTTTTTCACCTCCACGTTCTTGCTGTCACAACAAGATATGTGAGGAGATCTATATGATCATGAAAAATAGATGAGGCCAAATTGTTCATTGTCAGTTGTCTGTTTAAGGACAATCTCTGTGGAGAATTGTCCTTAAATTATGCATCATAACAGTCGGCATCGCTTTGGGCTCTTCCAGTTGCAATCCATACTCCTATGGAAGACACAACCTTAATCTACCACACAGGGAGTGTGAATTTCAAGTGGGGTTACTTGAATGGGTGACTCCATTTGAAATCTACACCCCCTGTGTGGGAGATTAAGGTCATTTCTTCCATAGGGGGTGTATGGATTTCAACTGGAATAGCCCATTGAACCAGGTCTCCATATACATGTACTCTAGAGTCTAACATGCTCATCTGTTTGGACACAGTTCATGAACCACAATATGTTTCTACATTCATTGCATGACCTTTGGATTCATTGGGTACAAAAACTCATACTCTATACCTTGAGGTCAACTTTTGATACTTGTTTATTGAATGGAGGTCAATAGACTGTGTCTCTAACATGAGATCAGTTTGACATCATGTAATTGACTATTTATAAACCCATATCCATTTATTAAGTCTATTTGGATTTCTTTATGGAATAATACGGATATATTTAACCGAATTAATTCTGGCTTGAATCAGAAAAGATTAAAGTGTGGTGCAAGTTGAGATGGCAGTGGAACAAGGGGACACAGTTAAAGTCATAAAAATGTACGGTGGCGTAGATTTCTTTTTGACATTGGGGGATGAGGTTGGAAAAATGTCTTCAGCACCATTTGGCGACATAATAAGGTTATGGTAGAAATGCACGCAAAGAGTTTTGCCATTTTTAAGCTTAACTGTTGAAAAATGGTGCAAAAATGGAATCAATTCGAGCGAAGCACCAAAAAAAATCACACTTTTGGGGCTAAAATGGCCCAATATGAGGTTAATTTGGTTAGAAACTCACATACAGGCATGGATATGTTTCTTTCATTCTTTAAAAGGTGTTGTGAAGTAATGGTTCTAAAGCAGGATAATGTGCATTAAATTTCCAGTGTTTGGTTTTAGTTTTAATTAAATCAGATTTGTGAGGTGTGATCAAGCCAAATCAGTCTGAAGTCGGACATATTCACTTTTCAGTTTCTTAGAGGATTGTAATTTATGTAAACAACATTTAATACAAAGCAACATTTTGCAGAAAACCCAGGGGGATTGAATTTTGACAACCAGTTCAAACGATACGAGCAGTTAACGAGTTTCCAAAACAAAAGGAAACAATTTAGGGAAATGCTTCCTTTGTTTGGCTATACATGTATCTCAAAATTTAATTTTAATATTTCTGACTTCCAACTGATTTTGCTTGATCACATCACATGTGCACATTTTCTGTCTGTTCTCTGATTGATTGACCACCTTGCAATTCAGCATCTACCTACTCTAAAAATCACCATTTTTCCAGATTTATAAAAGAAGTAGTTATTAATACGGATTGGAAACATCATGCACATTGACTTTCAGTAATGTATAATGCTGTTAAGATTTTAACATATAAACTGCTCAAATAAAGAAAGTCCGCAGTCATGTAACCCATTCTACATCAAAACCTGCTCTTGTTGTGACAATTTGATTGATAAAGTCGTGTGCAGAATCGTGTTAGCTCCAATTTGATACCAAATTTGCTACCCAAAACTCTAAATTCACAGAGATTGATACCTGTATATGAAATTTGGTGCATTTTCAAAAGTTGCAAATTAAAAACGGAGCACGCGGATCTGTAGGTGAATGGCAGAGTACGACCATTGACATAACCCGAAACAACCGCTAGGTCATATCGATCGCATCGTGCCCTAGTATTCATCAGTAAAGCACTGTAACAATCCATGCGTTTTAAATTAACAATTGAATCAAGCGCGCGCTTCGGATAGTCGACATGGGTTCATCGTGGGCAAACAAGCTTGACCATTGCCACGCTAAGCAATTTCGACCGCGTATCGCTTTTGATTTGCAACTTTTGAAAATGCACCAAATGCCATAAACTGGTATCAATCCTTGTTACTGTTGAGTGTATGGTAGTAAATTTGGTATCAAATTAGAGCTAACAAGATCCTGCACACGACCGTATCAATCAAATTGCCATAACAAGATCAGGTTTTGAAGTAGGACGAGTTACATGACTGCGGACTTTCTTTATTTGAGCAGTTTATATACATTTGTATACATGTAAGTCCAGAGAAAAGATTTTATGTGGGAAATTTTGAGTTAAAGAACTCTCAAATAACCCAAAAAAGGGAAAAAAAGAAAAGCCTGATGAGTGATGATGAGTTTGTGTACAAGTAGTCAACTATCTTCAGAAGATAGCAATCGTCATAATTGATTTTAATTTATTTAAAAATGTATTTACTTATTTATCTATTTAATTAGTTAGTTATAGATAAGGGGAAACTTCTATTAAAGGGAAATTTTGAAATACCATATCATGCAGACCTGAAACTTTTCCTATTTTTAGTTGATTTCCTCCTTTTTTATTCCTGAAATTTACGCATTGTTATTTTCAGCCCAATTTGAGCTATTTTAGCATGATTTTGCACCATTGCCCTCATTTTTAAAGTATTTTCCTCTTTTTTCACAAATGGTCAGTTTCAGGTCTGATGATCATGCTTTACATTTTAAAATGCAAATTGCTCCCCCTTCTAATTTTGTATGCCTTTTAAAAATGTTTGTTTGTAGTCATTTTGAAAATATATTCCTGTCAAAAAATGTCTAAAATGTTTCTAATAAGTTGATAAGCCACAAAAAGGAAAAAAAAAAGAAAAGCCTGATGAGTTTGTGTAGGCCCCTACAGTAGTCAACTATCTTTAGAAGATAGCAATATTCAGAAGATAGCAATTAATAAAGTCTTGCTTAGCATTAATATTGTAATTTATTTTGACCAAATTTGTAATTTTAATACTGATAAAAAAAACCAGAAAAAAAACCACAACATTTCCATTTCTTGCTGACGTTGACATCTATGACAGAAAAGTCAATGATAATTACTTTTGAGTTCTGAGCGTTGTGTAACCTTGACATGATAATTTTATGTGTTTTTTTTTCAATTCTGAATACGACAAAAATAGAATTTATGGTTGTGAATCGACGGAGGTTTACTGGAATCAGTTGTGCTGGTACTCCATGTTGCTGTGATCTTTATTTATTTTTTATGCATCATTTTGTGTTCTGTGGATGCCTTAAAGCAAATCACCTTGACATTACAGTGAATAATGCTTTTACAATGGAAACAATGGGCAGTGTCAGTCAGAAAAGCTATTTTTATTAAAATTAGCCATCATGAGTCGCTGATGAGCTGAAACCACTGACGTTGCATCAGTTAGCGGAATTGGCTGTCAAGATGTTGTTGTGATTTGCGTACAAACAAAACAAACGGAATGCCGCAGCCGCCAGCTGTTTACCGCAGGTCACATGATGGTGGTATATAATACAGTAATTATTTCTCGGGAATAATTGTCATGCTGGTATTATAGGCTATATACTATACTTTTATCATTAGTGATAAAATATATATAATTTGAGTTCCGGTGAGTGAGAAGCACCAACTGGCTGTGATGAGGCTTTGAAACTACTGTACACGTATGCATGTTTGGATGATGGCTCCATTAGAGGCGGAATATTTGGTATTTTACTAGTCCTTCAACTGGAAACATGTACATATATAAACCTGATATTTTGCATTGAGACGAGATTACAACATGTGTGCTAAATAAATGGATTTTTGGGTACAACAACTTCTAGATATAACTCATGAATTGCATTTGATAATAAAATAATACTGATAGTATCAGTGGCTTGTACAGGAGTCATTATAGATTTGACACATCATATTATAGCTACGGTTGGAAAAAAACCCAAAAAAAGCGACTGCCATTTTTCTATCAAGTAGTTATAATGCATTTGTTATAGCTGAAGTGGTTCATATGGTACAGCAATTGTTAATTTAATACTAAAAGTTGGTGAAATGCATCCTTGAATCAAGGTTGTCATGACGATGTATGTAATTAATTACAAATTGGTACAATGAACAATTTTGCAACAAATGCATGCAGCTTGTTTTTGTTTATCATGTAGTTCTCAACAGCAGAGTATATGATCTGAATGCCTTTAGTAAGTCTAGCTTTGCCTTACTGAATATGACTTGATGTTGTACGTACATCTACTGTTTTAAATTGCCTTCAATTGGTATACCTTTGAATGCCTTGGATTTATATTTTGCTTTAAATCTGGTTGCCTTACATATTTATAAGTGTGTGCATGGCTTGTGCCTGTTTGCATGCGATCTTTGATGGAAATATAATTTTTATAGCTGGAAATACATTGGTAGGGATAGTCAGTGTGTGAAGCATACATATCATCAGCATGAGCAAGGAACATTTAACCAGCATGTCTTCCAACACCGCTAACAGTAAACCTGCAGAAAGACCAACGAAACTATCTCCGTCCAAATCTAAAGGAAAACAGAGCCAAGTGGTTAATGAACTAGTGAAAAGCTTAGAGGAGGAGAATATACCATTGGGGGATGAGGAAGGGTACAGTTCCCATGACGATGATAAGGATTATGGGTTAGATGGGTATACGTCTCCTCTTAAGGATGCACCAAGTTATCATACATATTTGACACTAGTGCCTGAATATGAAGAAGAACCTGAAGGTATATTTAATTCAATTTCAAAAAGTGTTTTCATGGGAAAGTTCATTGTGTATACATGTACATAGCACTGTAATCATCCAAATAATATTATGTCTGATAATATGTCTCAGAAATCCGACGTGAATCTGCGAATCGATTTTCGCAAGGATTCTCAAAAAACATCAACTGGGCAAATCCATATCATGGATTCGTGTAATGTATTGGCAGTTTACAGAAAGAAAAAAATATACCAAGTTTGAGTCCCAGTTTATACTATTTATACTTCATTTTTTAAACAACTGAACCCCAAAATGGCGCATTATGGGATAATTTACTTAATAATCATTAAGAGGGCATTTTAACAGCCATCGGTTGCGAAAGCCGCCATCTTGGATGACTAAATTAGACTGTATGAGGGCAGTATTTTTTTCAATCATTGCGCAGTGGGAGCAGGAGGTAGATTTGCACAAATCAAGGATTCTTGCATAATTCTCTTGCGAGATTCCAAATGGATTCGCCCGAACTGCCACGGATTTCTAGGCCTGCTATAAAAAAAATAAAAAAATGAATCTAGGAAAAAAAAATCTGATTACCACATCATATGCCTAATAAGCTTTCAAGCTCACATACCTCAACTTTGTTATTGGCCTACTTCAGTACGGTACAATTCAAATATGATAATGAATAACATTGCCATCAATGTGTTTCATTTTCATATGGTCTTGAGCCATAATTAGAGCCCAACATAATGGTGCTTGTAATTGCTATTTTCGTTTTTAAGTAGAGATTTGTTTGCTGACTTGTTCATCTTTTGATGTAGATACCAGATGTCCATGAAATCCACCCATTACCCTATAATGTAACAATCTTTGAATGGCAAGCTACATGCATATGGAAAATTAAATTCAACACACGAATATCCATGCTGCTACGACAAGACAAGTTGTTGGAATTCATGGTTTTCATCACACTATGCGAGGATCTATAAGCTTGATTCTTGCAAAGACACATTGGGCCATTTGCAATTCATGCACATCCTATGGAAAACATTTGTGACCTTAAATCTCCCACACATAGGGGGTGTAAATTTCAAATGGGAGTACTAGTTGCCCATTCAGGCAACCCCATTTGAAATTCACACTCCCTGTGTGAAGAATAAAGGTTATGTCTTCAATAGGGGGTGTATGATAGCCTAAATGGGAATTATGTGATTCTTGTAAATTTTCTAAAGTCTTTGATTTAATCAAATGCATTCAAATCATTACAGTCTGAATGTTTACGGAAGTACCGTATTCGTCCGAGTATATAGTCCCACGTTCGAGTATAGTCCCACCCCCCATTTTTCGAAAAATTCCACAAATTGTAAAAAAAAAAAAAAAAATATGAAAATTGATAATTTGTATTCATGTTAATAGAGTATGACATGAAAACAAATGATCAATTATCATATCACAAATACAAAATATCTTGAAATTTTTTTTTTTTTTTTTTTTTCAACCATGAATGATCCTAGCATTCATTTAGGTCTAGGTCCAGGGACACTCCAAAACCGAAAAAAAAACTTTAAAAAAAACTTAAAAATTTTTTTTTTTGAAATTTGAGTATAATCCCACCCCCCCATTGTGAAAAATGTTCACCTAAAAA